>NC_041383.1:247464840-247494339 GCF_002162155.2 Triticum dicoccoides | reverse complement strand
CGCCGGAGGGTCGGGGCGGTGGTGGTTGGGGGCGGTGGGGGTCAGCGGGCACGGGGACGGCGGACACGGGGGCGGGGCTGGTGAGGTGAGGGAGAGAGGAGTGGGGTGCGGAGCCGACTATTTTTTAGTTAGGTTTAATTTCTTTGTCATCTGCTAGCAAACGGCAAAGAGCATAGCTAGTGGGGTGGGGCCAAGGTGAACCGGCCGTTAGGCTGGCTATTCTCTTTGCCGTCTGCTAACAGACGGCAACGAAGCTTTGCTGTCTGCTAGCAGACGGCAAAAAAGTGGCCATTAGGTGGTTCTTGTTAGTGGGCCACCCTCCGTCTTTGCTGTCTGCTAGCAGAAGGCAAAGCTTCTATGTTGTCTGCTAGCAGACGGCAAAGAGAAGGCTGACGGCAAACACCCTCTTTATCGTCCGCTCTTTCTTTGCCGTCAGCTTTCTGTAAGCTGATGGCAAAGACCTTCTTTGTCGTCAGCTAGCAAACGGCAAAGAGCTAGCTGACGGCAAATATCCTGATTCCAGTAGTGAGTCATACATCTTTGAAAGGTAGAGGTGCATTGCATAAAGCAAAATGCATACGTCTATAAGCATAAGTTCCAAAAGGACAAGTAAAAGTGGTTTTCTCTTGATCGGGTTGTGATACAGGTATTTGAGAGAAACCGAAATATCCATCAAGGAAGCAAAAGTGTGTATGGTTAGACAATCTTTCTAACATTTGATCAATAAAAGGTAAGGGGTAATGATCTTTCTAGTAGATTTATTTAGTTTTTTAAAATCAATTACCATCCTATAAGCAGTCATAATTCTTTGTGGAATAAGTTAATTTTTATCATTAGGAACAACTTTAATGCCTCCTTTCTTAGGGACACAGTGAACAGGACTTACCCATCTACTATCAGCTATAGGATAAATTATACCTGCTTCTAGAAGCTTTAATATTTTAGTTCTTATACCACTTCATTCATCTTAGAATTTAATCATCCTTGATGATCAACAATTGGTTTAGCATCAGGTTCTGTATTAATCTTGTGCCGACATAGAGTGGGACTAATGCCCTTAAGATCATCAAGAGTATATCCAATAGCAGCACAATGCTTCCTTAGAGTTTTTAATAATCACTTTTCTTCATGCTCTAATAGGTTAGCACTAATAATAACTGGATATGTCTTCTTTTCATCAAGATAACCATATTTCAGTGTATCAGGAAATTATTTTAATTCAAACATAGGATCACCCTTAGGTGGCGGAAGACCTCCTAGAGTTTCAACAGGCAAATTGTGTTTAAGAATAGGTGGTTGATCAAAGAACATCTTATCTAGTTCATTTCTCTCATTCAAGTGCATATCATTTTCATGATCTAGCAAATATTATTCTAACGGATCAGTAGGAGGTACGGTAATAGAAGCAAGACCAATAATTTCATCTTTACTAGGAAATTCATTATCATGAGGTTGTCTACGAAACTTAGAGAAATTAAACTCATCACTACAAAAAATACACTTCCGTGATGATACGTGTTTGTCACAGTAGGTCGCGTTTTTGTCATGCATGTACATCCATGACGATTTTATGACAGAATCAAGATAGTCATACCTGTGTTGTCGTAGAAGTGTTCCATGACATTACCAAAATTATCATCGCGGAAGTGTCCACTTCCATGATGATAAATCGCGTGTCACATAAGTGCTTTCGTCAAGGGTGACCGACATGTGGCATCCACCGTAACGGAACGCGTTAAGCTATCGGGTCCGGTTTTGGATCTGATAACCTGTTAACAGCCCGGACCAATGGGGACTTTCCATGTGTAAAATCATCATTGGCCGAAGGAAACACGTGTTGCCTCACCGTTGGGACAGATGTCATCCACTCATGGACAGGAGGTGCCTATGATAGGTCGACATGTGGCACGGCCCAACAGTGGCCCATTCCAGTGAAAAAGGCCGGCCCAGTAAAAATTAGCAGGCCGACCCATATAAGGCCTACTTGTGTCAGGTCCATTTAACCCACGACCCATACAAGATGTGCCAATTCGGCCCGTCAATGACCCGTTAAAGATTTGACACCATTGCAGCCCATCGTCAGTTCGAGCCCGTTAACAGCACGCTATATATTTGGGCTCAATATCGGCCCGATGAGATTTCGGCCTGTTAAAAGCCCATTCAATGGATGGGCCAATTTTCAGGATGTACATCTTTCGGCCTTTTAGCGGCCCATTTAAATGTTGGGCTAATTTCTGGCCCGGTGTGTCTTTCAGCCTGTTGACCGTCCATAAATCTGATGGGCCATTTGTAGTCGGACCTGAGTTTCGGCCTTTTAGCAGCCCATTTAAGTGTTGGGCCAATTTCCGGCCCGATGTCACTTTCAGCCTGTTGACGGCCCATAAATCAGTTGGGCCATTTGTAGTCGGACCTGAGTTTTGGCCTTTTAGCGACCTATTTAAGTGTTGGGCCAATTCCCGGCCCTGTGTGCCTCTCGGCCTGTTAACGGACCATAAATGAGTTGGGCCATTTGTAGTCAGACCTTAGTTTTGGCCTTTTAACGACCCATGCCCTTCATGGTCCAATACCATCCCGGTTTCTCATTCAGCCTGCTAAAGGCCCACAACACAGTTGGGCCATTTACAATACGACCTGACTTTCGGCCTCTTAGCGGCCCATGCTCTTCATGGTCCGGTACAAGCCCGCTGTCTCTTTTGGCCCGCTAAAGGCCTACAGTATAGTTGGGCCATATGTAGCCCAAACTTAGTAACGACCTGTTAACGGCCCGTGAAATAAATTGGGCCCACCTGTTACCCGCTTAGGTGTCGGCCTGTTAACGACCCGGGAGGTAAGAGGGCCGACCATTAACTTCCGGCCTAGTAACGGCCCATTAACTTAATGGGCCCACTAAAGTTCGTACATGTCTTTAGGCCAAATTAGATAATTTGAGCCCATTACGACGAGCAATTATGCACAGGACCAAAACCGATCAAGCAAAGGTACGGCATACAGGGAATAACGTTGCACATCCAGCATATATTACAGGAAATTACATCCACTGGGCAATCAAAGATTGATGCCAGTGCAAATAAATGAGCAGAACCTAACCATCTACAACGTCACAATCTGCAACCTCAGCACAGATGATGCCCATAAGCATGTGGGCAAGTTCTTGCTGCTTTTCTACACTGTCTCTGAAAACATTGATCAGTTGTTGTGTCACACGACTCTGCACCTCTGATTAATCCACCATTTCCGTCATTGCTTCAGCCATTAATTGGTTCACAAACATACATTTATTCCGTTACATTCGAGACAGAGGATACTGAACAGATTCAGATGGCGATTTTTGCAGGCTTGTATTATTGATAGTGGAGAGTGTCTCGACCACTGCATCATAACAAAAAATCAGGACGGGAACCAAACAGATTAATCATGAGTCATTGCCATATTACCTGGCCTAGATTTACTGGAAAGAAACAATGGGGTTGCCTTGCTGTTTTCAGAGTTTGTCTTCTTATCTTCAGTAGCCTGCACAAAATTAAGACACTAGCATTGCTATCATTGGCCAAGTCAGATAATAGGAAAGCAACATTGACACAACAAATGTTTGGGCAACTAGCCTACACAAAATTAACACAATATGGCACAGCTATCATCAGCCAGGTAAGGTAATACGAAAGCAACATTGACACAATGAATGAATGGGCAACCAGAGAAGCACTACAATTGAGTAATGTGCGTGATATGAGATAGTACATTCATGCAACTCAGTATGCAAAACTACCAGGCAGTTTTCCTTACAATAATCAACATTGGCACCTTTAACATTTTGCTACAACTAATTTTAGATCAGATAAAGGTTAGATTCACGCCGATTAACAAAGTACATGCTGATGTAAAAATAAAGTGATATACAACAGGTACTTACATCAGCGTTGGAGCACAGAGAATTCCCGCAAGATATTTTCCTCGAATACGATCCCAATGGAGGAAGTCTTCTATCGTTTAACCTTATTTTCTAAAAGAGAGATGGGTAAGAAACATGTAGAAAATATGATCAGAATGCTATAAAGTTTCATGATGCAAGGATACTCACACGCTTCTTAGAATGGAGTTGACATTATTTTGCTGGACTGGAGCGGACTAGTTCTTTGGCCACTGGAATCTGCTTATTATCAGTGGGAGTTGGGTTTCTCTGTGCTGGAGTAGTATCTATGAAAAATGGAGTTGGTTTATTATTTCCTGGCGTTTGGATCTTTTGCAAAGACCTGGTTTGTAACCCTTCAGATTCTAACATAGCCGTCTTCCCCTTGCATGCCTTATATAGAAGAATGGTGATTCAGTTGTAAAACATGCTATAGCAGAGATGGAATAGGTACCGTAGAATAGAAAGGCATGCCATATTCACATGTATTCCCTCCATCCAGAAATAAATGGATGGGTTTAGGCGTATTTCAGTTCTAGATACATCCAGTTTTATCCATTTCTGCGACATGTAATCCGGACGGAGGGAGTATGATGTAAGAGCTAGGGATACGAAAGGACAACACAGTAAAAAAAACCACTGAAAAACCCACTGCAGAACCAAAGTATTCAAACCCACTGATATGAGATAGTACACTCATGCAGCTCAGGATGCAAAACTACCAGGCAGTTTTCCTTACAAAAATCAACATTGTGGCCTTTAATCATACATTTTGCTACAACTAAATTTAGATCAGATAAAGGTTGGATTCATGCCGATTAACAAAATACATGCTGATGTAAAAATATAGTGATATACAACAGGTACTTACATCTACATTGGAGCACAGAGAATTCCTGCAAGAATCTTTCCTCATAAACGATACCATTGCAGAAATTCTTCTATCTGTTAAGCTTATTTTCTAAAAGAGAGATGGGTAAGAAACATGTAGAAAATATGATCAGCATGCTATAAAATTTCATGATGCAAGGATACGCACACGCTTCTTAGAGTGGAGTTGACATATTTTTGCTGGACTGGAGCGGACTAGTTCTTTGGCCACTGGAATCTGCTTATTATCAGTAGGAGTTGGGTTTCTCTGTGCTGGAGCGGTATCTATAAAAACCGGAGTTGGTTTATTATCTCCTGGCATTTGGATCTTTTGCAAAGGCTTTGTTTGTAACCCTTCAGATTCTAACATAGTCGTCTTCCCCTTGCATGCCTTGTATAGAAGAATGGTGCTTCAATTATAAAACATGCGACAGCAGAGAGATGGAATAGGTACTGAAGAATAGAAAGGCATGACATATTGACATGTATTCCCTCCATCCGAAAAAATGGATGGGTCTAGGCGTATTTCTGTTCTAGATACATCCTTTTTTACCCATTTCGGCAACATGTAATCGGACGGAGGGAGTATGGCGTAAGAGCTAGGGATACGACAGGACAACACAGCAAAAAAAAACCTAGTTGAATGTAAAACTGTATGCTAGCAGAATACGCATAGAAATAACTAAGGCAACATACACGTGTATGATTGGGAAACTAAGATGGCATTGCAACAGAGCACTAGAACAACACTTCAATGTAAAAAAACATGGTATGGTAGACAAATGAAGTACATACATATGAATAACAATGCATAAGATATTCAGAAGCATGATGTCCAAATTAAGCAGATGGCATTGCGATAGAGTAGAATGACAATACTTGAATTTGAAAACATGTTATCATGAATGGAATAGGTACTGAAAAACAGGAAGGCATGACATATTTACATGCATGATCAGCATGCTAAGCACATGGCATTGCAACAGAGTAGATACACTCCAGGACATTATATGCATGTTGTACCCATATCACAGGCCAAGTTAGAGCAAGGACCTTGTGGGGTGAAGAGGATTCATCATCTTTCTGCAAGTCTTTTGAAGAACTGCCTTTACATGTTCCATCATATTGGGTATCATTGACATCAAGTTTATTGGCCTTTACATTGCTCCGTGAGGTTCTTGTGGATATATCAGTGTGTGGAATTATATCCGACATGCATGGAAGACAACTAGTAGTTAGATTTATGTAATGAGAGCCTGTAGGAGATGACATAAATAGTAGGACTGGGGTTAACTAGCAGCAACAGGTCTCATAAACTAAAGGGAGAACACAGATGAAAGCTACAGAATATGTATCGTTTGTACTCGAGATTAACTAGATGGCACACAAAAGTATTAAAGAACAACATAGGTAATACTAGAAGTGGTATAATACTATAATCACCAGCCTGTGGGATAGCATTGGCTGATGGATGATAACTATGGAACATCGTTACCTAAAGAACAAGTATCTTAGCTGAACTATGGAACAACGTTAACTCTTGAACAAGACCCGTAAGAGATCAGCATGAATATACAGTGAAGTGTGATGATCTATTTTCCATGCTCAGATGAATAACAAAGCCATAAATGTTGCACACAAGTAAGATGAGGGTACAACCTATCTGGATGCCATCCATAGGAGTGAGCATCATGTGCTGACTTGTCGATGGCCCTGCAGTTGTTGTGGCTGTCCATGTCGGGCACGCGCATTTGATGCAGGGAACTGTTGAGTGGGGACTATAGCTCCCTTCTGGTGTATGCTTCCCTTGTTGGAGCAGCTGTGGTGAGTCGGAAGACAGTGTGTCTGAAGATGCAGATAACGCATAATGTTAAGAACGACATATCTCTTTGATCTGAAGAAATACACTAAGAGATGAACAGCAAGGTACGAGAGTGGTCACACGTCTGTTGACTGAAGACTAAATTGGGGTCACACGATTTTATTTTATTTTGGTACTGCCCTATCTACGCCGGATGGCTTGATGGTCGTCTTGTGCCTCCCGGCTGACACTGTTCGGAATCTTCCCCGAAGAGCCAGCGACCAACGGCAGAGCAGCCTGCCTCCGCCGTCCGTGGCCCCAGCCAAAACCCCGCTCCCCTCCCCACCGCACTGCCATGGTTGCGCTGCCCCCTGGCCAATCCACAAAGACTCCCGTCATCCAGATCCGGCGGCGGCAGTACCTTCAACCCACGCAACTCTAAAAGATAGCCATCTAAGCGCTGCTTCCGCGGCGAACTTGCGGCCCCGCACCCTTACGTTAGACAACAACCAACCGACAGCCTAGGAGCTCCGCCGCCTTGAGGGGTGCTGCTTCCCATTGGGAATCGATTGGCCCAGAATAAAAATTCAGACAACTGACGCCTAAATAAAGTGATTTGAGATGAGGGTGCGACCTATCTGGCGGCATGGTGAAGTAGGCAGGTTCAGCTGCCGAGTCGGTGAGGCCGGCGCGGTGGCGGTGGCGATCGGCGGCAGGGAAAGAGCGACGTCGAGAATGTCGTAGGCTACGGGGAAGCAGCGCCAGGACTCTGGACGGATCCGAAGTTGGAGCCGCTTCGGCGCCGTTAACAACGGCGGGGGTAAATCGGCTCCGGTACGGTTCATGCGGCCGTCGTCGAGGCAGCACCAGCAACACGGAGTAAGAGGCACACGGCCCAGTGCACGACAGCAAATGGACAACGTCTCCGGCATTAGAGAGGAGGGCGGCTGTGAAATTGGTGCGGTGGGGGGCGCCTTGGTGGTGGGGCTGAGGTTTCACGGCTCAAGAGAAGGGAGCTTCCTGGGGAGAAGGTGATTTGGCGCCCACGAGGTATGAATGGGGGGGGGAGGGGGGCGGGGGGAATTGGGAGGGGAGTGGAACCATGTCTTACGGACGCATTTGTCTGAAATGTGAGGGGGAGTTACAGTTCTACCCTTGCCTATAGGCTTCTCGCCTTGGGTCTGTGTACTGAGGGTCGGGGATAGTAGAGTAACTTTGCTTCTCCCCAAATAGTGGGCGGGAGCGATTTCGGGCGAGGAGGGCGTGTTTTGAACTATAGTGGGTGCGAGCGATTTCGGGCGAGGAGAGCGTGTTTTAAAATAGTGGGCGCGAGCTATTTTGGGCGAGGAGAGCGTGTTTTCCGACCATGGTTAATGAATTATTCGGCACATGTCATTTCAGCCGAGGAGAGGCGCGCTTCGATGAAGTTACGAACCTACCCTCGATGTACAACGGGCCAATTGATGCATGTCCCACATAGGATGGTAATTTCGCGTCTCCCATTTATTTGCTCGGGTGAATTCCACCGAGCAAAGAGGATGTTTAACGGTTCGTTCAAATTTTGGGAGAACGAGCATCCACGTCTACCTTACCAAGTTGATTCGAATCAAATTTTGAAATATTAGCTTGCCACTTCTTTTTTAGATGGAGAGATGATGCTCGGGAGTAATGTGTTTTTACATGCTCGTTGCTAGCGATTTACTATATGACAAATAGTTGACCCACTCAAAAACGTGAATCAAACCCAAAAATGAAATATCTCGATTCAATGAAATAGCTTGTTCAGTAGGTCAAAATAGTGAACTAAATCCAAAATTGAACACCTCAATCGAGTAGCATGTTGTACAGTATTATAGTACTCCATGAACATGTTTAAAGTCAAATTAAGGAACTTATTTGATATACGCATATATCCGTTCATGTGTGGATTGTAGACAACATGTTCTCCAATTTAAATATTTGAATGCAAGTTTATATCGAAACATGGTTTATATCAGTCTTTCATGCATAAAACGCGACCTCCCCCTCTCCCGGACTCTTGTTCTCTCTCTCTCTCTCTCTCTCTCTCTCTCTCTCTCACCGCAATCTTCAATTCTGTCGCACGCATCCGACACAAAAACCTTGTTGGTCCCTCTCCCTTTCTATCCATCTCTCTCTCTCTCTTTGTGTGTCTGTGTGTGTGTGTCTGTGTGTGTGTGGGGGGGGGGTCTTTCTAGTTCGCATGCATATATACACAATCTATAGGTCTCTCTCGCACACTATGTATGATACTCTAGCTAGTCCAAGCTAGATATCTTGGGTGCACTCATCGTACACACACAAATTCCTTGGCTCTTTGCCCGTAACTCTCTTACGCACCACTCTGTCGTCTCGGAGCTCTCCCTCCCCTCTCTCAAACTCTCCAGCCACCTGGGTCACACATACACATGCATATCTCACTCGCACTCGATAGTCCCATCTAAAACTCTATCTCTCTCCCTCGTTCTCTCTCCATCTCACACGCACACACACACAATCTCATGCCTAGCTAGCCAAGTACGATGGTCTCTCACTCAATTGTAGGCACACGCAGTCCCCCCTATATGTATATGACTAGCTAATCTTAGTCTCCATCACAAACATGTGCATGGTCTATCTCGATTTCTCTCGGGGCATCTTTCTATCGCGCACGCACTCCCTCGATCTCCCACCCATATAGTCCCCTCGCGATCTCGAGGGGATCTCTCTATCACAAACACACCCTCTCGCCCTCCCCATGCGTCCATGCCATCCATGTGTCCCTCTCGACCTTTGTTCCTTGTTGGCCAGACCTCTATTGGACATGTGCAACATGGGTGTCTCTCTCCGTTGCAAACAATCACACACTAGCTATCTTCGTGTGTCTGCTCGCCTTGCTTTTCCATCTCGGAGATGCATGCGTGATATGTTCGCATAAGAAACGAAAACACACACTCTCTCTCTAATTTATTGTTTGTTGTCACTTTCTCTTTCACACACATACTATTTTTGCACACTTACTCATTCTCCTTCACACGCACTTGATCTGTCTCGACTTAGGCACTCTCCTCGGTCCATAGCATATAGATTTATTGAAAAGTCAAACATCACAAAGTTTGACCATGTACGTGGAGAAAAACAATTACATCTAGTACGGCAAACATATACCATTAGATTCACCATGAGATGTAGTTTTGTATGATGTATCTTTGGTATTGTTGATATAAATAACATTTGCGTAAACCTGATCAAAGTTTCCAAAGTTTGACTTCTAAAAAATTTACATGCACTGCATTATAGAGGGGATGGAATATCTCTTTCCCCCTCTCAGCTATCTGACGCACCACTCAGCCTTATCGGGGCTCCTCAATCTCTCTCAAACTTTATTGGACAGTTTGGTTCGTGACCTGACCCTCATGCCTTGATGGCTAGTACTGCCTGGTGTGGACGTGAGATGTAAAATATTTCTGCCTGGCCAGGCTTGTGTGGTGCTGAAGCGTTTAGTTCATGCCTGGGCCAGGCAAAGCATCACCGTCCCATCAATCAATCGATGCAACAATTATTTAATGCTAATATCCATCCATGTTGCTGTTAGCCTCGTGGCCGCATGACCAGGCACGGCCAGGCGTTCGAAATTGGTCGCCTGGGCTAGGCTACTTGCAGTGTCTGGATCCAGCCAGGCTAACTAAAGTGCAAGGGAACCCAGGCCAGGCGGGCTTTCTTTTTCACAGGGTAGCAACCAAACAAGCGTGCATGAAATCCAGCCACAACCCCAGGCCAGGCAAAAGATGCTCAGGACGCAAGCCAAACTGACCTTATATCTCCCTGGTTCAGACATACACATGTCTCGCTCGCGCTATACATATAGACCCATCCAACACTCTCCGCCCTTGTTCTCTCTCCATGTGACACGCACCCCCCCTAAGTACCATAATCCCTCACTCCATCATAGGCGCAAGCACTCCCCCCTCCTAAGTATGATTATCTCTTACTAGCCATCAGGAACACACGTATTGTCTCCTTCCATCCATACGTCTATCTCGATATCTCTCGGGGCATCTTCTATCGCGCACACACCTTGTCACTCGATCTCCCACCCATGTAGTCCCATCACGATCTCCAGGGGATCTCTCTATGACAAACATACACTCTCTCCTCCCCATGTCTGCATTTTCTCCATACATCTCTATCGACCTCTCTCCCTTGTTTGTCAGACCCCTCTTGGCCACGTGCTAGGGGTCTTGCTCTCTCGGTTCCAAACAACCACGCACTATCTCCTCACCTTGCCTCCGTTGTCGAAGATGCATGTGTGATATGTTTGCATAAGACACACACGCTTTTTCTCTACTTTTATCGTGTGTTGTCCATGTCTCTTTCACACACGCACACACACTTTTTTCACTCACTCACTCTCTCTCTCTCTCTCTCTCTAGTTAGGGACTCTGTCACATCCATAAGCATATGGATGTTTTGAAAAGTCAAACCTCAGAAAAGTTTGACCAGGTATATGTGGAGAAAAACATTTATATCTAGAACGATCATTAGATTCATCACAACATGTACTTACTTCATACTATCATTTATCTTTGGTATTGTAGATATAAGTAATTTCTTTATAAACATGGTCAAAGTTTCAAAAGTTTGACTTAAAAAAATGTTGGAACTACATTATCAAACGGAGGGAGTAGCTCTTTCTCTCTCTCTGCTATCTCTCACGGGCCTCCCCTCTCACTTGAACTCTCTATACCGACGGATTATATGCTCACTGTGTCAGTGTATAGCTCCGTATATTGTTTAGTTGACCGGTCAACCAATCCACATGCTGCCTTGTCAGCCCGTGTTCTGTATCTTCGTGTGCTGGCCCATGTGGCAGTGGGTGAAAATAAGTAAACTAGAGGCCCATCTGACACGCGGTGAAGTAAACAAAGTTGAAACCACTCAGGGTAGCACCCCGCACGCTGGTAAATTGAGGGCGCATTGAGGACACACTTCTTGCGCGCGAAGGACGCACTCGCGCACAATTCACCACTGCGCGGCAGCATGCACAGAAGGACGCACTCGCGCACACCCAACACACAACACACACCAGCACACATGTACACCGGCGTCGCCGCTGGTTGAGATGGACGGCGAGGCAGCCAACAAGCGGAGGCGGCTCGAGCCAAAAACGCATCCGGCGAGCCTAGACTTCATCAGTAGCCTCCCCGATGACATGCTGCTCGTCATCATCAGCCTCCTCCCCACCAAATCTGCCGTTCGGACCGCCTGCTCTCCCGGCGGTGGCGCCCCCTCTAGCGCTGCATCCCCCTCAACTTCACCGTCGATAGCTGCCTCTGCGACGGGGATTGCAAACGCATGGTCGCAGTCTCCAAGATCCTTTCATCGCACCCTGGGCCAGCCAGACGCCTTGACATCCGCATGTTCAGTACCAACTGCAAGGTCCAACCCAAGTTCAACGAGTGGTTCTTATCCCACGCCCTTGATCAGCTTGAGGAGCTCAGCTTTGAAGCTGGACGATGTCGCCCTCTGCTGCCGTCTGCGCTCCGCCTCATGCCAACGCTGCGCCACGCCAGCTTCAACTCCTGCTATCTTCCCCAGATTAATGCCGCGCTCGCCCTCTTCTCCCTCAACTCAAGCAGCTCGACCTCTTCGACGTTGTCATCTCGAAGAAGGCTATGGAGCACTTGCTCCGCAGCTATACCATGCTTGAGTACCTTTGTCTTTAGCAGATCCACGGGTTCATTAGCCTCCACATTGCCTCGACGAATCTCCGATGGATTTATGTGTCTTGCTGGCCCCGCAACAAGACATCAATTGGGAAGAGATCACTCCAGCTGTTCCACGTTATGGTCATTGAGAATGCGCCTTTCCTTGAGAGATTGCTTGTATCTGATCTAGAAGGTCCAACAAAAATCAGGGTCATTGACGCGCCGAAATTGACATCATTGGTGTATTCTTCTGCCAAATTCTCCGAACTCTTTATTGGATCTGTAATCATTAAGGTACAACACTCATCTTCTTCTCAGTCTTCTTGAAATTCACATTTTTAAATTGCTTCTTGATGTATTTACGACCGTCTTCCAGAAAATGATTCCCACAAGCTTGACCCAGTCCATGCGCACAGTGAAGATCTTAGCACTAAAATCTAACGGATCCAATCTGGATCAAGTTGTTGGATTCCTTACATGCTTTCCGTGCACGGAGAAGCTACTCATCGAGGTGAAGCTTCTTTCCTATAAGTAAACGGTAATCACAACGTAGCTCATTTTTTTTCGTAATTTTCCCAAATTACGATGACAAGTGTAGTGTTCAAAACTGCATCTACGCACTGCACCGAAAGAAATGTTTTTAGTATTTTTTCTCACTTGATCACCTGCATCATTTTTATGTTGTACTACTATAGTAGCCTAGGCTAGTCATAGTGGAAAGTAACTTAGACTACTCCAGTAACTCTATGGTTACCCTAAGAGCAAGTACTACCTCCGTCCTGGTTTACTCTTCCAATTTTGTAGTATCAAAATTTGACCATAGATTTAACTGACAAAATGTTAATGCATGTCACTAAGAACTATATCGTTGCATTCCTATTTGAACATAATTTCAAATGGTGTAATTTTTAGTGACATGCATTGGCATTTTCTTAGGTAAATCTATGGTCAAAATTTTATACTAAATACGAGGTAGTATTCCCTCCGTCCCAAAATTCATGTCTTACATTTGTTTAGATACAGATGTATCTAACACTAAAATGTAACTAGATACATCCGTATTTAGACAAATTTAAGACAAGAATTTTGGGACGGCGGGAGTACAAAAGTGGGCTATGTAGGCCAAAACATGTGCCAAATTCACTTGTGATGCATCTGGCATCGATGCCCCTCCATTGCTCACCTGGTGCCCCAATCTGGATCACCTACTTTGCTCCGGTGCCAAATTAACTCACGCAATGAAAAAACACTGCGTTGGAGAGAGAGAGAGGACTGAGGCAATAAAAAAACACTTGTTTGAGAGAGTGAGAGGCTGGTGTAGTTGGTTTGATTGATTTGTTTATACATGTGGGTCTGTGTGCACAGCGGTGCCAACTCTCTCTTATCACGAGAGCGGTGCCAAAATCTTTTGATTTGACATTGATGCGTATTATGTGGCATACTTTTGCGAAATATGGCATCGGCCACATAGTGGAAGGCAACAAATGCCCAAGCGCTTCACGTGCTCCTAGTTAAATGAGAGGAAACAGAAAGAAAGAAAAAAAGAAAGAAAGAGAGAGAGAGAGAGAGAGAGAGAGAGAGAGAGAGAGAGAGAGAGAGAGAATATCACTAGCCAGCCAACCCTATCGTATGAGCGCATGATATTGGTACCTCTTGATGACACGGCAATCTTATACAGCCAGCTACTCTAATATGTTCTCTTCTTTTGCAGATAAAGAAAGACTATAAAGTGAAAAATGTGCTGCACTATAACAATCTCATCGAATGCCTTGATCTCCATCTTACATAAATTGATTTGATTGACTACCGAGGCAGCACATCTGAGATTAAATTGGCCAGGTTCTTTGTTCTGGAGGCAAGTGTGCTCAAGGTAATGAGGTTTGGCGTTCTCTGGCGCAACAATGAATGGCGTGCTGATCACCGCAAGCGTCTAAGCCTAAATGACAAAGTCTCCGCAGAAGCTGAATTTGTTTTTGAAACATCAAGTGGCCAGAGACTCGAAAACTTATTTGCACATTAGTGACTTGTCAGGGCGGTGGATTTTAGTTTGTACGATAATGCTGTATCCACCTAAAGTAACGAAAGTTCTTACGTAAACTTCCTAGTAATTCCCTCTTCGAAGGTGCAGCATTACTCCTAACATTTGTAATATCAGTTTGAAACTTGTAATATTGCCGTGTCCTATTCCTGCGTTTTCAAAATCCTGCGAATCAAATAGGTCCTGAGTTGGTGATGATGTTATGCCTCCCATCTTTCACCAATAGCCGTCGGATCTAGATCTGACGCATACAAACCAAGCTTCTCCATTTTTGCAAAAAGATGCCCGCACTTGTTCCCTATTTACAAACAACTCCTTGTCTCTCACAATCAGCTGTATCTCCTTCCCACCACATCTAGAAGTCCGTGGAAAAATCTGGCGCGATGGCCGCTACCGGCGCTGTCCACCCCCAATCTTGGTGTTCCGTGCAATGCACGGGCATCTACGCACGGGAAATTATGTTGAACAGGGCTAGTTGTAAGAAGGCTAGCTCTACAGCCATGATGATAGTGACTGCAAATGGTGAGGCTGACTATGGTATGCCGAACACGGGCCTATACTCAGGTGTCATCTCCGACGCAGGGTCTTGTCACTTCACTGTGAGGAGCAGCACGTAATAATTTGACCAACGGGTAGTACAGTGCTAGTACTCCTACTACTACATTGGTAGTACTACTACTAGTACTAGTAGCACCACCGTCTGGATTTAGGAGTACTACCACGTCCATTTGTATTTTAGTATTTGACTAGCAATATCTAGTAATGCATGTGACAAAAAAGTACTACTCCCTCTATAAATAAATACATGGTGTTTTATTCCTATCAGCGAGAGAACTTAATGTCTTTTTGCTAACTACAGTACTAATAGGATTACATGCAATGAACTAAACACTGCATGTCATGTTTGGTAGTTATGTCACGAAATAAGAAACAAGGAGGGAGTTAATGCACCGAGGCTAAGTGTTTTGGGATTATTTGGTTTTCGTAAGGTGACTTACACAACATTTTTGTTTACATGCATTAACATTTTATTTGTTAAATCAAAGGTCAAAACTTGGCGCAAAATGCAAAGGGGACCAATAAACCAGTAAACATCAAACTTCTCTCGTTTGGCCCAATTAGAGATCCGGTGAGATGACTATACTGCACCTGCATGGAGGGGGATGCAGCTTCATTGACTTACGGCAACTGCCTTTAGGTGAATGACACGTGGGACCAAGGGGTGGCTAGCCCACCTATCATACAGCCAAAGGCAGGTGCAGTAGAGGGCCGAGGAGTAGTACGAAATCCTACGCACCTACGCACGCTAACCAAGGGCAAGAGTGATCACTCGAATCGCAAGATCAGTTGACTAGAAGCTAAGCTAGACCCATGGAGGCGATGAGCGCGAGCATCAGCCGGCTGTGCCAGATGGTCCATGACGCCGGCCTGCGGCCCGGCACCGAGGAACGTCTCCAGGTAGTATTGCTTGAGGCCGCCAGGGCGAGGGGCCGCTTGGACGACAGCTTCGTCTCCTTGTTTGACGAGGTCCTCATCGGTTTCCTTGACAAGTTCACCGTCGTCAAGAAGCTCGCGGACGACTTTGACGTACGCCTCCAGCCGACGCGCCCAGGCTTTGCAATGCCCGCCACCCTCAAGGACACTATGGTGACAACCTCTTTGACGCACTGGTGGCCCTGCGACTGCCCGCCGTTGCGCCGGAGAATGTCCACCTCGAGGTCACGCTCACCGCGCAGCGCCTGGCGCAGCAAGACACCATCGACATAACCACCCACGTCTACTCCAAATCGTCCACAAGGACTACTACATGCAAGAGGATGGTGATAGGACACTGGCCTTCTTGGACCGCAGGGAAAACTTGGACGGCATTGTTCAGAAGCACGTTGAGCTCGCTGCCAATGCCGCTGCTCCTCACACGTCGGTTGGTGACCCGGCGCACTAGGGCGTGAGGATGTCGTTGATGGATCCGTATGTATTTTTATCTTTCCGTCAAATCCATGTAGTAGTATATGATACTACTAGTAATTATCTTACCTTTCGCATCAACTTCATAATTTTCATACGTACTCCATGCATGAACGGCGCCAGAACCAAACTTCTCATTACTCTAGGCAAAATCGTTATTTTCTATCTATCGGTCGCACCATGGAGCAGAAGAAAATTTTACAAGTTACGAGTTCAAAAGGAAAAGCCTGCCGTGTTCGCATCGCACCCCCACACGGTTGGTATGGCATGCCGCTCAAGCGGGAATGTGTGCAGTGTTGCATTTTCACTTACAAGTGGGACCGCAGTTGAGCAAACTGACTATCGGCAAACCCCCACCCCGCCACCGCGCGATGGCTGAGAAAACAGGAGGGAGAAGAGATGGTTGTAGCATGGACTCCAAGAAAATTGGTATTGGATGGGACTCGTGTGGGTGGTGTGTGTCATACTGCTAGACGTGAATGCTAGTTATGGCCCATGCCACCCCATTATATTGAGCCTATATCGAGGTACGTAGAACAAATTTCCTGGAGTCTGTGCTCAGCCCTCCTCTATCTCTCTTGTCAGCCAGCCAGCAGACGCATGGAGCCCATCGTCTGTTTGCTCACATGCGGTCCCACATGTCAGTGAAAACGCAAGAGGACCCACTGAACCTACACATATTTCACCTCGACGTGCTGGTGATGAAAAACAAATCCAATAAAGATCTTCGATGGCCGCTTTTGGAGTTACTCAAGAGTAGTAAGATTCTATTTACAGTTTAACCCAAGATGCACATCTCGTGGCTTCAACTACCACTCTATTTTCTTTCATGACACGACATGGATGCTGGATGTCCCATGTGTCGGCAAAAGGAGGAAGAACCCGACCAAATCTTCGGTTGTGCTCTCGGATTAGACTAGTTGTGCTAACTTAAAATTTTTATTGTGTACTCCCTCGTTCCAAAATACTTGACTTCCGTTTGTCCAAAAATGGATGTACCTATATACTAAAACATGTCTAGATACATATATATTTTGACAAATAGAAGGCATGTTTTGTGCAACGGAGGGAGTAGAATGGATGCAAGTCTTGGTATTGGGAAGAAGAGTACATCCATATATTGATAGAGCACAATTTAGTAGATGTTCTAGCACTCTTAGCTAGCATAGAGGCTTGAGATGAGACTAGTGCACTTGTTGATACTCCTACTAGAATAGAGGGTAGACATGAGACTAGATGCGAGGAAGCAACATCTACTTCTTTACACTCGAAGAAGAAAGAAGCACGCAAGATCGAGCCTCCGCAGATCAACAATGGCCCTATTTGGATCCCTAAGTTGGAGTTAGTTTTAGTTAGTTGAGGCTCAAATAACCCCAAAGTATCCAAACATGATGGGTTAGTTTGGGTTAGTTGGATATAACCCACCCCAAAAAACTAGCCACACTAGAGGAGCTTATTTGGGTTAGTTCTCCTAGGCCCACTAGAAAAATTAGTAAAAAAGTTACCCCTCCCATCCAAACAGGATCCAAAGTAGTCAAATGATTGAGAAAGAATATTTATTATCAATCTAACCCTATCATCCAAACAACTCTTTGGTTAGAGTTAGTTTAGGGTTAGTTCAGGGTTAGAATCTAACTCTAACCTCTAACTGAGTTAGAGCATCCAAACAGGGCCAATGAATGCATCGAGAAGGCACTAATCCAACTTACAGGAGTAGTAAAATGTATTCTTGTGGTTCTTGTTTTCTTTGGTCTTGCTTGTCTAGTAAAAATTATCGTTGGAGTTCATGCAAAACAGAGGTCCGTTTGGGGTCGTGCGTTGGAGTTGGCCTTACAAGTGGGACCGCAGTTGAGGAAACCGACTATCGGCAAACCCCCACCTCGCCCGCCGCGTGATGGCCGAAGTTAGAGAAACAACGAGGTTGAAGAGATTGCTCTAGCACGGACTCCAAGAAATAATATGGTGTCAGATGGATGTCGTGGTGGTGGCGTGTGCCATACTCCTGGACGTGAATGCTTGTTCTGGACCATGCCACCCTACTACTCCTACTACTTACTATATACTACTAGTATCGAGGATTTGAGGTGCTGGTTACGTACAACGAACACATATTAACATATGGCTACAATAAAAACACCCGCCCGACGCGCGAAGCATGTGAAGCTAGTACGAATAGTGTACTACTATTGTTGATTGGCCTCATCCGATAACCTGTTGCAATGCACGTACAATTATGTATTCGGAAAATATTTTTTTGCCTCGTCGCACCACTCACTCAGAGAAGTGACTTGAAAGCCATTCATAAATTTAGTAAGTTTATCACAGGCATATCATTTTATTACATACAACAGGTCATCAACCCACATCGACAACGAGGATACATTATAAATACTAAAGTTTTCACCACACAACAAATAACAAGCAATGAAATGAACTTCAACTCAACCATTCCTCGGCGTTGGAAACGCTTGCTTTGAACCACAAGTGATTCTCTGGGACGGGCCATCCATTATCGATTTGGAGACCAATGCAGGACTAATCATCCAGGCTGAAGCGGCCTACTATATCAGTACCAGGGTAGGGAACCACCCAAATGTCCGAGGTATAGACACAATTGCTACTCATAAATGGTAGTAACGTTGTGCCAACAGCAGTTGGATCGCCTTTCACCATCATTGGATTGTCCAAGGAAGAGCGAGTTTTCTCCAAGACTATCAATTCTGTACCAGGGAGAAGGAGTTGGCGCTAGCACACTAGTATCCATCCCGAATACCATGCAACGGGTGTTGGAATAGGTCCGGAGAGTGCGACCATGGGAGACTACACCTGCTTCCTTAGTAGTAACATCATCGGTGGACTGTATACACACAAGAAGAGGTAATCCATCGGAATTAGTTGCCAGGCACCACAGAGTATATGGGCGCTGCTCGTCCTCATGCTCGTGATCATCACCATCGTCATCTCCCCCTTGGTTATGAAAATTTTCAAGTATAGGCGGTGGAATGTTCACAGGACCTTGGAAACACAAGAAGAAGGTTAATTAGTAAAGGGAAACTTGCTAACACGCATGCATGTGGATGAAACAATTATAATTACGATGGAAGACAAATGTACCGAAATCATAAGGGTTCCATGCAAAAAACAGTGCCACGAGTGGTGGCAGCAAACACAAGGCCCTTGTATTGAATTGCATCACAGTACTCATCCGTGTACGGAAACTGATTTTTGAGCAATATCCATCCAGTCAAACGACGAAGGACGACAACAAGCTTGTCGAAGATAGCAACAACTTCATAGTTGTTGTAATTCCAAGATCGGTTGGGAACTCGACAAATTGCTATCTTCCGTAGAAGACAGCCACCATGATCATATTTGAACGTGCGTACAATACCGGTGTGCTCAACCTCTGGGCAGTATGCTGAGATTTTTAGAAGTGGAACCCGGTCAGGAGTGTACACATTCACAAGTTCCCACTCGCAGTTGGACCCGATGTAAACAACCCAATCTCCATTTGTGCCTACCCAAGCCTTACCCTCAAGCGATGGCATCTTAACATCATACGTATCATTATCAAGCGGCATCAACTTTCACAGGGCGAGGCCTCCGTCGTCCCGGCGCTAGTCATCAGGGTCACAGCGAAGAAGATAGGGGAGATCAAACCGCTCCTTGACTCTTGGGTTCCTTGTAATGATGTATTAGTTGAGTCGAGAATGGGCTTGAACGAATCTGCCATGCTAGCCCAGGTGATGATGTCACACCGATCAATGAGTTCCTCCACCACGTCATCTTTCAGATCGTGGCAAGAATAACGGGGTCGTTTCCGGCCTGTTCCCTCCATGGAGAAGACGATCGAACAATGGCAGAAGAAAGGGTGAATGGCTGAAGGAAAATGGAGGAGGGAGAGGAAGAGCGTGCGACAGCAGTTCCAAATCGAGAGGGAAAGGCGAAGAGTTGGTGGACGGATGCCAGTTTGCCATGGTTCACGAAGAGGCGCCCCGGCCTACACGTCCGTTCGGAAATACTACTACTCGTCATCTCACTGATATGTTGGAACGGGACCACATGTCAACGAAACATGGTGTGTAATTTCTCGTGCAAAATGCAATCTGGCAGCGTTGGCCCGAGGTGCCGCATTAGTTATCGACCTTTATTTTTTAATGGCGTGCCTTTCAGTTTTGAAGCACGACTAACTGGTACTGTATGCAGAGAAAATATAAACTACTATACCACTACTCCACCTCCAGTACTAGTAGTATAAAAAAGATATATAGGCTGGAGCTTCAGCTCTTTCTTGCTAAGGGCTGCCCACTTGGTTCTCATACTACTACCCTCTCTCCAGATATAAAAAATACGGCCTCTCTCTCCCTCCTCACCGGTAGTCACAGATCCGCCGGGGAAGAAAAGGACGTGCAGCGTTGACGCACTCGTCGCCGGCGAGCAAGGTCACGCACTGACGACAGGGCCGTCCTCTCAGATCTAGCACCCGCGCGGGATGGCTTCCATCCCCAAGCTCGCTGCCATAGTGTGTGCGGAGGACGACGACCACGAGCGAAGCCACGTCCCACCGACCCTCAGGTATACTACCTCTTTTCGAACCATACCCTTGTTCTATTGCCCATCTGCCACGTCGTTGCATGTGGATCTTTTTCCACTCCACCATCTTCCCAATTTGCTATCCTCTGCTCTGCTGGCCATGCAGACGAAAACCATAATTTGCACTATTAAAGGAAACCCTACTTCATGCAGACTAATCCATGTCTGGGTTGAATAAGGAAAGGAAGGGAGACCGTACTGTCCAAGAGAGTAGGCATTGAACCCGCATCTAGGTTGAAAAGGGAAAAATCAGTAGCTAAGGAACGAGTCTCGTGTCTCTTGGTTAAAGAAGGGTAGAAAGGCATGACAACGTAATATAGAATGACCAGGTCGATCGGTTTGTTGTCCTCACATAGGAAAAAGGTGGCTAAAGAGAACAAAAATGGGACATAATCCACATATGCTGCCTGGATATTTGTTGCTCTGGGAAACCATACCTTCCTCACCACTCTACGTCCGTGGAGGTACATCATACTGGTGCGCCCACTGTCCGAATGGGCCTCCCATGCTCGTATTGCCACTTTTTTTGCTATTAGTATGATGCCAACAGTCAAGTCAAGCAATGCTATTGCTAAAGTGATGCCACATTTAACTAATGCCGCTCTCAGTCTAATGCCACCGATAAATTTAAGCAATCCCATTTAATGTCACTGGATTATTTCAGGTTTAGTTGTTGATGGTGGATGTATTAAAGATTTTTCAGCTAAGGCATTCTAATGCTGTTGCACATCCAGTATACTAACGATGAAACCTGTTACTACCTTCAGATTTTTGCACTGTTAATGCTTATAGATTACATACCTCACTTTCATGGGATAAGTTATTTTTTTTGTAGAGTGTCACCAAAATGCCAAGGCGCTGATGTCATTTTATTTTGGTTAAACTGCACAAACAATTATGAAGACAAGAGGAAAGGTCAAGAGTGGTCACTTCCTCCTCTGGCTGTTCTCTTGATTCGTTCGATCAAGTTTTTATGTTTGATCGATTATCAAGATTGGGATAGCAATTTTTAAGGTCCCCCCGAGTTCTAAATGATATTTACCTTGGAGGTACATGGTTTGCACTTTTTTATACTGTCATCAGTTAATAATGCTAATTACCTTCAGACTTTTGTATTTGGTTTAATGCTCATGCACAACTAGTATACCAATGCTGAAACTTGTTACCTTTACATTTTGTATTGTTAATTCTTATAGAAACCTTTTAGTGCTAGAGTTTATTGAAATCTATTCAGTAAAACCATTGTATTGTACCCTGTAATAAATTAACTACTCTACTATTGCACTAGCCACTAGATTAGTGTATATTTGTAGTATTCGAATGGTGTTGCATTAGCGTATGGACATAAATAAAGTGTGGCAAACTTTCCCAGATATGTGATCAAGAAAACTACTACCTGTTTTTCTAAATACTAGATGTTTGGGTACTTTAAATTGAACCGCGAAAACGTCTTATATTAAGGAACAGAGGGTGTAGAGTTCACTCAAATTATCCCGGTAAAGCTAGTCACACCTTTGTTAAAATTAATGTTCATTATGTTATCGGAGGAGGTCTGTATGTTTGTCTCTAATGCCTGTCGACTACATACCTGACATCATGATTTAATGTTAAGTCATTTCCTTTTGTACAGTATCACTGAATTGTCAAGGCGGTGATGACATTTTATTTTAGTAGAACTGCACAAAATTTTCTTAAAAGAAGAGGAAAGGTCAGGAATGGCTCAGTTTTTTAGAAAAAACTATGTATGCCTTCCTGACATCAGCCGCTGTTGCTTTATTTATTCCTTCAAACAGGTGGTTAGAAACAGTCTTGCTACCTTTTCCCATTAAGAAATTGGAATGCTTATATTTGTGAGTCTATGCTTCAACTAGTGCCACTTTTATAGTAATCACACTTTCAATATCTATGCAAACAGGGATGCTCGATTTTAGTGGAACTGCACAAAAAGTCCAACTGGTTCAACATTAGGAGCATGTTTTTTTCCGAACCTTTATATCCAATTGGTGGCACTATGAGCTGTTCCTTATGAAGGTACATGGTTTGCTACTATCTTGCTACTCTTTTTGTACTGTCATTAGATAGTAATACTAGTGGTTTGCATGTGAATTTATTGGCAGGGTGGACCTACATTGGAGGTGCAGGACAGGATTCAATGATTGGATGCTCAATTTCGGTTGTATCGATTTCACCTCTTTCATCACTGCGAACATTGATATCCTTGGTCTGATGAAGAATAGGCGCTATATTTCTGCTCTGAACTAGCAAATCAATTCAGTATGAAATTTCCAGGGCAAAACATAACTGTATCAGATTGTCTAGTGCAGCACATGACAGATGCTAAGCGGAAGATACATGTTTAAACCGAAAATACATGGTGTGGTATATGTCTACTAGATGCTTGATATTTGTGCAGACAAAGATGTCTGCCCATTGCTATTTGGCAAACAAACAAAGTGTTCGCAATTTTGGTTGAACTGCACAAGAGAATAGTATAGTCACTTTATGCAGTGCCATTTGAAAATAGACACAGAAAGATTGGATAGTCACTTCATGGACTGTAGAAAAGTAGTATTGTACTATTTATTGGCCAACACTAGGTGCTTCATTGCTTTGGTCTGATTATACAATGGGCATCATTTTGCCTAAGTTAAAGTTTATATTCCAAAAATAGTCTCCCGGTGTGATCGAGAAAGACCAAATCATATTGCAGTGGATGTTCCTCCATCATGTGTGGTTCATTCTCATGGTTCCAGCTGTTGGTGAAACCACTTATGTTTGCAAGAGGAATTGTAGACTTCACAAACAAATTTGTCTTTCAATCTGTACTGAATGTTGGCCAAGAGAAGCATCCATGTTAGTAGGAAGAACAGATGTTTTTTCTAGATCTTTGCTTTTGGAGCTACATATTTGTATATGATCTGTGAATCATTGAGATGCATTGACATGTTCATCTTATGTATGGGAATCGTACTAGTTAGTTTTAGTTGCGACGCAAGATCCGAAGTGGCTGATCTTTGCTTTTGGAGTTACATATTTGTATATGATCTGTGAATCATTGAGATGCATTAACAGTTACTTATTTATGTTCGCTCAATGTTTACAAGTTACTGATTGTTCACTAGCTAGCCTACAAATGCGCTTCTGGCAGTTTTATTTGCGACGCAAGATGCGAAGTGGCAGTTTTTTGAATAAAAATGCCTACCTCTGAAGAAACTAACAAGCTACACTATCGATCCTACACGGATAAATAGCAGATCACGCACGTACTACCTCCTTTCCGGTTTGCAGGGCTCAATTCAAGAAACGACCTACTCGATCCTACACGAATAAATAGCGGATCACGCACGTACTAGTACCTCATTTCCGGTTTGCAAGGCTTAATTCAAACCTCTCACCAACCAAGGTACTCCCTCCGTCCGGGTTTATTTGTCCCGTGAGCAAAGCAGCAAGACCAAGGCATGGCAATAATTAATGGCATGCAGAAGTTTAAGCCTAATTAATTCCAGCGATTTAAGTGGCTGCATGCGTGCCCTCGGCTGCGACTCGTTGCATGCTGCTCCGCGTACTGGCTGCGAGCGATTCTAAGTGCCTGCATGCAGCCGGCCGTAATTAAGGCAGCTAACAGATGTGAAAAAGATGCGCTTTAGTTGTTGCGGGCTTTTTAAATCCGTGGAATCATTATTGACAAGGAGGGAGATGATTCGAGTGCACTCGTTTGACCGCCATGCCGGCGTGCGACCTAGACGGGACGGGACGGCACAGTCATAATTTCAGTTTCTCTAGTTTTCCATGGAAAGCTGGCGCGCTAAGCCATTATGCATTGAATTTCGATGACCGTCGCGCTACCTTCCGTCTATAAGTACTGTTTCCCGGCCTTCTCCGGTGGCACCGTGACCCAACTTGCCATATCCTCATAAGCCCCCACCGGCCCGACGTTGCTCGCTACGTCCGCCATGCCCCCGCCCGTCTGCGGTAGGCGACGCCGGAGGCGGTCACCGCCAGAACTAGTGTTCAGTTTTTCACCGGAAGGCAGACGAAGGGAGGAGGCATTCTATCTATCTTTAGATGGCAATGCGGAGATCGAGGAGTTGTTGGAGGGCGACCGCCTGGCGGAGGAGCAGCGTATCACCGATTTGCGCCGCCAGCGGGACATGGAGCAGCAGCGCACCGACTAGTGATGGCACCCGCAGGGTATGGGTACGGGTGGAGCTACCCCATACCCTTACCCATCTGCCCTGAGTTTACCCATCACCCATACCCATACCCGTCAAGGGTACAATTTTTTCCCATACCCGTCACCCGACAGGGTGTATGGGTACCCGCGGGGAAAATTACCCCTGTTTACAACACATCAATTGAGTAGAAAATAGTTGTAAAAAGCAACATATAATCATAAATTATTAATAGCAACACATTTTAAACAACAATGTGCAACAACATATTCTCATAAAAAAATACTTGCCTATAAAGTGACATATAAAAATGTTAAACAAGAACACATAATCATAAATAACAACACATATGCATACAATTTAAGCTCACGAAATCATGATAAATTATAGAGATAATTTGAATACACATTAGAGTTTTTACCTAGCGTGATTAGGAGGGGAAATGAATATATTGGGATATTAACGGAAACCCACCTGTCAACATTTTAGATGGGTACATGGATATGCGGGCATGGGTTATACGATCCTATACCCGTACCCTCTCTACCCGATGGGTATGATATTTTCCCATTTAAGTACCCATTGATAATTTTTTGTCCCATACCCTTACCCTAATAGGGTTTTTACCCACAGGGTATGCGGATAATGGGTACCCATTGCCATCCCTAGCACCGACGCTCTGAGTCGCGAGCAGAGCGCCCGCAACTGGGCTGACTACGTGGATGTCGGTGCCCGACAAATAGCCCTGGAGGCTGTCGGGCACGCACGCGTTCGTGACGCCGATTTTTACTACCAGCTCGTCAAGTGGGTTTTCCGATTGGAAGCAGAAGCTTCGCTCGACCACACCGGCATGGAAAGGGCCAACGGGCGCGATCAACGCGCCCTATAGCACCTCTTGCAAGTCTGATGCAAGGTGCCGGACGCCGGTGCCGGCGTTTAGCGTGTACCATAGATGGCGGCCGGTATCGTCTAGTTAGCTAAGAGTAAGTTAGTACTTGTACGCTACTAGAGTATTAGTGGGAGTAGATAGTTAACTTGGCTATGATGGTTGTCAACGTGGAAGTTCAGTACTCTATATGTGGATCAGACCTGTTACTTTGTTCTGAAAGTTGAACTTTCCGTTTGAACGTATGGAATGGGCTGTTATTTTTTAAATGGGTTGTATTTGTCCTCCACGGGTTTAGAGGCTGACTTGTGGGCCTACCAAGTTGACGCGTACACAATCAGGAGATGATTGTATGTGGAGAGGATGACAGTAGGGACCCGCCAAGGTCATGGCAGTACGCAAGCAAGTGCCTCCTTATTTCAAGCCAATAAAAAAAGGCTCCACCTAGTGGATTTCTGACATCTGTGTCCCATGCCATTGTCAACGTAGTCAATAAACGAGAGAATTGCACAACGAGCGGCTGACACCAGGGACCCAACAGGTCGCCCTATTATTTTTGTTTTGGGTTAATTTGATAAATGCCACTCCAAATCTGGTGTATCCGAGAAATGTCACTACAATTACCAAACTTTGAAAAATGCCATTTCATGCCATTTCTAGTGGCATTTTTCGAAGTCTGGAGTGGCGTTTTTCAAAGTTTGCAAATTGCAGTGGCGTTTTTCAAAGTTTGCAAAAATTGCAGTGGCATTTTTCAAAGTTTGGAAATTGCAGTGGCATTTTTATGAATCGCCATAATTGGAGTGGCATTTATCTAATTTGTTTTTGAGACGGAAGCAAGGTGTCAACTGGGCTGTGCGCGACACTCTGGCCTGTCTAGACAGCCTTTTCTTTTATGTTTACCACAGACCAACCCAGTAGTTTTTTTTTCTTTCTGAAAATGGCTAGCCCAGTTTTTTTGTGATTTGTCAAGTAAGTCGCTTTATCATGCCTGTTGGGCTGCAAATCTTTCAAGACGAGGAGAGCTTCATTCGGTTGGCCGAGAAAATGGCCTATCAGTAATGAGAAATAGTCTGTACATTTTTAAAACACATCAAACCGGCAATTAGTTTCAAATATCTTTTTTTCATTTCGAGATTTTAAATTGCATTGATTTTTATGCATGCACAATTTATTGGATTTTATTGATATACATTTATTTTTAAAATCAGTCTAAATGTGACTTGAAATTTCGGGATTAAAAACAGTTCAGACCGCACCGACATATGCAAAGTTTTCTATAATTTTTTAACTGTGGCCACAATATGGGCAGTAATGCTAACAAAAAGAATATGGGCTCCAAAAAACCCGTAAGAATTAGCAAATGGGCTGTAAATTATTTGAAATAATGGAAGATGGCCTGTATGCTGTTTTCCACAGATTTGAGGCTTTCCACAGATGGCCTGTATACTGTTGGATGTCCATCCAATGGCCGTCGTGCTTCTTCAATCTCTGCTCTTCCTGCTCCAGCCGCTCAAACAAGCGCCGGCTGTACTGCCTGCTCTCTCCTCCCCACGGCCGGCTGTGCTGCCGTGCAGGCCCTCATCGCCCCACCGTTATCCCATCACTGTCCTAGCCATCCCTCTACTCACCCACAGTCCCACACCTGTTGTTATTCTCCGGCGACGGCAGACGAACCAGTAAACCCTCATACAGTCGTACTCCCCTCCGCATGGGAAACAACTGCCAAGTCTTCCCTGCCTTCGTGTCATTCCCTTCCTAAGCCTCGCCGTCGTCCACCTCCCTGGTGCCCTCGACGTGGCGTGGTCAACGTGGTCAACGAACAACATCTATCTGAAGTGGACTGTACGTGGAGAGGCTGACAGCTGGGTCCACGGCCGCACGTAAGGAAATGCCTCCTTATTACGCGCAAAATAATGATTCCTCCACCTGACATCTGGGACCCACTGAAAGGGCCTCTATATTTCACAAAAAAAATGTTACCGCCACTGACAGCTCGGACCCACCAGCTATATCTTCGCACGCAAGGATGTGCCTCCTTTTTACGCACACAAAAAATGAATACTCCCCTGCTAGCTGGGACCCAGTATAGTGGGCCTACTAAGTTGACGGGGACGAAGGGCTTTGTCAACTTAGTCAATATGCACGATTCTAGCTCGATTGAACATACGATGTCCATTCAACGGCCATAGTGCTTCTTCAACCTCTGGTCTTCTTGCTCCAGCCGCCCAAAGCAGCGCCGGTCGTGCAGCCTGCTCCTGCCTCCTGTGGCCGGCTGTGCTGCCGCGGAGGCCTCACCGCCCCCATACTACTCCCACCGCTAGCCAGGCCATCCCTCCACACCACTCACCCACACCCCCTGTTATTCTGCGGCGACGGCAGCGCAGCCGAACCAGTGAACCCTCGTACTCCTCTCTGCGTGGGCATCCACTGCCGCGTCTTTCCCGGCTAAGCATCGTCCCCTTCCTAGGCCTCGCCGTCGTCCACCGCCGTGGTGATCTCGGCGCGGCATGGTCAATGTGGTCAACGATCGAATTCCATCGGAAGAATACTGTACGTGGAGAGGCTGACAGCTGGGTCCACGGCAGCCGCAAGGAAGTGCCTCCTTATTACACGGAAAATAATTATTCCTCCACCTGACAGCAGGGACCCACCAGATGGGCCACCAGTATTTCGTGAAAAAACGTTTGCCCCTGACTGCTGGGACCCACCGGATGGGCCACCGTATTTCGCGAAAAAAACGTTCCCCCTACTCTCAGCTCGGACCCACCGGAAGTGCCTCCTTATTATGCACAAAAAAATGAATACCCCTTGCTAGTTGGGACCCACCTTGGTGGGATGCTCACTTGTGGGCCTACTAAGTTGACGGGGACGGAGGGCTTTGTCAACTTAGTCAATATAAACGATTCTAGCTCCAGTGACCGTATGATGTCCATCCAACGGCCATAGTGCTTCTTCAACCTCTGGTCTTCTTGCTCCAGCCACCCAAAGCAGCACCGGTCGTGCCGCATGCTCCTGCCTCCCGTGGCCAGCTATGTTGCCGCGGAGGCCTCACCACCCCCTACTATTCCCACCGCTGGCCAGGCCCTCCGGCAACGACAGCCTCACACCGCAGCCGAACCAGTGAACCCTCGTACTCCTCTCCGCGCGGGCTTCCACTGCCGCGTCTTCCCCGGCTCCCCGTCGTCCCCTTCCTAGGCCTCGCCGTCGTCCACCGCCCTGGTGCTCTCGGCACGGCGTGGTCGATGTGGTCAAGGAACGACTTCCATCGGACGTGGACTGTACGTGGAGAGGCTGACAGCTGGGTCCACGGCCGTAGCAAGGAAGTGCCTCCTTATTACGCGGAAAATAATGATTCCTCCACCTGACAGCTAGGACCCACAGGACGGGCCACTGTATTTCACGAAAAGACGTTTCCCCCTGACTGCTGGGACCCACCGGCTACATCTTCGCACGCAAGGAAGTGCGTCCGTGCAAAAAAAAATGATTCGCCCCCTGACTGCAGGGACCCACCAGCTACATCTTCGCACGCAAGGAAGTGCATCCGGGCAAAAAAAAACGATTC
>NC_041383.1:247463686-247464734 GCF_002162155.2 Triticum dicoccoides | reverse complement strand
TGACTGCTGGGACCCGCCAGCTACATCTTCGCACGCAAGGACGTGCGTCCAGGCAAAAAATCGATTCGCCCTCCTGACTGCTGGGACCCACCAGCTACATCTTCGCACGCAAGGAAGTGCGTCCGGAAAAAAATGATTTGCCCCCCTGATTGCTGGGACCCACCAGCTACATTTTTGCACGCAAGGAAGTGCCTGACAGTCGGGACCCACCTGGTCGAAGCGTACGTAGCATTGTCATTCTGGTCGCGAACGTGTACATACATATATACTGGTCGATGTAGAGGCTTGCACGTGTCGTAGTAGAGGTGCACACGTAGTATGTACACGTATGTACAGCGGCCAGTGTGCAAGAAAGAAAATACGGCCACAGATGTGTACATAAGGGCGGGGTCTCGAACGCGTTCTTGCGCATACGTACGGCCATGGCTCGTGTACATGGCTGGGTCGGAATGGAGAAACAGCGTCGTCATCGTGTTCATGGGGAGCCAACCGGCTAGGTCGGAACGGAATGCGTGGTCGTGTTCATCGGGAGGGCTTGGATGGAACAGGTGATGGAAACGAGGCCTGGCGTACCGCAGAACGGAGGAAACTGCCTTGTGTTCAACCGGCCACGTTCGAAATGGGATCCTATTTATCGAGAGGGGTCTGGCGTACCGCAAAACGGAGGAAATGGACCTCCTATGGTCGAAACGGGGGTCCTGTTGATCGGGAGGGGTGTGGCGTACCGCAAAACGGACGAAACAGACTCGTGTTGGAGCGCTACGGTCGAAACGGGGGTCCTGTTCATCGGGAGGGGTGTGGCGTACCGCAAAACGGGACTCCACGGGATACTGTTCATCTCCACCGTCGACCTCCTCTAGCCTCCACGGGCTACCGTCGACCTCCTCCAGCCTCCACGAGCTCCTATTCATCCAGCCTCCACTGCGCGCTACTCCACCGGCTACTCTTCAACCACCTCTCCACGGGCACCCCTCCACCATATACTATTCATCCAGCCCTCCACACCACGGGGTCATGTTCATCCAGAGGCAAGGCCACCGCTCACTGT
>NC_041383.1:247185539-247463414 GCF_002162155.2 Triticum dicoccoides | reverse complement strand
CAATGTTAACTGTTCATCCCAGAGGCAGCATCAATCGGCATCAATTAGCAGTAGTAGCGAAGGAATCGCTCGATCGGGTTCAGTTAACAGCCATCGATCGATCGCTCGGGTTCAGTAACGCGTAGCCTGTAGTGCAATCGCTCGGGTTCAGTTAGAGCCAACGCCTCGCACACACGCGCATACGTGTACGAGAGAAACGCGCATCGCTCGGCCCCCGACCTCCCACCGTAACCGGGAACTCCCCGAAATTTTCCTCGCCCTCGCTTCTACCATGGTTTTTTCCGTCATGGACGGCCCAAAGAATGTCATGCAGCTGCGTCTCTGGCCCGCCCAGGACGAAAATCCCATTTTCTGTCATGATTTTTTGTCATAGAAGTAGGAGCCCACCACATCTATGATGATACCGGGTTTTGTCATAGTTATCGTCATAGAAGTGTCATATGTATGATAGAAAAAAATTTGTTTGGCCCAAAATGTCACGGATGTGTCTTTTTTTTGTAGTGCATGAGATATATCACCATAGTTAACAATGGCAGTTTCTTTAGCACAATCAATCTTAACATTAACAGTGTTCAAGAAAGGTCTGCCAAATATAATGGGACAAAAATCATCTTGTTGAGAACCAAGAACTAGAAAACCAGTGGGGTATTTCATTTTCCCATATAGTACTTCAACATATCTAACAATCCCAAGTGGTGTAATAGTGTCTCTATTAGCAAGCTTAATAGTAACATTAATGTCTTCTATGTCAGCAGGAGCAATATCATTCATAATTTTTTGATATAAGTTAAACGGGATAGCACTCACACTAGCACCTAAATCACATAAGCCATGATAACAATGATATCATATTTTAACAGAGACAACAGGCATGCCAACAACATGCTTATTCTTATCTTTGTCATTGGGTTTAGCAATTCTAGCAGCTTCACCGCAGAAATAAATAACATGCCCATCAATATTATCAACCAAGATATATTTAACCATAGAAACATTAGGTTCAACTTTAATTTGAACAGAGGGTTTAGGTGCTCTAATATTACTTTTGTTAACCATGGTTGAAACCTTAGCATGTTCCTTTATCCTAACAGGGAAAGGTGGTTTCTCAATATAAGCAGTAGGCACAACTGAATCAACATTGTAAATGATAGTTTCTTCTGTAACCATAAGAGGTTCCTCAATCTTTTCTCTAATAGGGGGATGATATTTAAACCATTTCTCCTTAGGGAGATAAACATGAGTAGCAAAATATTCACAAAAGGAAGCTACTATCTCAGAGTCAAGTCCATACTTACTGCTAAACTTGTGAAAAGCATCGGTAGCCATAAAAGATTTAACACAATCGAACTTAAGTGTTATACCTGACACACTACCTTTGTCGAGTTCCCAATCTTTAGAGTCACGTTTAATTCTTTCCAAAAGATACCATCTGAATTCAATAGCCTTCTTCATAAAAGAGCCAGTCGAAGAAGAATCAAGCATGTTTTGATTATCATGAGAAAGCCGAGCGTAAAAATTCTGTAAGATATTTATTTTTGAGAGCTCATGATTGGGGCATGTATACATCATGTATTTAAGCCTCCCCAAGCTTGAGCGATACTTTATCCTTCATGAGGCCAAAAATTATATATATAATTCCAATCATGATGAACTAGATGCATACACTACTGCAGGATGCTACTAACATTACCTTCATGAGGCAAATGGTGATGTAAAAAAACTGTCAAAAAAGATGCAAAACATTTGCAATGGCGGAGCCATCAAACACGGTTCCGATTTTAGTTGCGTGTGCGATGCAGGGCATACGGTTCGGTTCAATTAACTATTTGCCATGAGGAAGAAGAACATAAATGGGCAGCCAGATGAAGGCATGTGCGATATACGACATATTCACTCGGATTAACTATTTGTGATGAGGCCGAACAACAGAAACGGGCAGCTAGATAAAGGTGTGTGCGATTGAGGGCATACACTTCAGAAGGATTAATTGTTTGCAATTAGGCAACAGAACAGAAATGGTCAGCCAGATCAAAGTGCGTGCGATTGACAGCGTACACTTCACAAGGATGAACTGTTTGCGATTAGCCACAACAAACAGAAACAGTTAGACAGATCAACGTGTGTGCGCTAGACGGGCACACATTCTAATTAAAAGAAGTGTGTGCGATGGTAATAATGAGCGTGCACGGTTGTTGGAACAAGACGTGTGCTGACATTGCCTATTGTGTTGCACCCTATGGTGCAAACGCCACGTACGCGGCTGAGAAAGCGTGCCCATGTTACGCTGTTCGGAAATAGTGCCACACTTATAAATTAAAGAACCGTCAATAAATTTTGAGCCTGCATCCTGTCACATTCCAAATTACTACCACGCTATATTTAATTGCAAACCTGTTCACACCGATCAAAACCTAAACGGTTTCCCACTTAGGAGCGTATTAGTACTCGATTATAAATAGTACTACTCCAAGATGACTGCACGTTCCTCCTCAATTCCTCATCCACAAAAACGAACAAGTCATTCATCATCGTTCCCTTGCGTCTTCCATGGCCAGTGTGAGTTCTGGGTCGAGAGATTACCACCAGGGAGAGGCGAGCATGGAAGCGGAAGCACGAGAGATGTCCCGCCTCGCGCAAAAGCATCCGACATGTCCCTCCGCGTGGACGTAGCAACACAGAGGTCCCACCGCGTCGCTGAAGCAGCACGGAGGTCCCGCCGCACAGTCGATGCAGCAGACTGGTCCGGCCGCGCCGCGGAAGCGGAAGAGATGTCACGCCGTGTTGAAGAGGACCGGCATCATCGTCAAGAAACTTATGGATGAGAATGACATGCTCCACATTGAGTGCCAAAGGCTAGTGGAGGAATCTGTGGATGCTCTCAAGCAGCGTCTTGAGGACACGAAAGAGCTCATCGCCACTCGCCGTGGAGACTAGTTCCCGCGGCCTGCAGCAACACTTCAAGAAAGTAGAGATTAGCGAACCAGATCGTTGTCTTCCTTCTTCTTTTTCCCTTGTGTATTTCGGGTGTTGTCGCATGTGACTTCTTTAATTATCTTCCTAAATATGTAAGACAATTAGTATCCACTGTCATCGTCCTTATATCATTAGTCTTGCTATAGGTCACAGTTGATGCTATATAGGTCCGTCGGATCTTACATCAAGATCCATGCAAAACTTTCTTTTCAGATTTCCTTTTCTCTCTCTTAAATCTTAGTTAAGTGAGACATAGCCATGTCATGAAACAGGGGCTCGGGCGCCATTAATGGAGACGAAGGGAGGGAGGTGGGCGACGTATAGAGGTCAAAGGCCTCTCCTCCCGATGTGCATGCGCAGGGGTCTGATCGCATGCCTCCGTACTCAAATAGCTACCCCGGATGGCACCTCCTAACCAATAAAAAAAGGGGACGCGTGGCGGCACCTAATTGGTAAGTAGAACGCCCACGGTTTCAATAATACTTGTGTTTCCGATTTGTAACGTGATAGCACTTGTTCCAAAATGACTTTATTGATTGTTAATGTGTGCGCCTTCGCAAATCGGACAGAAAAATTACCACAACATTTTGGTGCCATGTCATGACACCATGCCAAGTTTCATGATTTTTAGGCGAGTTTTGGATTTACGGGAATTTTAAAACCGAGTTTCTCGATGTTTCCGGCCTAGCTAAGACGCCCGGATGTTTGAATTCCATTCCCACTTCTTCCATGGGACCTACAAGTTCGCCTAAGTACACATAAATGATTTTCCAACTAACTTTTGTGCACTAGAGCATGCACATGTACTTCAAATTTGAATTATGTGCATTAAATGTCTGGAAAATCAATTATGTATAAAAAGGGCCAAATGAACTCAGAATAATTCCAAATTTAGCACAAAACTCCTATTTGGTCTAAGCTGCCTGTGTAAAAAAATTAAGGCGGGAGAAGGCAGTGTATGTCGTTTCGCACACGGAGGTGACACGTTCCCTCTCGGAACCACGAGCCTTCTTGAGAGAATCTCCGGTTTGCAAGAAGATTATACCAAAGCTTGTCCCAATTCGGCCAAAAAAATTACACAACATGTTGGTGCCATGTCATGACACCATGCCAAGTTTCATGATTTTCAGGCGTGTTTTGGATTTACATGAATTAAAAAACCAAGTTTCTCAATCTTTCCAGTCGAGCCACGACGCCCAGATGTTTGAATTTCATTCCCATTTATTGCATGGGACCTAGGAATTCACCCAAGGACACACATGTGATTTTTCAACCAACTTTGGTGCACTGGAGCATGTGCTTGTAGTTCAAATCTGAATTATGCACATTAAATGACAAGAAATTCAATTAATGTATAAAAAGTCCAAACGAACCCGGAATAATTCCAAATTTTAACACGACACTCATATAGTTCTATATTGCATCTGTAAAAAATCAAGGGGGGGAGCATATATCGTTTCGCACACAAAGGTGACACGTCCCCGCTCAGGGACCATGAGTCTTCTCGAGAGAAGCTCCGGTTTGCAAGAAGCTTATACCAAAACTTGTCCAAATGCGGCCAATTTTTTACCATAGCATGTTCGTGCCATGAAATGACACCATGCCAAGTTTCATGATTTTCAGGCGAGTTTTGAATTTCCAGGAATTTAAAAACCAAGTTTCTCAATGTTCCCGGCCGAGCCACAACGCCCAGATGTTTGAATTTCATTCCCATTTCTTGCATGGGACCTATAAATTCACCCAAGACACACATGTGATTTTTCAACAAACTTTGGTGCACTCGAGCATGTGCCTGTAGTTCAAATGTGAATTATGCACATTAAATGCCTAGAAACTCAATTAATGCATAAAAATGCCAAACGAACCCGGAAAAATTCTAAATTTAAACATGACACTCTTGTAGTTGCATGTTCACTATACATAAATGTTCTAGAAATTCAAACACCATCCTTTCCCTCCATAACACCATTTTGTCTTTCAAAACATAATGAAAAAATCAGGTATACCACAAACAGTATACTAGAAAGAATCCTATGGGATGCGATATAAAATATCTTGGCGCACCATCTTGTCTAGCTTACGCAGGAAGCTTTGTTGTCTATAGTCCATCGCCCGCGCTCGAACCACACTTGTGCACCAGTTTATCATGGCACCGAGCAAAAATTTTCTATCGCCACAGAAATATCTATGTCCCCGCCCCCTCCCTCCCACCAAAAGCCGCATTTCCATTGTTCCTCCTTGCTTTGCAAGTTCAAACCTTCACTGCTGCTTACTAGCAGCTCAGCCTCCTTGTCGGCGACCCTTCTTCTTGCAGTGCCACCTCCTCACTAGCTACCCTTCTTCTTGCAGCGCCGCCTCCTCGCCGGCCCCTTCTTCTTGGAGTGCCGCCTCCTCGCCGGCGACCTTCTTCTTGCTACACGTCCTCCTCGCCGCCGACCCTTCTTCTTGCTGCGCGGCCTTGTCGATATGGCCAAGTAATCCACACCCCACTCACACCATCCTCCTCCTTCCCCGTCACACATGCCCCGACCGACGACACGAAACCTTCTGCCGAAATCACTGTCCTCGTCCTCCAATTAAGCACCACCCACAGTCATTTTGCACGCAGTATAACATGGAGCTCAGTAGCATCTGGTAGCGGAGAAGCAAACCGTGGCCGCACGCATGCACGAGGTCGCTATGGCTACCATGCGTGCCGACCACCAGATCTTGGAGGAGCACCTCGTCTTCGAGGCCACCATCGACAACGCCACATGGTTGTCTACTTTAAAATACAGTTCATGTTGTTTTCTCGAGGCCACCGCCAGTGCCTTCTAGTGATTTGTCCTCTATGATGTTAATATGCAATCTAATGTTTAGTTAATAGTATGGCCCTCTGAAATGTAATTTTCGGTTAACAGTTTATTCCTCTGAAATGTAATGTTTGGTTAATAGTTTATTCTTCTGAAATGTAATGTTTACTTAACTGTTTGGTTTAATTCTGCAATTTCATTTTCATTTGCTTTGGGTACAATTTTGTATTGTTATGCATGTGAGAAATAAATCAAATTTGGCTGTACTCAATACATATTCTACTGATAGTATGGCAACTCTCAGTTAACCTGATCAAGATCTTCCTTATGTGTGTTGCAGGGAAACATTGGGAGACACTGCGGTTTACCATCGAGGTTTGCTCATGCATGGTCCTTTCTCTAATAGCATATTATTGTGCAGTTGCAGGAATCATTCTAATATTTAGGTTTCTTACAATTTGGTCTTGCACATGTAGGTCCTGCTGTCAGAGACTTAGACCCACTATTCGACCCATTTTCCATATGGGGAAATGAGATGTCCATGAATATCAGTCAAGTCAAGAAACTTAGAAAGATTGTTAGGATTAAGAAACTTGCGATGAATAACAACAATATCTTTGTTTGCACAATGAAGAAGACATTAGTCAACTATAGGATGGTACTAATTCTTTTACCTTATTTTTACCCCTTGCGCCATTTCAAAATTTATAACAGCGATTTTTGCATATCTTTGTTTTCAGTACTTTTCAAAGTAGTTCACCGATGATTACCTCTCAAACCACCTGCATGGTCAAGAGGCGAGCAAGGTATTCATTCAACACCCACAGTACAATATTGAAGTCTTCCCAAAGAGGACGAAGGTTGGGGCGGGCAATTATCCATAGCCACTGGCCTAAAGTTGCAAGGACATTCGACATCACTAAAGGCTCAATATTTGCTTTCCGCTTCTGCAGTTTCCCAGATGAGATTCATCTGTCTATTTACCATGTATGATGCTACTTTCCAAAGGTTTTTGATGTTGCATGTGAAACTTGGTGCTGTTGTGTAATGGCGTATCTGAGCGCCGAAGCTATCTGATGTAATTCGATTATGAAATCCTGGTTGTTGTTATACGGATATGAAATAGCTGGTGTGTTTTATACGAAATATCAATTTGATTACTACATGGATTATCAATAACAGGCTAATTACCCTGCTTATTAGGGTTTTCTATTGCAGAAGGTTACTCAGACATCACCGTGGGCGATGAACTCAAACAACCCACACGGTTTCTAGAAAGTAGGCGTGTTCGGTCAACTAACAATCACACATGGCTTCCGGCAGAGAACTGTTTGCGTTTGGGCACCTTCCACAAACGTTTCCACACAAAAATTTGTGGGTGATATACATACGAACATAAATGTTTTTCTGGGGTTCACCATGTGCGATGTACATACGAACGGAAACGATTGGGTTTTGATGCCTCGCTGATGACCCACAAGTATAGGGGATCTATCATAGTCCTTTCGATAAGTAAGAGTGTCGAACCCAACAAGGAGCAGAAGGAAATGACAAGCGGTTTTCAGTAAGGTTTTCTCTGCAAGGACTGAAATTGTAGGTAGTAGATAGTTTTGTGATAAGATAAATTGTAATGAGTAACAAGCAATGAAAGTAAATAAAGTACAGCAAGGTGGCCCAATCCTTTTTGTAGCAAAGGACAAGCCTGGACAATCTATTATTTACTTAAAACAAGAGGCAAACAAGTCATCACGTTCGTCCACATAGATTAAATTATAATAACCGTAAGATCTAGATATTAACGGCTGAGATTAAAAGATGTAACATAACATAGGAATAAAATCATATACAAATAGTTTAACATGTCACGTGTAGTTCAATGTGTATATGATGCAAAGTCTTTCTATTGAAAAGGGAGTCTGGGGTCTTCAAGGAAGGAAGAAAAGGGAGTCCGAGACAACCAGCTAAGGAAAGCTCCAATATATAGTAAAAAAGGGTTCAAATAGAAAAAACAAAAGAAGCGTCCGGCCGTACGTAACTCCCACCCAATAGATAAACCTCCTAGCATAATACGGTCTCCTATAATGTGACAAAGAAAAAAAAGGACAAATAGTTTAACATGTCATGTGTAGTTCAATGTGTATATGATGCAAAGTCTTTCTATTGAAAAGGGAGTCTGGGTCTTCAAGGAAGGAAGAAAAGGGAGTCCGAGACAACCAGCTAAGGAAAGCGTCCAATATATAGTAAAAAAAGGGTCCAAATAGAAAAAGACAAAAGAAGCGTCCGGCCGTACGTAACTCCCGCCCAATAGATAAACCTCCTAGCATAATACGGTCTCCTATAATGTGACAAAGAAAAAAAAGGCTCCGGACTCCTACTTGATGCTTCACGTTTAATATGGGTTCAAAGAAAATAGCTCTACCAAATAGATATGTACGTATATATACAAATCAAGGATATAGTGGGGGAAGGAGATTAGCAAAATACTTTTTAAATATAATAAAGTATACCTTTTCTCAACGAAAATTTAAATAAAGCATGCGTACAATAGGATGTTAACTCTAAAAAGTCATGGACCGGGACCCGAAATATTGAACTTTTAAGTGCAAATAATTTATTTTCTATTCTCGCAAAAATAGTAATAAGTCATGGTACGCGTTCTAATTACAATGATTGGTATTATAAAAATTACTAGAATGTAATATGCATGCAAATACTTCCGTTTTAATTAAGTAGTTGTCATGGAAAAAATAATCATGAGAAGGACCACGTCAAAGCATCTAAAATGAACATTTATGAAAAAAATACCTGATTCGTTTCAAAATAAAAGACACGTAAGTAAACATATGTTGTCAGTATTTAAAAACTCTAACCTCTAATATATGCAAAAGTATCTGGGCTAGACAGGTAAGAATAATAATGTCATATCGCGAGCAAAATACCATTTTTACCATATGCAATTTTACATGTCACTTGAAAGCGATGAATATAGAGTGAGAAGAATATGTGTTGCTGAATTTTATAAAATTAGATGTTAATATACTGATAATATTTCAGTTGTCCAAGGGAAATAGTATATATTTATCAATGATTTACATCCATATTCTGTACTAAATTTTGTATAACATATTCCTATAAAAATAGTGACTGAAAATTGTTGATCTAGCGATCCTATCAAAATCTAAAATAGCTCCATTGATTATAACACGTACAATATCAAAAATCTAATTGTAACGGTTGATATTAAAACACGAAACATTACATAAGTTATAAAGCATGTATAAATCCAATCATTGACACGTCTATTGGCGGGGTTTTAAAAAAAACGTCTATGGAGAATCCACATACATATATACACATTAGTTAGGAAACAAAAACTCAAATAAAAGTTAGGAAAACGAACTACATGAACGTCTATCTGAAATAAACGTGTATGGAGGGTCCTTTTCTAGAGTACCAACGTGCATATGTACACATTAGTTGTTTTTTTTTTTGCAGGAAAGCAAACAAGAAGAATACCGATTGGAAATAAACTCAAATATGTAGCACACCATTTGACACGATGCATGTTGATTTTGATTGGATACAAATAGGATAGAAAAATATGTTTACAAGCTGAGTCCAACTAGAGCACATACAAAAGTAGATCATGCTCGCAAAACAAAAAGAAACTTACACGATGGTTTTCACCAGATACATAGTTGATTGTGGTTGATCAAGATTTAAAGTTGTTTAAAATAATAATGGAATGCGCTAACAGGGAACCGTGCTACCACACGACTCACATGGCATTATCCACACGTTTGACATGACAGCAACATGTAACGCTATATCATGACATGTGCGACCAGTCACACAGATCAAATGGCGCAGCTCCCGTCGCACTGGAAGACATGAGAAGACACTTCCGCGTATCTATCTATCTAGCTATCTATCTTCTATCTATTATATACTTCTTTTTTGAAGTCTAAGTTTATGAGGATCTATCTGGACAAAATCAACATATATTAGATGCTATACAGATTTTTTTGGGAAAGTATGATCAAACTGAATGAGCGGCTCTTTAGAATCCGACAGATAACTGGCACAAAAATAAAGAGCATGTACTTTACGAGAAAAAAATAGATGTACATCCTATCAACAGCCAATCGGAACTAATAAAAAACAGCAAATTGCATACTCCTAAAAAATTCCATATAGAAACAAAGCTATAGGAGTCCTCCCGCAAAAAAAGGCATGCAATCAGAATCCACGTGAAAAAAAATATCCATATGGAAAGCTTTTTTCCCTATCTTATCGGAACTAACCAACCGATTGTGGCTAATGATTTGGGCAGGCCCCTGGCATTCGGAGCTAGGAGCAGAGAAGAGAAGTCAATCAGAAGAATAGTAAAAGCCTGGAGCTCAAACATTGCATTGTACACTTTACTTTTGTTTTGTAACTACGGTTCGAACAGATAAAAAATGAAAATGAATTAGCCACATGTAGTGTTGGGCCACATGATATGGACGGTATATATGGGGTGGCCATATGTGTTTGCGTGGGCATTTGACTGTTAAGGGCTGTAACAAGATCAAATGAAGCACAAATATTTAAGAGCATTCCTATAAATAGTTAGATGGGTCAAATAAAACTAATACCTATGGTCCAGTGTCCGGTAGTAAGCATAACAAACTGACCAGAAAGCACACATGTTAGAAAACAATCGAAAAGTGCGGCCATCAAACACGACTCAGTATACCGCTGACATCACCATTGATGTTGGCTGTTAAACATGAGTCAGACGTACATGTCGAGCTCTTGGATGAAAGTAGATTATATTTATATGGAAATATATGTATTTGTACCATTTGGGGCATGCAAATTTTCATGAAACACTATGTAATTAGTAGTCTGATTCATATATTGAAAAATATTATAAATATGATTTATACAAAAACAATAAAAGACGTGATCAAAATGAATAAGCTATGAAGGAAGTGAATGAGAGAAAATCCTTCAGCACAAAAATACTAATATAAAATGATAACCAATCTTATTAAGATGAGCATGCATGGATACATATGTTGGTAGACAAGATATTACAAACAATAAAGACATAATCAACATGAGTAAGCTATGAAGGAAGTGAATGAGAGAAAATCCTTAAGCAAAAATACCAATATACATTGATAAGTGTGCTCATATTAGCAAAAAAAAGTGTGTTCATATTAAGATGAGTCTATGTAGATGCATACGTAGGTAGGAAAGCTATTGCGTTAACCAAGGAAACCAAGGCAAATAAGAATGCAACCAATGATCGATTTGGGTGGAACAAGAGAACATTTGTTATACATAGAAGCCATTCATGTTTAGATCTAATTCTTGAAGGGAATTTCTCCAAAGACATATTGGTGTAAAGAACAAGGGATGAGGAGAAGATTGAAGAGGGGAAATATGAAGATTGGTATAGAAGTCTATATATGATTTCGCATCTGTCTTCTGATCTCACATACTATGTTTCCTCGAGACTTGCCATTTGACTACAATCTATTAACATGATATATAATTTGTGGCAAATTAAATTACATAATTATGTGAGAAAGAGGCCATAAAGTTGGCAGTGAAAAATAATCACAAATATAACAATACGTATAGTCAATCTAGCCGCGCAAATGCGCGGGTCACTCTGCTAGTTTCTTATAATGAGAAAAGAGCTCCCGAGGACACATGGGAATTATCGTCAATCTAGTTTTCATCACGCTCATATGATTCACATTCGGTACTTTGATAATTTGATATGTCGGTGGACCGGAGCTTGGGTACTGCCCTTACTTGGACAAGCATCCCACTTATGATTATACCCTATTCCAAGCATCCGCAACTACAAAATAAGTATTAAGGTAAACCTAACCACAACATTAAACATATGGGTCCAAATCAGCCCCTTACGAAGCAACACATAAACTAGGGTCTAAGCTTCTGTCACTCTAGCAACCCATCATCTACTTATTACTTCCCAATGCCTTCCTATAGGCCCAAATAATGGTGAAGTTTCATGTAGTCGACGTTCACATAACACCACTAGAGGAAAGACAACATACATCTCATCAAAATATCGAACGAATACCAAATTCACATGACTACTAATAGCAAGACTTCGCCCATGTCCTCAGGAACAAACGTAACTACTCACAAAGCATATTCCTATTCATAATCAGAGGAGTAATAATATGCATTAAGGATCTGAACATATGATCTTCCACCAAGTAAACCAATTAGCATCAACTACAAGGAGTAATCAACACTACTAGCAACCCACAGGTACCAATTTGTGGTTTTGATACAAGATTGGATACAAGAGATGAACTAGGGTTGTGAGAGGAGATGGTGCTGGTGAAGATGTTGATGGATATTGACCCCCTCCCGATGAGAGGATCGTTGGTGATGATTTCCCCCTCCCGGAGGGAAGTTTCCCCGGCAGAACAGCTCTACCGGAGCCCTAGATTGGTTCCGCCTCGTGGCAGCAGAGTTTCTCTCGTAAGCTTGCCTCTGATTTTTTTTCCAAGGTAAAAGCCTTCATATAGCAGAAGATGGGCATCGGAGGGCCACCAGGGGGCCCAGGAGATAGGGGGCGCGTCCAGTAGGGGTGGGTGCGCCCCCCACCATCCTGGCCAGGGTGTGGGCCCCCTCTGGTGTTTTCTTTGCTCAATAATTCTTATTAATTCCAAAACTGACTTCCATGGAGTTTCAAGATTTTTGGAGCTGTGCATAATAGGTTTCCAATATTTGCTCCTTTTCCAGCCAGAATTCCAGCTGCCGACATTCCCCTTGTATAATAAGAGAGAATAGCCATAAGTATTGAGATATAATGTGTAATAACAGCCCATAATGCAATAAATATTGATATAAAAGCATGATGCAAAATGGACATATCAACTCCCCCAAGCTTAGACCTTGCTTGTCCTCAAGCGGAAGCCGAAATCGAAAATTATGTCCACATGTTTAGAGATAGAGGTGTCAATAAAAATAAAATACAGACATGAGGGCATCATGATCATTCTTATAACAGCAACATAAATGGAGTTTATCATATGATTTCTTATGCTCAAGTAACAATCAATTTACAATGTCAAGTATGGTTCATAAACTTCATTGGGAACTAACAAACTATAATCTCAGTCATTGAAGCAATTGCAATTTATCATAACATCAGAAAGAGTCAAGAATAGAGCTTTTCAGCAAGTCCACATACTCAACTATCATGTAGTCTTCTATAGTTGCTAACACTCATGCAGTACTTGTGGTTATGGAGTTTCAACCATACACTGAGAAAGATAGGGGCTTATTGTGTTGCCTCCCAATGTATTCACCTTTGGGTGATGTCAACAATAATAATTCATGCTAACTTACATCCAGTTGGATATATATATATATCAAGATCTTTCAAACACGAGGAGCTTGCCAAAGGATAAAATGAAAAAGGGAAAGGTGAAGATCACCTTGACTCAAGCATAAAGTAAAAACATAAAGTAAATGATATGCCCTTCGTAGAGGGAAGCAGAGGTTGTCATGTGCTTTTAGGGTTGGATGCATAAAATCTTAATGCAAAAGAACGTCACTTTATATTGCCACTTGTATATGGACCTTTATTATGCAGTCCGTCGCTTCTATTGATTCCATAACAAGATTGTATAAAGCTTATTTCTCTGCACTAATAAGTCATACATATTTAAAGAGCAATTTTTATTGTCTGCAACATGACAACTTACTTGAAGGATCTTACTCAATCCATAGGTAGGTATGGTGGACTCTCATGGTAAAAACTGGGTTTAAGGATAGTTGAAAGCACAAGTAGTATCTCTACTTGGTGCAAGGAATTTGGCTAGCATGAGGGAGAAAGGCAAGCTCAACATGTTGGGAAGATCAATGACAATATACTTTAACTGAGATGTGAGAAAACATAAACCATTACGTTGTCTTCCTTGTCCAACATCAACTATTTTAGCATGTCATACTTAATGAGTGCTCACAATCATAAAAGATGTCCAAGATAGTATATTTGTATGTGAAAACCTCTCTTTCCTTATTACTTCCTATTAATGGCAACGATGACCAAAACTACGTTTGTCAACTCTCAACAACTTTTATGCCTCATACTTTTTATGTGTGAAGTCATTACTATCCATAAGATCAATATGAACTCTTTTATTCTTTTATTCTTTCTACTTCCTCAAGATCATAGCAAGATAGCAAAGCCCTTGACTCAACACTAATCTTATTATAGATAGCTCACAGACTCGATTACATAAAGAGATCACAAAGCAAAACTCAAAACTAATTGATACTAAAACTTCAATCTACTAGATCAAGATACTACTAAAAGGATCGAACTAAGTAAAATGGTAAAGATAGGAGTGTGATGGTGATACGATACCGGGGCACCTCCCCCAACCTTGGCAGTTGCCAAGGGGAGTGCCCATACCCATGTGATTATGCCTCCTTCTTTATGGTTGGTGTTATGATCTTCTTGGCGATGATGCCCCTCAGGATACAATTCTCCTCTTCGAGCTTATTGACTTGTTGTTTGAGGTCCATAATTTCTTTGCGGAGCTTGCCTGTAATGGCTAAAGATCCCTTTACCCAAGGGTGCTGCATAGCTTCTAGAGAACAAGTGATGCTATTTTTCATGTTTTCATAAGAAAGAAATTTAAAGTTGGAAGGGATGACCGAATTTGGGATAGCCGAGCTATGTAGTTCCCCCATCATGAATCCTTCTTGGAGACGAGAGGTAACTTCTTGATCTTCCTCCATGGCATCGATTCTTTTCAAGTCAGCCTCCATCTCATCATCCGTTGATGGTCCAAAGTGATAAGCATCGCTATTTGTTCCTGGACTTGGTGTCGGGTGAGACACCCGACTCTCCCCGACTGACTCTTGAGAAGACATCTTGCTCTTAAACTGCAACAGGAACAGCTCGAAACGAAAGTAGAGGATATTTGCGTGATACGGTGGTCAAAACCTTCGGGAGATTATATAATGAATTTTTAACGACGAAAATACGTAACGTGCAAGAAAACGGAGTCCAGGAGGCACATGAGGTGGCCACGAGACAGGGGGCACGCCCAGGAAGGGTGGGCGTGCCCTCCACCCTCGTGGAGGCCTCGTGTCCTTCCCAGATTACTTCTTTCTTTCCAAAATTCTTAAATATTCCAAAAAGGATAAAAATTGCCATTAGAATTGTTTTGGAGTCGGTTTACTTACCGTACCACATACCTATTCCTTTTCGGAGTCTGGAACATTCTGGAAAGTTTCCCTTATGTATTCCTCCGGGGTTACGATTTCAATAATATTAGTTTCAACATTGATAGGATTACCTAAGATATAATGTTTAATTCTTTGACCGTTCACCACCCTCGGACTTGTTCCTTCGAAGTTGTTGATTTCTATGGCACCGGAGTGATAGACCTCCTCTATAACGTAAGGACCTTCCCATTTAGAGAGAAGTTTTCCTGCAAAAAATCTTAAATGAGAGTTGAATAATAACACATAATCACCTAAGTTAAACTCCCTCTTTTGTATCCTTTTGTCATGCCAGCGTTTGACTTTTTCTTTGAATAGCTTGGCATTCTCATAGGCTTGAGTTCACCATTCATCAAGTGAGCTAATGTCAAACAACCTCTTCTCACCGGCAAGTTTGAAGTCATAGTTGAGCTCTTTAATAGCCCAATATGCTTTATGTTCAAGTTCAAGAGGTAAGTGACATGCTTTTCCATAAACCATCTTATACGGAGACATACCCGTAGGATTTTTGTATGCAGTTCTATAGGCCCATAATGCATCATCAAGTTTTTTGGACCAATTCTAACTAGATCTATTCACAGTCTTTTGCAAAATTAATTTGAGGTCTCTATTGCTCAACTCTACTTGACCACTAGACTGCGGGTGATAAGGAGATGCGATTCTATGATTAACATCATACTTAGCAAGCATCTTACGGAAAGCACCATGAATAAAATGTGAACCACCATCAGTCATAAGATATCTAGGGACTCCAAACCTCGGAAAAATAACTTCTTTAAGAATTTTAATAGAAGTGTTATGATCAGCACTACTAGTTGGAGTAGCTTCTACCCACTTAGTAACGTAATCAACAACAACTAAAATATGTGTGTAACCATTAGAGGCAGGAAAAGGTCCCATATAATCAAAGCCCCAAACATCAAACAGTTCAATAACAAGAGAATAATTCATAGGCATTTCTTGACGTCTACTAATATTACCAATTCTTTGACATTCATCACAAGATAAGACAAACTTACAAGCATCTTTGAAGAGAGTAGGCCAATAAAAACCGGACTGCAAGACCTTATGTGCAGTTCTATCTCTAGCGTGGTGTCCTCCATATGATTCAGAGTGACACTTGCATAGGATCTATTCCTGTTCATGCTCAGGTACACAACATCTAATAAAACCATCTACTCCTTCTTTATAAAGGTGTGGGTCATCCGAGAAGTAATGTCTTAAATAATAAAAGAACTTTTTCTTTTGCTGGTATGTGAAACTAGGTGGTATAAATGTAGCAACAATGTAATTAGCATAATCAGCATACCAAGGAGCGGTACGAGAAGCATTAACGACCACTAATTGTTCATCAGGAAAGCTATCATCAATAGGTAGTGGGTCATCAAGAACGTTCTCTAACCTAGACAAGTTGTCCGCAACGGGGTTCTCAGCTCCCTTTCTATCAATAATATGCAAATAAAACTCTTGAAGCAAGAGAACCCATCTAATCAGTCTAGGTTTAGCATCTTTCTTTTCCATAATATATTTAATAGCAGCATGATCAGTGTGAATAGTTACTTTAGAATCAACAATATAAGGTCTAAACTTATCACATGCAAACACAACTGCTAAGAACTCTTTTTCAGTAGTATCATAATTTCTCTGGGCAGTAGCAAGAGTCTTACTAGCATACTAGATAACATTCAACTTCTTATCAACTCTTTGCCCTAGAAGAGCACCTACAGCATAATCGCTAGCATCACACATAATTTCAAAGGGTAAATTCCAATCAGGTGGCTGAACAATAGGTGCAGTGATCAAAGCTTTCTTAAGTATTTCAAATGCTTCTACACAATCATCATCAAAGACAAAAGGAATATCTTTTTGCAATAAATTAGTTAGAGGCCTAGAGATTTTAGAAAAGTCCTTAATGAACCTCCTATAGAAATCGGCATGACCAAGGAAACTTCTTATACCTTTTATGTCCTTGGGACATGGCATCTTTTCAATAGCATCAACTTTAGCTTTATCCACTTCAATACCTCTCTCAGAAATCTTATGCCCCAAGACAATGCCTTCATTAACCATAAAGTGGCACTTTTCCCAATTCCGTACGAGACTAGTGTCTTCACATCTCTGCAAAACTCGATCAAGGTTGCTCAAGAAATCATCAAAAGAGGATCCATAAACGGAGAAATCATCCATGAATACCTCACAAATCTTTTCACAAAAGTCAGAGAATATAGCCATCATACATCTTTGAAAGGTAGCAGGTGCATTACATAAACCAAAAGGCATACGTCTATAAGCAAAAGTACCGAAAGGGCAAGTAAAAGTAGTTTTTGATTGATCCCCCGCTGAAACAGGTATTTGAGAGAAACCAGAATAACCATCTAGAAAACAGAAATGTGTGTGTTTGGATAGTCTTTCTAGCATTTGATCAATAAAAGGTAAAGGGTAGTGATCTTTCTTAGTAGCTTTATTTACTTTCCGTCCTATAACCTATAATAATTCTTTGCGGGATCAATTCATCTTTATCATTAGGAACGACAGTAATACCTCCCTTTTTAGGAACACAATGGACAGGGCTTACCCAATCACTATCAGCAACGGGATAAATTATACCTGCCTCAAGGAGCTTTAGTATCTCCTTTCTTACCACTTACTTCATCTTATGATTCAATCGCCGTTGAGGATCTCTAACTGGTTTGGCATCGTCCTCCAATTTAATTTTTTGTTGTCATAGCATGGGACTAATGCCCTTGAGATCATCCAGAGTATATCCGGTAGCAGCACGGTGCTTCTTTAGAGTTTTCAATAATCTTTCTTCTTCTTGCTCTGAAAGGTTAGCACTAATAATAACAGGATATATTTTCTTTTCATCAAGATAAGCATACTTAAGATTATCAGGTAATGGTTTGAGTTCAAACACGGGATCACCCTTGGGTGGAGGGGGATCCCCTAGGATTTCAACAGGTAAGTTGTGTTTCAGAATAGGTTCCTGTTGAAGGAACACTTTATCTATTTCCCTTCTTTCATTCATAAACCTATCATTTTCATGGTCTAGCAAATATTGTTCTAACGGATCAGTAGGAGGCACGGCAATAGAAGCAAGACCAATAATCTCATCCTTACTAGGTGATTCTTTATCACGGGGTTGTCTACGAAACTTAGCAAAATTAAACTCATGAGACATATCCCCTAAGCCAATTTCAACAATATCCTTTTTGCAATCAATCCTAGCATTAACGGTATTCAAGAAGGGTCTACCAAAAATAATGGGACAAAAGTCATCTTGTGGGGAACTAAGAACAAGAAAATCAGCAGGATATTTAACCTTCCCACACAAGACTTCAACATCTCTAACAATCCCAATTGGTGAAATAGTATCTCTATTGGCAAGCTTGATAGTAACATCAATACCTTCCAATTCAGCGGGTGCAATATCATGCATAATTTCTTTATATAAGTCATAGGGTATTGGACTAGCACTAGCACCCATATCACATAAGCCATGATAACAATGATCTCCTATTTTAACAGAAATAACAGGCATGCCTACAACAGGTCTATGTATCTTAGCATCTGGTCTAACAATATTAGCAGTCTCACCACAGAAATAAATAACATGCCCATCTAAATCATCATCCAAGAGATCTTTAACCATAGCAATACTAGGTTCAACTTTGATTTGCTCAGGAGGTGTATAAGTCGTAGTATTACTCTTATGAACAACAGTCGAAGTTTTAGCATGATCCTTTATCCTAACAGGAAAAGGAGGTTTCTCAACATAAGTAGTAGGAACAATAGGATCATTATAAGTGACGGTCTTTTCTTCAACTGTAATAGGTGCAACTACTTTTACTTCAATGGGAGGATTATATTTAAACCACTTCTCCTTAGGGAGATCAACATGAGTAGCAAAAGATTCACAAAAAGCAGCTACTATCTCAGAGTCAAGTCCATACTTAGCGCTAAATCCATGAAAAACATCGGTATCCATAAAAGATTTAACATAATCAAACTTAGGTGTCATACCTGACTCCTTACCATCGTTGGAACCCCAATCTTCAGAGTTGCGTTTAATTCTTTCCAATAAATCCCATTTGAATTCAATAGTCTTCATCATATAAGAACCAGCACAGGAAGTATCGAGCATGTTGCGATCATTGGGAGAAAGCCGAGCATAAATTTTTTAAATAATCATCTCTCTGGAGAGCTCATGATTGGGCCATGAATATAACATTGACTTAAGCCTCCTCCAAGCTTGAGTGATGCTTTCTCCTTCACGAGGCCAGAAATTATATATGTAATGACGATCATGATGAACAAGATGCATAGGATATAACTTTTGGTGAAATTCCAACTTCAATCGTTTATAATTCCAAGATCCTGTATCATCACATAGCCTATACCATGTCAATGCATCTCCCTTCAAAGATAAAGGGAAGACCTTCCTTTTGACAACATCATCGGGAATACCTGCAAGCTTAAATAATCCGCAAACTTCATCCACAAAGATAATGTGTAAATCAGGATGCAATGTTCCATCTCCTGCAAAGGGATTAGCTAGCAGTTTCTCTATCATACCCGAAGGAATCTTAAAGTAAATATTTTCAATAGGTTCAGTAGGTTGAGGAGCAACTCTTCGCTCTTCTGGTCGGGGTGAAGATACCCCGAACAAGCCCCTCAAAGGATTAGTTTCCACAGTAACAAGTGACAGAAAATTTCAGCACACTATATAAATGTTTCCTTACCAAGTTCCACTCACCAAAGGCGCTTCACTCCCCGGCAATGGTGCCAGAAAAGAGTCTTGATGACCCACAAGTATAGGGGATCTATCCTAGTCCTTTCGATAAGTAAGAGTGTCGAACCCAACGAGGAGCAGAAGGAAATGACAAGTGGTTTTCAGTAAGGTTTTCTCTGCAAGCACTGAAATTGTAGGTAGCAGATAGTTTTGTGATAAGATAAATTGTAACGAGTAAGAAGCAATGAAAGTAAATAAAGTGCAGCAAGGTGGACCAATCCTTTTTGTATCAAAGGACAAGCCTGGACAATTTCTTATAAGGAGAAAAGAGCTCCCGAGGACACATGGGAATTATTGTCAAGCTAGTTTTCATCACGGTCATATGATTCGCGTTCGGTACTTTGATAATTTGATATGTGGGTGGACCGGAGCTTGGGTACTGCCCTTACTTGGACAAGCATCCCACTTATGATTAACCTCTATTGCAAGCATCCGCAACTACAAAGAAGTATTAAGGTAAACCTAACCACAGCATTAAACATATGGGTCCAAATCAGCCCCTTACGAAGCAACGCATAAACTAGGTTCTATGCTTCTGTCACTGTAGCAAACCATTATCTACTTATTACTTCCCAATGGCTTCCTCTAGGCCCAAATAATGGTGAAGTGTCATGTAGTCGATGTTCACATAACACCACTAGAGGAAAGACAACATGCATCTCATCAAAATATCAAATGAATACCAAATTCACATGACTACTAATAGCAAGACTTCGCCCATGTCGTCAGGAACAAACGTAACTACTCACAAAGCATATTCATTTTCATAATCAGAGGAGTAATAATATGCATTAAGGATCTGAACATATGATCTTCCACCAAGTAAACCAATTAGCATCAAGTACAAGGAGTAATCAACACTACTAGCAACCCACATGTACCAATTTGTGGTTTTGATACAAGACTGGATACAAGAGATGAACTAGGGTTTTGAGAGGAGATGGTGCTGGTGAAGATGTTGATGGAGATTGATCCCCTCCCGATGAGAGGATCGTTGGTGATGACGATGGTGATGATTTCCCCCTCCCGGAGGGAAGTTTCCCCAGCAGAACAGCTCTGCCGGAGCCCTAGATTGGTTCCGCCAAGGTTCCGCCTCGTGGCGGCGGAGTTTCTCTCGTAAGCTTGCCTTTGATTTTTTTTTCTAGGGTAAAAGCCTTCATATAGCAGAAGATGGGTACCGGAGGCCCACCAGGGGGCCCAGGAGACAGGGGCATGCCCAGTAGGGGTGGGCGCGCCCCCCACCCTCCTGGCCAGGGTGTGTGCCCCCTCTGGTGTTTTCTTCGCTCAATAATTCTTATTAATTCCAAAACTGACTTCCGTGGAGTTTCAGGATTTTTGGAGCTGTGCAGAATAGGTTTCCAATATTTGCTCCTTTTCCAGCCAGAATTCCAGCTGCCAGCATTCCCCCTCTGCATGGTAAACCTTGTAAAATAAGAGAGAATAGCCATAAGTATTGAGATATAATGTGTATTAACAGCCCATAATGCAATAAATATTGATATAAAAGCATGATGCAAAATGGACGTATCACTCGCCGGATCGCACACGAGCTCATTTTGCCCCAGCCTGTGTGCCAGGAGGGCCTATCCCCGACGGTTTCTGGGTCGTGTGGGAAGGATCCCCCTATCGCCCACACTCACTTGGCGACGGTTCCAAACACCATGGCGGAAAGGGGTTAAAACCCTTTGTATAGTAGGTCTCTGCACTAGTGATAGGATAAAACTTTTGGTGAAATTCCAATTTGAACCGATTCCAGACCCAAGCTCCAACAGCATCACATAGCCTATACCATGTCAATGCCTTTCCCTTCAAAGATAAAGGGAAGACCTTCTTATTAACTTCATCTCTAGGTAAACCTGCGAGCTTAAATAATCCACAAACTTCATCCACATATGCTAGGTGCATATCAGGATGTAATGTTCCATCTCCTGCATAAGGATTAGCTAGCAGTTTCTCTATAATACCCGAAGGAATCTCATAATAAATATTTTTCAGTAGGTGCAGTAGGTTGAGGAGCAACTCTTTGTGCTTTCAGTCGAGGTGAAGATACCCTGAACAAACCCCTCAAAGGATGATTTTCCATAGTAACAAGTGGCAGTAAATTTCAGCACGTAATATAAATGTTTCCTTACCAAATTCCACTTACCAAAAGCACTTCACTCCCCGTCAACGACGCTAGAAAAGAGCCTTAATGACCCACAAGTATAGGGGATGTATCATAGTCCTTTTGATAAGTAAGATTGTCGAACCCAATGAGGAGCGGAAGGAAATGACAAGCGGTTTTTAGCAAGGTATTTTCTGCAGGCACTGAAATTGTTGGTAATAGATAGTTTGATAGCAAGGTAATTTATAACGAGCAAGTAACAGTAAAGGTAATAGAAGTGCACAAAGGTAGCCCAATCCTTTTTGTAGCAAAGGACAGGCCGGAACGGTCTCTTATAATAAGCAAAGCATTCTTGAGGACACACAGGAATTTCATCTAGTCACTTTCATCATGTTTGTTTGATTCACGTTCGCTACTTTGATAATTTGATATGTGGGTGGACTGGTGGTTGGGTGTTTTTCTTACTTGAAAGCCTCCCACTTATGATTAACACCCTCTCGCAAGCATCTGCAACTACGAAAGAAGAATTAAGATAAAATCTAACCTTACACTAGTGTAGGATGCTACTAACGCGACACTACGATCAGAGACCCTTTGACGAAACTGTGTGCGATGCATTAATCGCAAACGGTGGTGCAAAAAACCATCAAAAAGGTGCAAAACGTTTGTGATGATGGATGCATCAAACACGGTTTAGATTTTAGTTCCGTGTATGATGTAGGGCATACGGTTCAGTGCAATTAACCATTTGCGATGGGGAGCAACAAAAGAAATGGGCAGCCAGATGAAGGTGTGTGCGATAAACAGCATACATTCACTAGGATAAACTGTTTGTGATTAGGCAACACAAAAGAAACGGTTAGCCAAATCAAGGTGTGTACGATATACGGCATGCGGTTCACGCGGATGAACTGTTTGTGTTGAGACAAGAGAACATAAACGGTTCAGTATAACAAGATGTGTGTGATACGCGGCAAACAGGTATGTAATCAGAAATGTGTGCGAAGACCGATAATAACACAGACGATTGCTACTAATAAGATGTGTGTGTTGTGCAATGGGATTGCATACAGAACAACAACATATATATACACACACTTATAAGGACATGGTTGCATAACCAAATTAAACATCCAATTACATAGGTGGCTACTATAACCATGGCATTTGCACACTCCAAAGTAAACTATTACATGCATAATTTCATAGGTGGCTACTACACACATGACACCTTCCACACACCAATAAAGTAAACTATATATATATTACATGCATGATTAACTAGCATAAACTATTATCTGATCATCATCTACTTCTTGTGATGCTTGCTTTGCTTGTGGCTTGATCCGGGCTCGTCAATTTGGGTAACGAGGCACTTCCTCATGTCAACGATCTGCCTGTGCATCTCGAGCATGTGACACGCTCTTGGCCACGAACCTGAGGTAAGGTTCATCCAGTCGCCGCATCCAGGCCCTGTGCCAGGATACGACACTTGTTCTTGGGCATCCTGCTTCATCTTTTCATAGTAGGGGCTGATGATGGCCGAGGCGAGTTCGACCAGGGAGTCCTTCTTCATGCTGCCCCAGACCTTGTAGTGGTCATGGATTTCGACAAGGTTCTGGCAGGCCAAGCCCGTAACACTGAGTGCTTTTACATCGTCGGTGGTTTCCACCGTGGCGAACTTGTAGTCGGTGTTATTGACAAACTTGTTGAAACCATCGCAAGGCTCTCTGGCCATGCAGTACTGGTAGATGAGGACATGATGGAGCATGCACAACTAGGCGATGACAACCTTCTGATCTATGCCGGGACTACCGGCGGTGTACTGGAGGTCAATGCCGATCACCTTGTACTTGCCTCCAGCAAGCAACTGCTCAACGGTGTTGATGTAGTCATCCACCACGGCCGGTTCGATGGTGTAGAACACTGAGAGATCTGTCTCCCTCGCATGGGTCTCCACTTTATGCTCGCCGAACTCCATTGGAGTGCTGCTAGACATCCCCTCTCTATGTGTCGTCGTGGGTGTGCTTGTTGTGTTGTGCGGCGCAATCGAAAGGTTGAAGAGACTAAGGTTATAATGGCCACAGGAATTAAAGGGGAGACTGGACGGCACGTCCTAATGGCAGTTCTAATTCACAGCGCGTAACTCCATCGTGCCGCACGTAACTGCATCCCGTGGCAACGCGTGCGGCACAACCGCATGCATCAAACACGTTTCAGATTTTTGTAGCGTGTGCGATTGAGGGCATACATTTTAGTTCAATTAACTGTTTGTGATGAGGGGTGAACAAAAGAAACGAGCTGCCAGACGAAGGCGTGTGCGATGTATAGCATACAGTTCACTCAGATGAACTGTTTGCGATTGATGAATTCATCGCTGACAGGTTACCTAGTGCGGTCCGTGTGTGTTGTGATATGCTCTGTCTGCAGAACATCTATGCTCTGTGTACAGAAGAACAACATATATATACTTGTAACATGACAAGATTGCAATACCAAATTAAACACCCCATTACGTTATATAACAAATACCATAAATATTGCAAGGTTCAAATTCAAAGATTACAACGCCCAAATTCAAACTTTGCAAACATCGACATTTCTGCAAAGGGATCAACCGCTAACAAGTCATGTATGGGTTTGACACAATGACTTCCAATTTCTCTGTCATATGCTCTTGCAAAACGAAGTTTAGCTTTTTTGGAGCCTCTTCCATTCTGCAGTACCTGCCGGCTCTGATGAACATACCATTCATCTGTCCTAATTAAATGCGTGTTCGACCTTAGTACCCTCAGCACCTTTGCTCTGGCAAGAAAGAACCTAGCGAGTGTAATCTCCGATAAGGTCCCTCGATAGGAGTCCAAGTAATATTTGAGAGATGCAGGTCCAAGGATTCGATGTGATTGTCGTAATAAACATTATCCACCTCCGAGCCTATTATTATCTGCAAAAGAAGAGAACGTGTTAGTGCCTACATGCAGTTTTGAACACTACCACACGCCTATTTGGTTTGTAGGATTTTTAAAATGCACCAATGTGCCATATTCGATCTGACATGATTAACATGGGCATTTGATTACAATCTAGAAACATTTAGCCTTCTTCACAAGAGGTTGGATTGGATGAAAAATTCCCTAAGAAAACTAGTACAGATGAATCCAAAGGAAAAATGATTATGGATTGTAACCATATGAATCAAGCAATCAATATGTGGTGGGGGGGTGTATGTCCTGAAATCCTCCAAAATTCCTTCAGAAATCATAGTAAATTGTCATTGTAAACTTGGGAAAAGGTGCAAAAAATTGAACTCCTTTATGGTTAACATTTAACAGGAAAGGAACATCACCTCGATATACATCTTCTTCAGGCACGGAGAGCATCTCACGCAACTGACAACTTGGCACAGGTTGGGGCCGACAGATTCTAGTGCCAACACCTTCACTATGCCCAGAATGTGGGTGAAGCTTTGCTAGATGACAGACGAACATACATCTTCAAAACTAGAAATAATTTTGATATCAAGAAAGAGAGGTATAAGGCGACTACTGTACCTGAAAGTAGTAGTATTTGACAGACGAGTAGCCCACCACTGCCAATTTCGGCGCAAAAATGACACTGATTCTTGTTGGACCTTGTTGATCAACTACAAGTAATCTCTCAAGTGAAGATGTGTCCTCAATGACCATATTGTGGTCCACCTTTTGTGATCTCTCGTTTCAGCACCAGCAATACACATAAATAGTCCGGAGAGTCCTGGAGGTGATGTGGAAGGTACTCAACCAATTCATTGCCTGAAGATGAAGGAACTCGAGTGTAGTACAGCCGTGGAGCAGGCGCTCCATGTCATCCTTTGGGATGCGGACGGCAATGAGCTCGAGGTGCTTCAGTCATGGTAGAAAAAGAGCAGGCGCGTCATTAAGGGGGATGGCAGTTCATGAACTTGGCGAGGTGCAGTGTGGGTGCAAAGAGGAGCGCAGACGTTGGCAGCAAGCACATATGCCCATCATTAAAACTAAGCTTCTCGAGCTGATCTATGGCAGGGGATCGGAACCACCCGTCAAGCTTGGCTCGGTCCTTGCCATTGGAACGGAACTTTCCCGTGATAAGGCCTCTCATTGGGCCATGGTGACTGCCGAGGATCTAGGAGAACGCATCCAAGCTTTTGCGATAGCCATGGCAGAGCTCGTGGGCGTCGAGGAGGTCGACAGGGGTGAGGAGCCATAGGGGACGCCACCACCGGGAAAGGGCGGCTGTCCTCGCCCCATATTTGATTGGGAGGAGGGATAGATGACTCTCAACATATCATCGGGGAGGTTGCTAATGAAGTCTAGGCCTGCTCGAGTCGCTTGTGGTTCTTTCTGGACCCGCCTCTGCTTGTTGGCAGCCTCGTTCTCCACCTCATCGGCGGTGACGAAAACCTCTGTCTCCATATTCACGCCGTACTTTGGTGCAATTTGAGGACTGAGAGCGGCGTCGAGGATGCGGGCGAAGAGAGAGGATTGTGTGTGTGGCACAGATGGGGGGTGCGGCCGCTCGGGCGCGCCATTAATACAGACCAGTGGGAGCGAGGCGCGTGGCGGTCAAAGGCTATCTCGCTTCCCGGTGAGCCTGTGCGGCAAACTTCTGGCATTCCTTTACCATCATTTCATGGAGAGAGGCGGACGCGCCATTAAAATGGAGGAGTGGGAACATGGTAGGCGGTGGTTAAAGGGTTGGCTCGCCTCCCGGTGAGCCTACGCGGCGGACTGCTGGCACGCCTACCGTGATTTCACACAGCTACTAGCACGCCCCGTACGGTGAGTGCATAGCAAACATGTGCATGAATTAGATAGTGGTAGTGATTTTAGTTGCAAAAAATTGATAGTGCTAGTGATTTTTAGCTGCAAATTTTCAGAAATCGCAGTGTCTCTTGGCTTAGCACTGAAGTCTGGCTTTAATTTGCATATCGTATTCAATCCGAACCATTTTTATTGAAGAGATGCACAAATCCTGCGTTGAACAACTCGCACGCTTCTCGGTGAGCCTCTCGGATAGCTTGCGCACCGGACTGCGCTCGCACACCTCCTGTTCAGTCAAGCAGCTGTCCGCACGGCACCTCCTATAGCCATTGAAACCAAGACACGTGGCGTCACGTAAATGGTCAACAGAACGCACACAATTTGAATTATGCAAACGTTTGAGATATTAAAGTGGCAGCTATTTGTTTCAAAATGCCTTTGTTGGCCGTTATTCGAGTGCGCCTTCTCTCAAAATGGGCACCAAAAAACACCACAGCTTGTCGGGTGCCATTCCGTGATAGCAGCCATGTTTCATGAATTTCAGACGAGTTTTGGATTCACTAGAATTTAAAAACAAAGTATCTCAATGTTTTGCCGGCAATCAACGGTGCCCTGGTGTTTGAAATTCATTCCCATTTCTTGCATGGGACCTAAGCATGCGCCCAAGGACACAGATTTGATTTTTCAACCAATTTATATGCACTGGAGCATGTGCATGTAGTTCAAATTTGAATTATGCACATAAATGCATCAAAAACTCAATTAATGCATAAAAATGTCCAAACGAACCCCGAAAAATCCCAAAAATTCACACAACACTCCTGTTTTCCTCTGTTGAGACTAGAAATTTTTTGAAAGCAATAAGAGGCAGCAGATATCATTTCGTCCCCAAAGGTGAGATGTTCACTACCGAAACCATCAGGCTTGTTGTGAGAAGCTTATACCCAAACCTGCCCCAAAAGGGAAAAAATTACCACGGCATGTTGATGCCGCTCCATGATAGCATGCCAAGTTTCATGAATTTCAGTTGAGTTTTGGATTTACTAGAATTTGAAAACAAGGAATCTCAATGCCTGCGGCCGAGTGACGGTGGCAGGGTGTTTGACATTCGTTCCCATTTCCTGCAACAGACCTAAGCATGCAACCAAGGACACAGATTTGAGTTTTCAACCAATTTATATGCATTAGAGCATGTGCATGTAGTTCAAATTTGAATTATGCACATGAATGCATAGAAAACTCAGTTAATGCATAAAAATGTCCAAACGAACCCCGAAAATCCCAAAAATTAATACAACACTTGTGTTGTTCTATGTTCACACTAGAAATTTATTGAAATCAATAATAGGCAATTGATATCGTGTCGTCCAGAAAGGTGAAACGTTCCCTACCGAAACCATCGGGCTTGTTGTGAGAAGCTCTAGTTTGTGAGAAGCATATCCCCAAACCTGCCCCAAATGGGACAAAAAAATTACCACGGCATGTTGATGCCGCTCCATGATAGCATGCCAAGTTTCATGAATTTCAGAAGAGCTTTGGATTTATTAGAATTTAAAAACCAGGTATCTCAATGTTTTTGGCTGAGTGACGGTGGCAGGGTATTTGACATTCGTTCTCATTTATTGCATGGGACCTAATAAGCATGTAACCAAGGACACAAATTTGAATTTTTAACTAATTTATATGCATTAGAGCATGTGCATGTAGTTCAAATGTGAATTATGCACATGAATGCATAGAAAACTCAGTTAATGTATAAAAATGTCCAAACAAACCATGAAAAATCCCAAAAATTGACACAACACTCCTGTTGTTCTATGTTGACACTAGGAAAAAAATTGAAATTGAGAAGAGGCAATGGATATAGTTTCGTCCACAAAGGTGAAACGTTCCCTACCGAAACCATCGGGCTTGTTATGAGAAGTTCTGGTTTATGAGAAGCATATCCCCAAACCTGCCCCAAATGGGACAAAAAATTTACCATGCATGTTGATGCCGCTCCATGACAGCATGCCAAGTTTCATGAATTTCAGACGAGCTTCGGATTTACTAGAATATAAAAACCAGGTATCTCAATTTTTGCGGCCGAGTGATGGTGGCAGGGTGTTTGACATTCGTTCCCATTTCTTGCATGGGACCTAACAAGCATGCAACCAAGGACACAGATTTGAATTTTCAACTAATTTATATGCATTAGAGCATGTGGATGTAGTTCAAATTTGAATTATGCACATGAATGCATGGAAAACTCAGTTAATGACATAGTAAAAAAACTCAGTTAATGAATAAAAATGTCCAAACAAACCCCGAAAAATCCCAAAAATTGACAAAACACTCATGCTGTTCTATGTTGACACTAGGAAAAAAATTGAAATGAAGAAGAGGCAATGGATATCGTTTTGTCTAGAAAGGTGAAACGTTCCCTACCAAAACCATGGGGCTTGTTGTGAGAAGCTCTGGTTTTTGAGAAGCATATCCCCAAACCTGCACCAAAGGGACAAAAAATTTACCACGGCATGTTGATGCCGCTACATGACAGCATGCCAATTTCAAGAATTTCAGACGAGCTTTGGATTTCCTAGAATTTAAAAACCGGGTATCTCAATGTTTGCGGCCGAGTGACGGTGGTAGGGTGTTTGACATTCATTCCCATTTCTTGCATGGGACCTAATAAGCATGCAACCAAGGACACATATTTGAATTTTCAACTAATTTATATGCATTAGAGCATGTGCATGTAGTTCAAATTTGCATTATGCACATGAATGCACAGAAAACTCAGTTAATGTTTAAAAATGTCCAAGCGAACCCCGAAAAATCCCAAAAATTAACACAACACTCCTGTTGTTCTATGTTGACACTAGGAAAAAAATTGAAATCAAGAAGATGCAACGGATATTGTTTCGTCTAGAAAGGTGAAACGTTCCCTACCAAAACCATCATGCTTGTTGTGAGAGAAGCTCTGGTTTGCGAGAAGCTTATACCATAACCTGGCCCAAATGGGACAATATTTTTTTAACCCAGCATCTTGATGCCATTCCATGATAGCATTCCAAGGTTCATGAATTTCAGACGAGTTTTGTATTTACTAGAATTACAAAAGCAAGCACCTCAACATTTGCCGGAGAGCCACGATGGCGTGGTGTTTGAAATTCATCCACATTTCTTGAATGGGATGTAAGCATCAACCCATGGATGCAAATATCATTTTACAACCCATTTTGGTGCACCGGAGCATGTGCATGTGGTTTAATTTTGAATTGTGCACCTGAAATGCCTAGAAAACCAAGTTACCGTATAAAAATGTCCAAAGGAACCCTAAATAATTCCAAATTTTTTGATGACACACCTATAGGTTCATGTTCACTACAGATAGAAGTTCTTGCAATTCAAACACCATCCTTTGTAGCTGTGACCCCATTATGTAATTCAAATCAAGATGAAAAATCAAGTAGATCCCACACACTTTATTATCACCAACCGTGTGAGATGCAGTACAAAATATCCTGGAGCACCGTCGGTGTATAGTATGCCTATGGCTTACTCGACAAGATTCGTTGGCTGCAGTCCACATCCCGCTCTGAATAAGGGACCGTGTCTGATGACACTTTGCGCGCCAGTTTTTTGCTGAAGCGATTCCAAATTTTCGGCTTCTGCGGAAATATCTACCTTCCCGCCTCCTCCCCTTACCAAAAGCCACATTTCCCCTGTTTTCACCTCCCTTTCCAAGTTGAAACCTTCACTCCCTGCTTGCAGCACCGCCTCCTCACCGGCGACCCTCCTTCACTCTGCTCGGCCTCGCCTATCCAGGCAGGTAATCCACACCCGAACCCCATCCTCCTCCTCCTTCCACATCCCATATGCCCCCGCCGCCGGCGCGAGCGTGACACCTTCTACCCAAATCACCGACCCCTCCACCAAATAAGCGCCATCCTAAGCCATGGTGCATGCAGTATAGCCAGGATCTCAGGGAGCATTTGGCAGCGGAGAAGCAAATTGCGGCCACACGCGCGGATGAGGTCGCGATGGATGCCATTCGTGCCGACCCCCAGATCTTGGAGGAGCACCTCACCATCAAGGCCACCATCAATGCCTCGCGCGCCGACGCCGCGGCGTGGTTGGCTGCTTTAAACGATAGTTTGTGGCATTTTCTCGATACCACCATTGGTGCCTTTGATGAAGACTACGAGGTGTTTTCTCAGTATGCACGTGCTTACCTCATCTCGAGAGCTAGCAGGTTGGTGCCTGGAGCGGCTCAAGCAACTCACCACTACGACACGGGCACCCACGATGCAGAGGCCTCGCCCTCTTCCATGTCCAAGGAGCCAATCGTCATCGATATCTCCGACAATGAGTAGCTTGTCTTATTAGCTCACTATATGGACCCTTGTTCAGTTTGCTAGCTACTACCTTTCCTTAACAAATTCTAGTGAATTGTGCTATCTACTTTTACCATGCAATCTTCTGCTCTAGTGTATATGTTCTATATGATGTGCAATGTGGTCTTCAGTTAACTATTTGGTTCAATTTTGCAAATGTGATGTTCAATTCTTTAGGGTGCAATTTCCAAGTTGTCAAGCATGCTTGGTTTGGCTAACTGTATGATCTTGTACTAGGAGTATGTTATATTTGTGCAATGTGGTGCTCAGTTAACGGTTGGTTCATTTGTTGTGGTGTTTAGTTAACTGTTTGGTTCAATTTTGCAATGTGACATTCAACTGTTGTGTGTGCATTTTGTTATTGTATACCATGTGAGAAATAAATCGATTTTGGTTGTACTAAATACATGAGAAACAAATACAATTGCTATATTTCCAAGTTGTTAAGCATGCTTGATTTTGTTAACTGTCTGATCTTCTATTAGGAGTATGTTATATTGTGCAATGTGGTGCTCAGTTAACGTTTGGTTCATTTGTTGTGGTGTTTAGTTAACTGTTTGGTTTAATTCTGCAATGCGATGTTCAATTGTTGTGTGTGCATTCTTTTATTGTATACCTTGTGAGAAATAAATCGAATTTGGTTGTACTAAATACATGAGAAACAAATACAATTTCTATATTTCCAAGTTGTTAAGCATGCTTGGTTTGGTTAACTGTCTGATGTTCTATTAGGAGTATGTTATATTTGTGCAATGTGGTGCTCAGTTAACAATTGGTTCATTTCTTGTGGTGTTTAGCTAACTGCTTGGTTCAATTCTGCAATGTGATGTTCAATTGTTGTGGCTTCATTCTGTTATTGTATACTATTATACCTTGTCTTTTTATTCCTTTGCCCCATTTCCAATATAGAGAAGATATTTATGCACATTCTTGTTTTCAGGCCTTTCCAAAATAGTTCACTAATGGTTACCTCTCAAACCACCTGTATGGACAGGAGGCGAGGAAGGTATTCATACAACACCCACGGTTCAATATTGAAGTGTTCCTGAAGAGGATGAAGGATGGATGGCCAATCATCCATAGGCACTGGCCTAAAGTTGCAAAGACCTTCAACATCAATGAAGGCTCAATATTCGCCTTCCGCTTCAGCAGTTTTCCCGATGAGATGCATCTGTCTGTGTACCGTCTATGATGCTAATTTTGAAAGGTTCTAGATGTTGCATGTGAAACTTGGTGTTGGTGCAGTTGTGTAATGGGGTAGCTGAGTGCTGAAGCTTTATCATGTTGTACTCTAATGTATTTCAATTATGAAATCCTGCTTCCTTAATATGGGAATGAAATATATTATGTGTTTAATATGAATGTCAATTAGATTAATAAATGGATTATTAATAATAGGGCAATTAGCCTGCTAATTGGTTTTTGCTATTGCAAACGATTATTGAGAAAATACCATGGGCGATGACCTAAGGCAATGCACACAGTTTCTAGGAATAAACCGTGTTGGATCAGTGAGCAATCACACACGACAATCTCTTCAAAACTTTTTGCGTTAGGCCACCTTGCGCAAACGTTTACCGCATAACAGTTGTGTGTGATGGATAACCTTTGCCACATAGTTTCTTCTACGCACCATGTGTGATGCATTCAATAACGCAAATGATAAAATTATTAATATTGTGTGCGATGGGAAGTCCATCACAAACGATTTAACGGGAAAATTGTGTGTGATGTACCTACGAATGGAAACATTTTCCTTGCAGCGACTGTGTGGGATGTATATACGAAAGGAGACTTTTCGCAGGGACTGACTGTGTGGGATGAACTTATGACCGAAAATGATTTCGCCTGTATAATTGTATTTTTTAGCACTACTCTACGTATAACCGTATTTGCTCGCTCGCCGGTCGCACACGACCTCATTTTGCCGAGCATGTGTGCCAGGAGGGCATATCCCCGATGGTTTATGGGTCATGTGGGAAGGACCCCTATCGCCCACACTCACTAGGTGACGGTTCCGAATGCCGTCGCGGAAAGGGGTTAAAAACAGTTTGTGTAGCACCGACGCGTACCAGTGATAACAATAAACATATGGATCCAAATCAGCCCCTTACGGAATAGCGCATAAACTAGGGTTTAAGCTTCTGTCACTCTAGCAACCCATTATCTAATAACTACTCAACAATGCATTCCCTTAGGCCCAAATAAGGTGAAGTGTCATGTAGTCGACGTTCACATAACACGACTAAGGGAATCAACAACATACATATAATCAAAATATCGAACGAATACCAAATTCACACGATTAATTATGACAAGACTTCTCCCATGTCCTAAAAAACAAAAGTAACTACTCACAAAACATATTCATCCTCAATATCATAGGGGTATTTAATAGCATAATAGATCTGAACATATGATCTTCCACAAAATAAACCAACTAACATCAACTACAAGATGTAATCACCACTACTAGCAACCCACAGGTACCTGAGGTTTTGATACAAAGACTGAACACAAGAGACTAGGGTTTGAGATGAGATGGTGTTGTTGAAGATGTTGATTAAGATTGTCCCTCCCATGATGAGAGGGTTGTTGGTGATGACGATGGCTTCAAATTCCCCCAATCACACAAAACTTACCGGAACTTTAAGAGATAGGTTAGTATGATAAAGACAAATCATCCACTTTGGTACTGTCGAATACAAGATTCTTTATTGATCCCACACAATGCTTACTGTACCTTATCATTTCTTCAATTTATATTGACGAATATAAGCCCAAGAAACTAGAAAACAAGCAGACTATGATTGAAAACAGAATCTGTCAAAAATAGAAAAGTGTGTAATGATCTGGACAACTACCACACTTCTGCTACTCCAAACATTATGAAAAAATAGGAAAACGTAGGGAATTTGTATATCTATCACCTGTAAAAAATTCAGATCATAATCGCGTTCCAGTGAATTTTTAAAATTCTTGGACTGAGCGCAAAAGTTTCTGTTTTTGCACAGAATCAAGTCAACTATCATCCACACTATCCCAAAGGCTTTACTTGGTACTTTATTGAAACAAAAGCTGTAAAAATGATTATACTAATCATGTGAACACATAAAAACAGTAGAGGTAAATGTTGGGTTGTCTCCTAACAAGCGCTTTTCTTTAATGCCTTTTAGCTAGGCATGATGATTTCAATGATGCTCACACAAAAGTAAAGATTTGAAACATAACAATAGCATCATGAATCATAAGTTCCTATCTCATAGTAATTTTTAGTAGCATCATGAATGGATTCATCAATATATCTATCACATAAAGCATTCTTTTCATGATCCAAAAGCATAGAAAATTTATTACTCTCCATATAAGCAATTTTATTCTCATTCACAATAGTGGGAGTGTCATATGAAACTCGAATACTATAAATTGTTTCCACATTAAAAGAGTAATGTTTAGTAAAAGATTATTTGAAATTATGACAATAATTATCACTACTTTTTATATCATAAGTATCATCACAATAATCATCATAAGTAGCAACTTTGTTCTCATCATAGTCAATTGAAACCTCTTCCGAAATAGTGGAATCATTACTAAATAAAGTCATGACCTATCCAAATCCACTTTTATCATTATAATAGGATTCAACACCCTCCAAAATAGTGGGATATATATTATCTAAGGTTGACACTCTTCCAAACCCACTTTCATAAATATTGCAATCATCATAAATAGGAGGCATGCAATCATCATAGCAAATTTGATCATTCAAAGTAGGGGGACTAAAAATATCATCTTCATTAAGCATAGCATCCCCAAGCTTGGGACAAACATTAATTTCAGCAAATAAATTCTCAAACATGACATTCTCATCAAACATATCATCCCTAAGCTTGTGGCTTGGCATATCATAAGCATAATCACTCTCATCACTAATAGTATGAATAGCACCAATGGTATAACAATTGCTATCATCATAATTTCCCAAGTTGGTGCCAAAAAGATTTTCAAGATTATAAGAAGTATCATAATCTTCCCAATCATAATTATCACAACAAGTAATAGGCATAACAAAATCATCATCATCAGTGCTCTCGGACATTGTGCCATGAGACAAAGAAGCAATATCATCATCAAGTGCATCATCTTCCAGAGTTATTTTTGATTCCTTTTCATGAGGCACAACAATAATAGGAGCAACATTATTTGGTAGAGGTACCTTTTTACCTCTATTCTTTCTTCGTTTCTTCTTCATCACCACATCATGTGTGGGTTTAATTATTTTTTTGAGCTTCTTATTGATAAAATTGGTTGAATAGGGAGATCCTCCTCGTCACCTATTTCATCATGAGAGACAATAGGAGGGAAAGTCGAAATATTTATCCTTTCATTAGTATTCCTTTCATATTATATTGGTTTTCCCATCTTTCTATAGTTGGCAATATAAGCATTCTCATTGCAATTTAGCATGCAAAACATATAGATATTTTTTAGATTAGTTTCAATGTCGTCTGTGAGAATGAATACTTCAAACCAACTATTTTTATGTGTCAATTCTTCACTCCGCAAAAATAAACAAAGCTCATTATAAAGTTCAAGGGTGATCAAGTTATTGCAATATTGGGACATGATTCGATCATGAAAAAGCATGCATTGGAAATTAAGGTGGCCAATTTTATTGCAACGTTCACAAGTAATAGGACAGGAGAACATAATTTTGTAACAAATTCATCTATCACTTTGAGCAAAAAACTGGTTCTATCATGTTTATGCTTCTTACAAAATCTATATTCCCTATAAGGCACCTCTCCAAAAAGTCTTTCCACTGCACAAACATTGACATGCTTATACAAAACATTTTTCTCATGACTAGTGCAATCATCATTAGCATTTTGGATATTTATAGAATTCATACTAACAACATTGCAATCATGCTCATCATTTATGCCAAACATTTTATTGAATTCTTCTTCTATCAATTGAGCACAATTTTCCGAGCCATCATTTCCAAGAAAGACATTATAAAGATGAACAATATGCGACCAGCTCAATTCCATTTTTCTGTAGTTTCTTTTTATAAACCAAACTAGTGATAATACAAGAAACTAGAAGATTCGATTGCAAGATCTAAAGATATACCTTCAAGCACTCACCTCCTTGGCAACGGTGCCAGAAAAGAGCTTGATGTCTACTATGCAACTTTATTCTTGTAGACTCGTGTTGGGCCTCCAAGCGCAGAATTTTGTAGGACAGTAGCAATTTTCCCTCAAGTGGATGACCTAAGGTTTATCAATCTGTGGGATGCGTAAGATGATGATGGTCTCTCTCAAACAACCCTATAATCAAATACAAGAAAAATCTCTTGTGTCCCCAACACACCCAATACAATGGAAAATTGTATAGGTGCACTAGTTAAGCGAAGAGATGGTGATAAGAGTGTAATATGGATGGTAGAAATATACTTTTATAATCTGAATAAATAAAAACAGCAAGGTAAGAATTGATAAAAAGTGAGCACAAATAGTATTTCAATGCTTGAAAATGAGGCCTAGGGTCCGTACTTCCGCTAGTGCAATCTCTCAACAATGTTAATCTAATTGGATCATATAACCATCCCTCAAAGTGCGATGAAGAATCACTCCAAAGTTCTTATCTAGCGGAGAACATAAGAAGAAATTGTTTGTAGCTATTCTTTCCGGTCGATCTATCCAAGAGTTCGTACTAAAATAACACCAAGTTATTCTTTTTGATCGATCTATCAAGAGTTTGTACTAAAATAACACTAAGTTATTTTTTACGATCGATCTATCAGGAGTTTGTACTAAAATAACACCAAAGCAAATTCAGATTCATAATACTCAATCGAACACAAAGAAACTCAAAGAGTGCCCCAAGATTTCTACCACAGAAACAAAAGACGAGAACGTGCATCAACCCCTATGCATAGATTACCCCAATGTCACCTCAGGAAACCGCGAGTTGAGTGCCAACACATATATCAAGTGAATCAATATAATAACCAATTGTCACCACGGGTATTCATATGCAATACATATATCAAGTGCTCTCAAATCCATAAAAGTATTCGGTCCGATAACAACGAAATCTCAAAGAGAAAACTCAATTCATCACACCAAGATAGAGAGGGAGAAACACCATATGATCCCACTATATTAACAAAGTCCCCGATACATCAAGATCGTGCCATCTCAAGAACACGAGAGAGATAGATAGATAGATAGAGAGAGAGAGATTAAACACATATCTACTGGAACAAACCCTCAGCCCGAGGGTGGGCTACTCCCTCCTCATCATGGAGAACATAGGGATGATGAAGATGACCTCCGGTGATGATGGAGACCATAGGGATGATGAAGATGACCTCTGGCAATGATGGAGACCATAGGGATGATGAAGTTTCGCTGCATTTGGACTCCGTTTGGTATTGATTTTCTGCGAAGTAAAAAACAAGCAAAAAAACAGCAACTGGCATTGGGCACTAAGTCAATAGGTTAGTCCCAAACAATGATATAAAGTTGCTACAAAATGATTGTAAAACATCCAAGAATGATAATATAATAGCATGGAATAATAAAAAATTATAGATACGTTGGAGACGTATCAGCATCCCCAAGCTTAATTCCTGCTCATCCTCGAGTAGGGAAATGATAAAAACAGAATTTTTGATGTGGAATGCTGCCTAACATGTTCATCACATATTCTTTTCTTTGGTAGCATGGACATTTGGACTTTTATATGGTTCAAAGCAATAGTCTTGTTTTGACATGAAGATTTCAATACTCAAGCATATCAACAAGAAACCATGTCTTCCAAAATATCAACAATAAAGAAAGTTATCCCTAGCCCATCATGCTCAGTCATTGATCCTTTCATGAAACACACTCGCATATTAGCTACATCCAATACTCAATTATGATCATAGTGTCCCTTAGTTGGTGCTTTATAAGAGAAGATGGAGACTCAAATAAAAATAAAAAATGCATAAAGTAAATAGATCGGCCCTTCGGAGAGGGAAGTAGGGATTTGTAGAGGTACTAGAGCTCAAAGCTTAAATTGAGAGATAAAAAAATTTGAGAGGCATACTTTTCCCATCAATGAAAACGATCGAGCAATTCCCAACACTTTGCATGCTAGATATATCATAGGAGGTTCCCAAATAGAAAATAAGGTTTATTCCTTTTTCCACCATTCTTTCACAATCCATGGCCAGCCGTATCCACGGGTGCTTTCCATACCAACACTTTCCAAGGAATTTATTATTTGATAACCTAAAGTAAATTTCTTTTTCATTTTGGGACTGGGCATCCCTATTACTGTTGTACTCTCGTGCAATGACAAGTGAATAAACACTCATCTTGAGAATAACACATCTAGCATGGAAAATATTAGCCATCCCCTGCCGCTTCATGAGCGGTACGAGCACACAAAAAGGAAATTTATTTCGAAAATTAGAGATGGTGTTGGAAATATGCCCTAGAGGCAATAATAAATTGGTTATTATCATATTTCCCTATTCATGATAATCGACTATTATCCATGCTAGAATTGTATTGATCGGAAACTCAGATACATGTGTGGATACATAGACAACAACATGTCCCTGGTGAGCCTCTACTAGACCAGCTCATTGATCAAAGATGGATATGGTTTCCTAACCATGGACATGAGTTGTCATTTTATAACGGGATCACATCATTAGGAGAATGATGTGATGGACAAGACCCAAACTGTAAACGTAGCATATGATCGTATCAAGTCTATTGCTATCATTTTCTGCATGTCAAGTATATATGTTCTTATGACCATGAGATCATGCAAATCACTAACACCGGAGGAATACCTTATGTCTACCAAACATCACAATGTAACTGCGTGACTATAAAGGTGCTCTACAGGTATCTCCGAGGGTGTCTGTTGAGTTGGCATGGATCAAGACTGGGATTTGTCACTCTGTATCACGGAGAGGTATCTCTGGGCCCTCTCGGTAATACAACATCACAAGAAGCTAGCAAGCAATGTGACTAAGGAGTTAGCCATGGGATCTTGTATTACGGAACGAGTAAAGAGACTTGCCGGTAACGAGATTGAACTAGGTATGGAGATACCGACGATCGAATCTCAGGCAAGTAACATACAGATAGACAAAGGGAACTACATACGGGATTAGCTGAATCCTTGACATCGAGGTTCAATCGATAAAGATCTTCGTAGAATATGTAGGAACCGATATGGGCATCCAGGTCCCGCTATTGTTTATTGACCGTAGAGGTGTCTCAGTCATATCTGCATAGTTCTCGAACCCGCGGGGTCTACACACTTAACGTTTGGTGACGATATAAGTATAGTTGAGTCATTATGGTGGTTACCGAAGGTTGTTCAGAGTCCCGGATGAGATCTCGGACATGAAGAGGAACTCTGGAATGATACAGAGGTGAAGATTGATATATTGGACGAAGGGTATTGGAGTCCAGAAGTGTTCTGGGGGTACCGGGCGATGACCAGCATGACCGAAAGGGGTTTCGGGAGGTCCCGGCAACTGTTGGGGGCCTTATGGGCCAAAGGGGAGGGAGCACACCAGCCCACAAAGGGGTTGTGCGTCCCAAGCCCCTTTTCCCACATTTCTTTAAGAGGTGAGGCGCCTCCCTAGGGTTCCCTCCACTTGCCTTTGGGGCTAAGGCACCTAGGGGGAGGCGCCCAAACCCATCTAGTGTTTCCCCTTTCTTGGCCGCCACTCATAGATTTGATCTAGGGGCGCCCCCTCTCTCCTCCCTCCCCCCTATATATAGATAGGTAGAGAGAGGGCATCCACATCCATATAGATCTATTCGTGCCACAGCGCTGCCCTTCATCTCCCTCATAGCCATCTTCTTCCCTGTAGTGCTTAGCGAAGCTCTGCTGAGATTTCTCCACCACAACCGCCATCATGTTGTCGTGCTGCCGGGGACTCGAGCTACTACTTCACCATCACTTGCTGGATCGAGGAGGTGAAGGCATCATCAAGCCATACGTGTGTTGAACGCGGAGGTGCCGTCCGTTTGGCACTAGATTGAGAGTTCGCGGGACGGATCGTGATTGGATCGCGAAGATGTTCGACTACATCAACCGCATTTCTTAACGCTTCTGCTTAGAGATCTACAAGGGTATGTAGATCCAATCTCTCCTCTCGTATATGGTCATCTCCTAGATTGATCTTGGTGAGCATAGGAAATTTTTTGTTTCCCATGCAATGTTCCCCAATAGTGGCATCATGAGCTAGGTTTATGCGTAGATGACATCACGAGTAGAACACAAAGGAGTTCGTGGGAATTGATATTCAGATTGCTTCCTTCCTTGGTCCTTTCTTGATTCAGCGGTATTGTGGGATGAAGCGGCCCGGGCCAACTTTTTATGTCCACGTGCATGAGACCGGTTCCATCGACAAACATGTGACTTTGTTGCATAAAGATGGCTGGCGGGTGTCTGTCTCTCCCACCTTAGTTGAATTGGATTTGGCAAAGGCGTTCCTTGTAGAAGGTTAAATAGAAACTTGCATATCACCATTGTGGCTTTGTGTAGGTAAGAATCGTTCTTGCTAGATACCCATAGCAGCCACGTAAAACATGCAACAACAATTAGAGGACGTCTAACTTGTTTTTGCAGGGTATGTTGTGATATTATATGGCCAAAGACATGATGAAATATATTTGATGTATGAGATGAACATGTTTGTAATAGTTTATATCCACTTGCATGTCGATGCATAAGGCAACTGGTAGGAGCCATAGGGTTGTCTTTAATTATTGTATGACCTGCGTGTCAATCATTAAGCGCTATGTAATGCTTTACTTTATCGCTAAGCGGTAGGAATAGTAGTAGAAGCATGGTTGGCGTGACAACCCCGATGGCGACACAATGATGGAGATCATGATGATGGAAATCATGGTGTCATGCCGGTGACGATAGAGATAATGTTGGTGCTTTGGAGATGGAGATCAAAAGCACAAGTTGATGGACATATCATGTCACTTATGATTTGCATGTGTTGTTAATCCTTTTATGCATCTTATTTTGATTAGAATGACGGTAGCATTATAAGGTGATCCCTCACTAAAATTTCAAGATAAAATTGTGTTCTCCCCAAGTGTGCACCATTGCGAAAGTTCATCGTTTCAAAGCACCACATGATGATCGAGTGTGATAGACTCTATGTTCACATACAACAGGTGCAATCCAATTTTGCACATGCGGAACACTTGGGTTAAAATTGATGAGCCTAGCATGTACAGACATGGCCTCGGAACACAAGAGACCGAAAGGTCGAACATGAGTCATATAGTAGATATGATCAACATGGAGATGTTCAACATTGAAACCACCTCATATCACGTGATGATCAGACTTGGGTTGGTGAATTTGGATCATGTTACACTCGGATGACCAGAGGGATGTAAATTTGAGTGGGAGTTCTTAAGTAATATGGTTAATTGAACTCATTATCATGAACAATAGTCTGAAGTTGCCTTTGCAAATTTATGTTGTAGATCAATAGCCCGCACTGTAGCTCCCTATTTTTAATATGTTCCTAGAGAAAGACTAAGTTGAAAGATATTGTGAGCAATGATGCGGACTAGGTCTGTAATCTAAAGATTGTCCTTGCTGCTGCACATAAGGCTTATGTCCTACATGCACTGCTCGGTGTGCCAACCCCTCTAGCATCATTTGTGGATGTTGTGAACGTCTGACAGACACGTTCTGATGACTACTTGATAGCTTAATGCGGCATGCTTTACGGCTTAGAATTGGGGATATAAAGACATTTTTGAACGCCATGGAACATATGAGATGTTCCAAAAGCTTAAATTGGTATTTCAGGCTCATGCCCGTGTTGAGAAGTATGAGACCTCTAACAAGTTCTTTGCCTACAAGATGGAGGAGAATAGTCAGCCAGTGAGCATATGCTCAGAATGTCTGGGTGCTACAATCGTTGGAATCAAGTGGGAGTTAATCTTCCAGATAAGATAGTGATTGACAGAGTTCTCCAGACACTATCACCAAGCTACTAGAACTTTGTGATGAACTATAACATGCAAGGGATGGAGATGATCCTGGAGCTATTCGCGGTAGGCCGCGGAGGTAGAAATCAAGAAGGAGCGTCAAGTGTTGATGGTTAACAAGACCACTGGTTTCAAGAAGGGCAAGGGCAAGAAGGGAAACTTCATGTATGGCAAGCCAGTTACCACTCTAGTGAAGAAACCCAAGGTTGAACCCAAACCCAAGACTAAGTGCTTCTATTGTAAGGGGAACGTTCACTTGTAGCGGCACTGCCCCAATAGACAAGAAGGCTAAATGTTATTGATGTGTACCTTACTAGTACTCCTAGTAGCACCTAGGTATTAGATACCGGTTCGGTTGCTAATATTGGTAACTCGAAACAAAAGCTGCGGAATAAACGGAGACTAGCAAAGGGCAAGGTGACGATGTGTGTTGGAAGTGTTTTTCAAGGTTGATGTGATCACCATCGCATGCTCCCTCTACCTTAGAGATTAGTGTTGAACCTAGTTATTTGGTGTCTGCGTTGAGCATGAATATGATTAGATCGTGTTTATTGCAATATGCTTATTCATTTAAGAATAATGGTTATTCAATTTACATGAATAATACATTCTCTGGTCATGCACCCAATGTGAATGGTTTATTGAATCTCGATCGTAGTGATACATATGTTCATAACATGATGCCAAAAGAAGTAGAGTTGATAATGATAGTACCACTTTCTTGTGGCACTGCCGCTTAGGTCATGTTGGTGTAAAACACATGAAGAAACTCCACGCTGATGGACTTTTGGAGTCACTTGACACATGTGAACCATGCCTCAGTGGCAAGATGACTAAAACCCCATTTTTCGGAACAATGGAACGGGCAAGTGACTTGTTGGAAATCATACATGCTGATGTGTGCGGTCTGATGAGTGTTGACGCGTGCGGTGGATATCATTATTCCCTCACCTTCATCGATGATTTGAGTAGATATGGGTATGTTTACTTAATGAAGCATAAGTCTGAAATGTTTGAAAACTTCAAGCAATTTTAGAGTGAAGTTGAGAATTATCATAACAAGAAGATTAAATTCCTACGATCCGATTGAAGGGGAGAATATATGTGTTATGAGTTTGCTAATCACTTAAGACAATGTGGAACTGTTTCATAGTTGGCGCCACCTGGAACACCACAGTGTAATGGTGTGTCTGAACGTTGTAATCGTACCTTATTGGATATGGTGCGTTCTATGATGTCTCTTACTGGTCTACCACTATCATTTAGGGGTTATGCATTAGAGACAACTACATTCACTTTAAATAGGGCACCATCTAAGAACGTGGAGACGACACCGCATGAACTGTGGTTTGGCAAGAAACCTAAGTTGTCGTTTCTTAAGTGTTAGAAGGGTTAGAGAGGTATTAGTGGAATAGTTGTTATATTGCTTGAGCCTCATGGGCATATATAGGAGAGTACAATGATCAACTTGGAGTATAAGTGTGTCAGAAAAAAGCCCAGTCTATCTCATCTTTCCTAATAATCAATATACTCAACCCGCAATCACAATGGTAGCGACGCAGACGGTGAGACTGGAGAAGAATCTGAAGGCAAGACAATGGACACCCCCCACAGTCGCAACGGTTGATGCATCGCGAAGTCGTGGCTGGAGTGGCAACCGACGAGGTTGCTCAAGCAAGGTGGTAGCCCTTTGTGCCGGTTGTCGAGGTAGCCGAGAGCGTAGGGTGGTGGAGCCGTGGTCGACGTAGCCGTGCGAAGAATGTCGTGGTCGATGTCGAGTCGGGGTAGCCGGTGTCGAGGAAGTCGCCGTGGAGCCGTAGGCAAAAGGAGGCGCCGAGTTAGTCATGGGCGCAATGGTGTCAAAGTAGTGGTGCACCAGGAAGTAGATCATGTTGACGAAGCATCACGCCGGGTTTGCCAAGCCCAGGAACACATCGTGGACGAAGGCACGCATCGGTGTTGCCAGCACCGAGCATGCATAGATGGGCGAAGACGAAGTTGACGAAATGCCGCACCAGGCTTGCCAGGCCCAGGGACACGTCGTGGATGAAGGCACGCATCGGTGTTGCCAGCACTGCGCATGCATAGACTGGGACCTGCACGAGCTGTACGCCATGTCGGAGAAGTCGGAGAGGCCAACAGAGAAGGACTCGACAATGGTTGCGGCGCCAATCAGCGCGGGGCCAATGTCTCCTGCGGTTGTTGGAGTAGACGAAGTGGTCGGGGTAGATGACGATGACGCTAGCGACGGGCTGGTGCTGGACGAAGACGAACGGGGTGGAGTGGCGGCTACGGCGGCTACGGGGGTAGTGGCGGCGACGGCCGAAGAAGAGTGGCAAGGTGGCCGGATGGCAGTGGCGGCGGCTAGGTTAGGAGCGCGGAGGTGATGCTCGATGTAGGCGAGGAACTCGACAACGTGACGAAAACCAGCGCGGATGGCGGTGTTCCCACGTCGAAGAAGATGGCGCGGCGCATACCACGGGAGGTCGACGTGCGCATGACAGCGGAGTGGACCTCGGACCGCGGTGCTACGGCCCGAAGGGGCGACGCAGCATCGGCGGGCAGGTCAGGGCGATGACGGCAAGACCTTGGGGCGGCGGCGGGGACCGCGGGCCGCGACGCTGCGGCCCGAAGGGGCGACGAAACAGCGATTCACGAGTCGGTGCAGCCATGGGGACAGCCTTAGGATGGCGGCATGGACCGAGTGCCACGCTCGCTACGGCCCGACGGGGCGATGCAGTGGCGTCGCGAGGGTCGGTGCAACCACGGGACGGCCTGGAGCGGACAGCCTCGGGGCGGCGGTGGACCGCGGTACGTGACACTACGGCCCGAAGGGGCGACGCAGCGGTGAAGCGGGTCGGTGCAGCCAGGAGAAGAACCACGGGGCGGCGGCGCTGCGGTCCGAAGGGACAACACAATGGCAACCCATTGCTCAATCGATGACGTGTACTTGATGACAATCTTCAAAGAATCATGTGGAAGCATGCACATGCGGTTGATCAGGCCGGAAGTGCAACAAAAGCCAGAGAATGGTAGCGGACCACGCAACCTGGCCGGTACCACGGGCTAGCCTCCGAGTACAGGAGCGGCCTCGTCCAGCTCGCTTGGCTGCATCATGCGATGCAGGGAGTCTGATTGGACACGTATAGTACGTGAGCAGCCCTGGTGCAAGCGGTCTTGCAAGCCCCCGCGCTCAAGTGGGCAACCACGCTCGCGCATGGCGCGTGAGGGAGTCAAGCGCATGACTACCCAAGCGACTCATGTACCAGTGCCAGGGTGCCATGTGGCAATTGATCCAGCCAGAGACGTTGAAGATGTCGATGAAGTAGACGCGTGTTGTAGACAACGGACGGTGAGGGGCGACGCAAATTGATCTTAGATCAGAAAACCAAAAAGGAAATGCCGATCAAGATGACCGGCGGGAGAGAGAAAAATCCAGAGCAAGGGCTCGGGAAAAAGACTCTCTAGGGCAGTCGGTCAACATGACCGGCGGATGAACCCTAGGTACGGGCGGCGCGGCGCCCGGCGGCGATCATGGAGGCCGACAACCCTGGGGGCGGCGTGCTGGTGCGGAAGCGGCGGCGGCTAGGGTTTAGAACCCGGAAACTGATACCATGTTAGAAGGCATAGAGAGGTATTAGTGGAATAGTTGTTATATTGCTTGAGCCTCATGGGCATATATGTAGGAGTACAATGATCAACTTGGAGTACAAGACAAGCTGGAAGAAATCCTAGTCTATCTCATCTTTCCTAATAATCAATATACTCAACATTAAGGTTTGGGGCTGCGATGCTTATGTCAAAAGGCTTCAGCTGGAAAAGCTCGAACCCAAAGCGGACAAATGCGTCTTCATATGATACCCAAAATGAGACGGTTGGGTATACCTTCTATCTCAAACCCGAAGGCAAAGTGTTTGTCGCTCAGAACGGGCCCTTTCTCGAGAAAGAGTTTCTGTTGAAAGAATTGAGTGGGAGGAAGATAGAACTTGATGAAGTTGTTGAACCTTTACTTCAACCAGAGAGTAGCGTAGCACAGAAAGATGTTTTTATGGCACATACATCAGTTGAAGAGGAAGCTAATGATGATGATCATGAAGCTTCGGATCAAGTTACTATCAAACCTCGTAGGTCGATGAGGGTACGTACAGCTCCTGAGTGGTGCGGTAACCCTATCTTAGAGGTCATGTTGTTGGACAACGATGAACCTATGAGCTATGCAGAAGCGATGGCCCAGATTCCGACAAATGGTTAGAGGCCATGAAATCCGAGATAGGATCCATGTATGAGAACAAGGTGTGGACTTTGGTGGACTTGCCCGATGATTGGCAAGCCATTGAGAATAAATGGATCTTCAAGGAAAACACAGACGCGGACGGTAATGTCACCGTCTATAAAGCTCGACTTGTGGCAAAGGGGTTTTTCACAAGTTCAAGGAGTTGACTACGATGAGACGTTCTCACCCGTAGCAATGCTTAAGTCCGTCGGAATCATGGGTGCAATTGCTACATTTTCCGATTATGAAATCTGGCAGATGGATGTCAAAACAACGTTCTTTAACGGTTTCCTTAGGAAGAGGTGTATATGATGCAACCGGAAGGTTTTGTCGATCCAGAGAATGCGGACAAGTGTGCAAACTCTAGTGATCCATCTATGCACTGGTTCAAGCATCTCGGAGTTGGAATCTTCACTCTGATGAGTTGATCAAAGCGTTTGGGTTTATACAAAGTTTGGAAGAAACTTGTATTTACAAGAAAGTGAGTGGGAGCACTACAACATTTTTGATAAGTATATGTGGATGGCATATTGTTGACCGTAAATGATGTAGAATTTCTGGAAAGCATAAAGGATTGTTTGAAAGGAGTTTTTCAAAGGAAGACCTAGGTAAAGCTGATTACATATTGGGCAATAAGAGCTATAGGGATAGATGAAGACACCTGAAAAGACTTTCACACAGCACATACCTTGACAAGATTTTGAAGGAGTTCAAAATGGATTAGTGAAAGAAGGAGTTCTTGCCTAAGTTGTAAGGTGTGAAGTTGAGTAAGACTCAAAGCTCGACCATGGCAGAAGAAATAGAAAGGACAAAGGTCGTCCCCTATGCCCTAGCCATAGGCTCTATACGGTATGCCATGATGTACCGCACCTCATGTGTGCCTTGCCACGTGTCTGGCAAGGGGGTACAAGAGTGATCCAGGAGTGGATCACTGGACAATGGTCAAAATTATCCTTGGAGGAATAAGGAAATGTTTCTCGGTTATGGAGGTGATAAAGAGTTCTGCGTAAAGGGTTACATCGATGCAAGATTTAACACCTATCTGGATAACTCTGAGTAACAAACCGGATACGTATAGTGGAGCAACCATTTGGAATGGCTCCAAGTAGAGCGTGGTAGCAAAATCTACAATATGACATAGAGATTTGCAAAGTACATGTGGATCTGAATGTTCCAGACCCATTGACTAAAACCTCACTCACAAGCATAACATGATCAAACCCCAGAACTCATTGAGTGTTAATCACATGATGATACGAACTAGATTATCAACTCTAGTAAACTCTTTGGGTGTTAGTCACATGGCGATGTGAACTATGAGTGTTAATCACATGGCGATGTGAACTAGATTATTGACTCTAGTTCAAGTGGGAGACTATTAGAAATATTTCCTAGAGGCAATAATAAATTGGCTATTATCATAATTCCCTGTTCATGATAATCGTTTGTTATCCATGCTAGAATTGTATTGATCGGAAACTCAGATACATGTGTGGATACATGATACGTCCATTTTGCATCATGTTTTCCTACTGTTATTTATGTTGTTTTATTATATAATAATGCATTCGGAGTAATTCTAATGCCTTTTCTCTCATAATATGCAAGGTATACACAAAGGGGGAGAATTCTGGCAGCTAGAAATCTCGACCTGAAAAAGCTACGTCAGGCTACCTATTTTGCACAACTCCAAATGAGCTGAAACTTTACGAGGAATTTTTATGGAATATTTGAGGAATATTGGAGCAAATAAGAACTAGAGGGGGCCCACCAGGTGGGCACAACCCACCTGGGCGCGCCAGGGAGCCGAGGCGCACCCCGGTGGGTTGTGCTCACCCAGGCCCACCTCCGGTGCCCCTCTTCCGGTATATAAGTCATTTTGACCTAGAAAAAATAAGGAGAGGACTTTCTGGACGAGGCGCCGCCGTCTCGAGGCAGAACTTGGGCAAGAGCACTTTTGCCCTCCGGCGGAGCGATTCTGCCGGGGGAACTTCCCTCTCGGAGGGGGTAATCATTATCATCATCATCACCAATAACTCTCCCATCTTGGGGAGGGCTACATCCATAAACATCTTCAACAACACCAACTCCTCTCAAACCCTAGTTCATCTCTTGTGTTCAATCTTTGTACCAGAACTATAGATTGGTGCTTGTGGTTGAGTAGTAGTGTTGATTACATCTTGTAGTTGATTACTATATGGTTTATTTGGTGGAAGATTATATGTTCAAATCCATTATGACATTTAATACTTGATATTTGTTCGATATTTTTATGATATGTATGTTGTGATGCTCTTTATGGTGTCATGTGAACGTCGACTACATGACACTTCACCATATTTGGGCCTAAGGGAATGCATTGTGGAGTAGTTATTAGATGATGGGTTGTGAGAGTGACAGAAGCTTAAACCCTAGTTTATGCGCTATTCAGTAAGGGACCAATTGGATCCAAAAGTTTAATGCTATGGTTAGAATTTATTCTTAATACTTTTCTTGTAGTTACGGATGCTTGCGAGAGGGTTAATCATAAGTAGGAGGTTTGTTCAAGTAAGAGCAGCACCTAATCATTGGTCCACCCACATACCAAATTATCAAAGTAGCGAACACGAAGTAAGCCAACATGATGAAAGTGACTAGATGAAATTCCCGTGTACCCTCAAGAACACTTTGCTTATCATAAGAGACCATTTTGGCATGTCCTTTGCCTCAACAGGATTGGGCTACCTTTCTGCACTTTTGTTACTACTATCGTTACTTGCTCGTTACAAATTATCTTGCTATCAAACTACTCTGCTAGTTACAATTTTAGCATTTGCAGACATTACCTTGCTGAAAACCACTTGTCATTTCCTTCTGCTCCTCGTTGGGTTCAACACTCTTACTTATTGGAAAGGCTACAATTGACCCCATATACTTGTGGGTCATCAAGGCTATTTGCCGGCGCCGTTGCTGGGGAGTGAAGCATTCTTGGTAAGTGGAAACTGGTAAGGAAACATTATTACTATGTGCTGAAATTTATTGTCACTTGCTACTATGGAAAACAATCCTTTGAGGGGTTTGTTCAGGGTATCTTCATCTCGACCGAAACCACAATTAGTTACCCCTCAACCTACTGCACCTACTGAAAATATTGAATATGAAATTCCTTCAGGTACGGTAGAACAACTGCTAGCTAATCCTTGTGTAGGAGATGGAATCGAACATCCTGATATGCACTTGATATATGTGGATGAAATTTGTGGATTGTTTAAGCTTGCAGGTTTACTGAAAGATGAAGCTAAGAAGAAGGTTTTCCCTTTATATTTGAAGGGAAAAGCATTGACATGGTATAGGCTATGCGATGATATTGGATCATGGAACTGGAATCGGTTTGAAATTGGAATTCCATCAAAAATTCTATCCTATGCATATAGTTCATCGTGATCGGAATTATATATATAATTTTTGGCCTCGTGAAGGATAAAGTATCGCTCTAGCTTGGGGAGGCTTAAGTAAATGTTATATTCATGCCGCAATTATGAGCTCTGAAGAGAAATTATTATTCAGAATTTTTATGCTCGGCTTTCTCTTAATGATAAATCCATGCTCGATACTTGTTGTACTGGTTCGTTTATGAAGAAGACTACTGAATTGCGGTGGGATCTTTTAGAAAGAATTAAACGCAACTCTGAAGATTGGGAACTTGACGAAGGTAAAGAGTTAGGTATTGAGCCTAAGTTTGATTGTGTTAAATATTTTATGAATACCGATGCTTTTCAAAAGTTTAGCACTAAATATGGACTTGACTCTGAGATAGTAGCTTCCTTTTCTGAATCTTTTGCTACTCATGTTGATCTCCCTAAGGAGAGGTGGTTTAAATATCACCCACCAATTAAAGAAGAAATTAAAGAACCAGTAAAAGCTAAAGAAGAAACTATCATTTACAATGTTTATCTAGTTGTTCCCACTGCTTATATTGAAAAACCTCCTTTCCCTATTAAGATGAAGGAACATACTAAAGCTTCAACTGTGGTTAACAAAACTTATGCTAGAACACCCAAACCAGCTGAACAAATCAGAGTTGAACCTAGTGTTACTATGATTAAGGATCTCTTGGTTGATAATATTGATGGGCATGTTATTTACTTCTGTGATGAAGCTTCTAGAATTTCCAAACCCGATAAAAAAGATAAACATAGACCAGTTGTTGGCATGCCTTTTGTCTCAGTCAAGATAGGAGATCACTGTTATCATGGTTTATGTGACATAGGTGCTAGTGTGAGTGTTATTCCTTTTTCCTTATATCAAGAATTTAAGAGTGAAATAGCACCTGCTGAAATAGAAGACAGATGTTACTATTAAACTTGCCAATAGAGATACTATATCACCAATTGGGATTCTTAGAGATGTTGAAGTCTTGTGTGGGAAAATAAAATACCCTACTGATTTTCTTGTTCTCGGCTCCCCACAGGATGACTTTTGTCTCATTATCTTTGGTAGACCTTTCTTGAACACCGTCAATGCCAGAATAGATTGTAAGAAACAAACTGTCGGTGTTAGCTTTGGTGATGAATCTCGTGAATTTAATTTTTCCAAGTTTAGTAGGCAACCTCATAAGAAAGATTTGCCTAGTAAGGATCAAATTATTGGTCTTGCTTCTATTGTTGTACCTCCTACTGATCCTTTAGAGCAATATTTGCTAGACCATGAAAATGATTTGCATAGGCGTGAAAGAAATGAAATAGATAGAATCTTTTTAGAACAACAACCTCTGCTTAAACACAATCTACCTATTGAAACTCTAGGAGGTCCTCCTCCACCTAAAGGTGATCCTGTGTTTGAATTAACAATGGCCGGACACTTTGAAATATGCTTATCTTGATGAAAAAAAGATATATCATGTTATTATTAGTGCTAACCTTTCAGAACATGAAGAAGAAAGATTATTGAAAGTTCCGAGGAAGCACAGAGCTGCTATAGGATATACTCTTGATGATCTTAAGGGCATTAGTCCCACTCTATGTCAGCACAAGATTTATATGGAACCTGATGCTAAACCCGTTGTTGATCACCAACGTCGGTTAAATCTGAAGATGAAAGAAGTGGTAAGAACAGAAATACTGAAACTTCTGGAAGCAGGTATAATCTATCCTATAGCTGATAGTAGATGGGTAAGTCCTGTTCATTGTGTCCCTAAGAATCAAGGTATTACTCTTGTTCCTAATGATAAGAATGAGCTTATTCCACAAAGAATATCATAGGCATAGGATGGTAATTGATTATAGAAAATTAAACAAAGCAACCAGAAAAGATCATTACCCTCTACCTTTTATTGATCAAATGTTAGAAATGTTATCTATGCACACACATTTTTGCTTCCTTGATGGATATTCTGGTTTTTCACAAATACCTGTTTCACAACCTGATCAAGAAAAGACCACTTTTACTTGTCCTTTTGGAACTTATGCTTATAGACAAGCCTTTTGGTTTATGTAATGCACCTGCTACCTTTCAAAAATGTATGACTGCTATATTCTCTGAATTTTGTGGAAAGATTGTTGAGGTTTTCATGGATGAATTTTCTGTTTATGGGAAGTCTTTTGATGATTGTTTATGCAATCTTGATCGAGTTTTGCAGAGATGCGAACAAACAAATCTTGTCTTGAATTGGGACAAGTGCCACTTTATGGTTAACGAAGGTATTGTTTTGGGCCATAAAATTTCTAAAAGAGGCATTGAGGTGGACAAAGCCAAGGTTGATGCAATTGAGAAATGCCATGTCCTAAAGATATGAAAGGTATTCGTAGTTTCCTTGGTCATGTTGGTTTCTATAGGAGGTTTATCAAAGACTTTTATAAAATTTCTAGGCCTCTTATAGATCTTTTGCAAAAGGATATTCCCTTTGTGTTTGATGATGATTGCTTGGAAGCCTTTGAAACACTAAAGAAAGACTTAATTACTGCACCTGTTGTTCAACCACCGGATTGGAACTTGCCTTTTGAGATTATGTGTGATGCTAGTGATTATGTTGTTGGTGTTGTTCTAGGACAAAGAGTTGATAAGAAATTGAACGTTATCCATTATGCTAGTAAAACTCTGGACAGTGCTCAACAAAATTATGCTACAACTGAAAAAGAATTCTTAGCAGTAGTGTTTGCTTGTGCTACACCAATCACGCTTCTATAAAATATCTTATGGAAAAGAAAGATGCTAAACCTAGACTAATCTTCTTCTACAAGAATTTGATTTGCATATACTGATAGGAAAGGAGCAGAGAACACCGTAGCTGATAACTTGTCTAGGCTTGAAAATATTCTTGATGACCCACAACCTATCAATGATAGCTTTCCTGATGAACAATTAGCTGCAATAGATGTTTCTAATAGAACATCTTGGTATGCTGACTATGCCAATTATATTGTTGCTAAATACATACCACCCAGCTTCACTTATCAACAAAAGAAAAAATTCTTCTATGACTTAAGACATTACTTTTGGGATGACCCACATCTTTATAAAGAAAGAGCAGATGGTATTATTAGACGTTGTGTACCTGAGCATGAACAGGAACAAAATCCTACGAAAATGTCACTCCGAGGCTTATGGAGGACATCACGCGGGAGACAGAACCGCGCATAAGGTATTGCAATCTGGTTTTTATTGGCCTACTCTCTTCAAGGATGCCCGTAAGTTTGTATCATCTTGTGATGAATGTCAAAGAATAGGTAATATCGGTAAGCGTCAAGAAATGCCTATGAATTATTCACTTGCTGTTGAACCATTTGATGTTTGGGGATTTGATTTCATGGGACCTTTTCCTTCCTCGAATGGGTTTACACATATTTTGGTTGCTGTTGATTATGTTACTATGTGGGTAGAAGCTATTCCAACTAGTAGTGCTAATCAGAACACCTCTATTAAAATGCTTAAGGAAGTTATTTTCCCAAGGTTTGGAGTCCCTAGATATTTAATGACTGATGGTGGCACACTTTATTCATGGTGCTTTCCGTAAAATGCTTGCTAAGTATGATGTTAACCATAGAATTGCATCACCTTATCATCCTCAGTCTAGTGGTCAAGTTGAACTTAGTAATATAGAAATAAAATTAACCTTACAAAAGACTGTCAATAGGTCCCGAAAGAATTGGTCTAAGAAACTAGATGATGCACTTTGGGCTTATAGAACAACATAAAAATCCTATGGGTATGTCTCCTTATAAAATGGTTTATGGAAAAGCTTGGCGTTTGCCTCTTGAATTAGAACATAAAGCATATTGGGCAATCAAAGAACTCAACTATGATTTCAAAATTGCTGGTGAAAAGAGGTTATTTGATATTAGTTCATTAGATGAATGGAGAACCCAAGCTTATCAAAATGCAAAGTTATTCAAAGAAAAAGTTAACAGATGGCATGACAAAAGAATCCAAAAGCGTGAGTTCGAGGTTGGAGAATATGTTCTTTTATACAACTCTCGTTTCAGATTCTTTGCAGGAAAACTCATCTCCAAATGGGAAGGACCCTATGTCATCGAAGAGGTCTATCGATCTAGAGCTACCAAAATAAATAATGTTGAAGGTACTAACTCGAAGGTTGTTAATGGGCAACGAATAAAACATTATATATCAGGTACGCCCAGTAATGTTGAAAGTGATATTATCCAAACTATGACACCAGAAGAAGACATAAAAGAAACCTTCCGGAACACTCCAGAATCATGAAAAAAGGGAGGTACGTGATACGGTAAATAAACGGACTCCGAAAAATCCGCAAAAATGTTTTTTGTCAGTTTTCAAATATTTAAAATTAGAAAAATAAGAAACTTCCAGGAAAGTGACCCTGGTGGACATGATACACCAGGGCGCGCCTGGCTTGCCAGGAGCGCCCCGGTGGGTTGTGCCCACCTCGAGTACTTTCCAGACTCCGCTTTTCTTCCGTTCTGCTTGTTCCCCAAGATAAAAAAAAATTTATATAATCCCCCAAACCTGTTGACCTCCGTATCGCAGAGAAATCTCCTGCTTTCTTTTCTTGTTGTTTTCTGTCAGATCCAATCCATCGTGGCCGCTTCAAGCTCCACCAAGGACAGGTTGTTCGACAATGTCATCAACCCATATCTGCGGGAGGTGATGCAACACCCTCAAGCTATCCAAATGCGTGATGGGGTGCTGCACATCCGTGATGTACAAGGATCCAAGGGGACTGGATCTATGGATGCCAGGCTTGAAGCTATGGAGCGGGAAGTCTTCCGGTGCAAGGGTATGGTGGAACATGGACTCAATGCCAAGCACCTCATGATCGCGGACTACACCCGTGATCTCAAGGTGGATGCAAGTCCATGAAGGACATCGTCTTCTCCCTCAACGAGCAAATCAACTTCCTCCATAGCCAGATCCACGACCTTCAAAGCCAAGTCTTTGAATATGAGGCAAGGTTTAAAGGTATGAGCTTGGCTGCAAGTTGCAGGATCCGAGAGACTCGCTGAGGGAGTCCTGGACTAGGGGGTGTCCGGATAGCCGGACCAATGATAGACTTCATATCCGGGGTAGTACACCGTTACGGCGTCCCCCACAGCATCATTACCGATAACGGCACGAACTTCACGGCCGGTGAGGTCAAACTCTAGTGCAAAAATATGGGCATTAAGCTCGACTACGCTTCAGTTTACCACCCTCAAACCAACGGTCAAGTGGAACGAGCAAATGGTCTAATAATGAGCGGCATCAAACCCAGGCTAGTGCGGTCCCTTACGGAATCCATTGCGCACTGGGTAGAGGAGCTCAACTCCGTACTCTGGGGGCTGCGGACCACGCCAAACCGTACTACCAGATTCACACCATTCTTTATGGTATACGGTGCAGAGGCAGTTTTGCCCTGCGACATAATTCATGACTCACCTCGAGTGCGCATGTCCGAAGAAAGAGAAGCCGAGCTGGATCGGCAGGACAGCTTGGACGCATTGGAGGAGGAACACGATGTGGCAAAGGCCCGTTCGCATTCTATCAGCAGCAGGCTCGAAGATATCAAAGCAGAGAAGTACGGGCCAAAACTTACAATGTTGGCGAACTAGTTCTACGACTGCCGGACAAGAAAAAGGACAAACTCAAGCCTAAATGGGAAGGTCCCTTCATCATCGACCAAGTCCTGACCGGCGGAGCATACCGTCTATGGAATGCATCGGATAACCGACTCGAGCCAAACCCATGGAACGCAGCCCGCCTCCGAAGATTCTACGCCTAGCGCCGGACTAAGAGTTCGTCTCCTTCCTCCACATTTTCACAATTCAGCTGTCTTTTGTTTCTCTCCCTTCTCCTACCTTTTTCATAAAAGCCCTTGAGGGCCTATTTGCACATTGGTCGCACACACCTGATGTGCTACCCGCACTCATTATACCCGGGGGCTTCTCTAACAGAAGCTTACTTATAAGGGCTTCATGCCCAGCACATGTGTCAAACTTCCACATGTACCTTTTATTCACCATTATATGCATCGATATGACTTAAGTTTTGGCCAAGCTGGGTTGCCTGGCTCCTGTGCTTACCCCTACGTTCCCGATTGTTCGGCTAGGAGGTAAAGGGATCACCTCTGCGATTGTTACTGCCGGGTCAGCCGAATGTGTACCTCCGACTGGGTGAAGCCGAAAGCTTGTGTTCTTAAGAGAATATTCGGTCGGTGACTTGAAAGACAATCTTTTAAACATTTATCTATCTGCCCCCAGATGTTTTCCTGCTTTTTTCGCAGTCCGGACATGCACTTTAGGGCATGCCTCCCAGGGAAAGGAACCCTTAACGGAACTATTCTCACTTGAAGATGTTTCTTACTAACCATGTAATATAACATAACTAGTTGGGCACTTGTCTGATAAAGCACTAATGACCCCTACGCCTGGTCTCCATGCATGCCCCGGTTTTGTCATAACCGAGAAGGTATTCGGACACACTCCGGACTCTAGGGTCCCGAGGTCGAAGCGAAAAGGTCGGCAAAGACAAACGATCTACAATCCGGCTAGAAGGCATTTTACATGTCATTTTAAATACATCGTCAAATTGACTGACTGTACTCCTCCTCAATACCGTCTAACAGGCTGTCTAATTTACAGTCCCGTTGGGAATACTTAGCGGCCAACTCTACTTGACCGTACACTAAGCTCACAGGGATCTCCTTCCCATCGGGCCCCACAGGTCCGACCTCGGCCATGTGGTTTGGATCCGCCTTCTTGTACCGCGTCTTCACCATGGCCCAGGCCTCCCTGGCACCTTGACGGTAGGCAGATATCTTCCATAAACGGAAGCACTACCGCGCTCCCTGAAGCTTCTCCGCAAGCTCTCCAAGGCCCTCGGGTAGGGAGACGGATGGCCATAGGGCCTAGACGACGCCACTCATCGCCTGCCGAACACGTTCGAGCAGTTGCACCAGCTCGGGAAGTTGATCACCCGTCGAACCGGGCATTTCCTCCGCAGGGCGACCTGTGAGCGCACCTACAGACAAATTTCTGTCAATAGGCTTCCTCGCCGAAATCTTCCTTTCAAAAGAATTCGCTCAAGCACTTACCATAGATGCCGCGACGAAGCCGCTGATTCTCCTTCACGGAGCCAGACAGCTCGGCCCGAACACCTTTCAGCTCTTCCCCAAGCTGGGTGTGGGCATCCTGGAGGTTGTTCCTCTCCTACTGCACCTTCATAAGCACCCTCTTGCCGGCCTTCAGCTGGCATAGTAGGTGTTGCTTGTCTGGATCCAGTCCGGCACCATCTGCAATATCATTGTCAGACTTACACGCACGCCGCACACCGCTTATCTTTTCGGAATAATGTGTTACCAGGAGGGGTCTCTGTGTCTCCTCCTGCGGCAGCAAGTGCGGCCTCAAGTTGGGTCTTGCACTCTTGTAGCTCCTGGGATAATTGGGTATTCTTCTCTGTAAGATCCTGCACATTCAAAGATCCTTAAATCAGTTATTTTAACTACTTTAAGTCTCGAGGGCTACTGGCATATACCGCTATTATAATCCCTTACCCATATGTCCTTTACATACTGCTCAGTGGCTCTGGTCAAACCATCTTGAGCATCACGGAGGTGCGCGTCTCCCGCGTTAAAGGCATTCAACGCCTCATGGGAGAGACACGCGTCACGGAAAACTGTCCGGCGGCGCCTATGGTTCATGGCGCTCTCCACCTCAGACCTGGTGGCGGACAGCCTGTCGGCATCCTCCGTTGGAGAAGTATCCGGCTCGCGCCTTGCGCTCGCCTCCCCCTCCGGACCAGGTGGTGGAGCCTGGCTAGCGGAGGCTTGGGTGGCAACCTCGCCGGGCATAGTCCGGTGAGCGCTCTTTCTCCTGAAAAAGTCATGAGCATTAATATACCCCCTAGGAATCTTCTCCTAAATAACGGTCGCGAGCTATACCGTTGCGGTGACGTTTCGATTCACACCGCACCCCTCTTCCGCCTGCGGGGCGGACTGACCCTTGTTGGTCAGCTGCCGCGGGTTCGGCTTCCCGCCTTGAAGGCACCTCCTGCAAGACACCATCGTATACGGTGGTCAGAAATGCGCGAGGATGAAATAATGGTGTCAGGACTTCGGTTATAAGTACCTGGGAAGCCGGTAACAAGCCGGGGTAGTCAGCCGTAATTGCGACTAGAGCGTTGTCCATGCTGAGTTGGTGGAACACCCCGTCGATTAGCTCCACCTTTATGTCAGGATCCTCTTCGGAGGCCGGATCAAGGGATCTTTCTGGATCCTCGGGTTGTGGAGCCGGACTATGTATGCCCTCCACATCCCGACGCAGCTCCTGCATCGAAATCGTAAAGTAAGGTACTTAAACTTTGAAAGCATGGGTCGGACAAATAAAATGTCCGCTTACCCAGCGCCGAGGGTTATTCATGGAGAACCCATTCAATGGGCTCGTCTGGAGGAAGTCCTCCTTCTCCCCCTTGTACAGGCCGGACAGAATCTTCACCAGATCTTCGGCCGACTCCGGCCCTTTGCGGCCATGACGGGTAGCATCATTTTCCCCGTTGAAATCCCACATGGGGTGGCCCCTGTATTGCAGCGGCTGAACCCCTCGCATTATGCACGTGGCCATGACTCCAATCATGGTCAATCCGGAATGGGCCAGCAATCTTATCCGGCCCATCAAATAATGGACGCCCTTGTCTTCCTCCAGTGGAGGGCTCCGCAGGCGCCAACTTAGGCGTTTCTTCAGAGGAGCCCTACTGAACTCTGGGAGGCCGATCTGAACTGGGTCCGGCAGTGGAGCGTCTTCTATATAAAACCATTCCGAAGGCCAGTCTTCGGACGCCTTCTTTGGGGTTCCGGATGGATATCCGGTCTTGGCGATGCGCCATATTTCGGCACTGCCCACTTGATATATTGACCCCTCGTGAGAACAGGGTACGAGGCAGAATAGCCTCTTCCACAGCGCAAAATGGGGCTCGATGCCCAGGAATAGCTCGCAAAGAGCTACGAAACCCGCGATGTGCAGAATAGAGGCGGGCGTGAGGTGATGGAGCTGGAGTCCATAGAACTCCAGAAGCCTGCGGAGGAACGGATGTACGGGAAATCCAAGCCCCCTTATTAGATAAGGGACGAAACACACCCGCTCTCCTTTAGAGGGGCTAAGGGTGGCCTCCGCTTGCTTCCCACCTTTGTAGGTGGCCATCCCGGCTCGAACCGGGACCATGAAGGCCGGAGGAAGATATCCCTCCACTTGAAGCTTCACCAGCTCCTTGTGCGGAACTGAACATCTCCTCCAATCTCCTGGCGGAGGGCTGGGAGCGCGAGAGGAGGAGCCGCGTAGACGGTCCATGATGGAATGGGTTTTAGGTCAGAAGCGCTCCGATGAGTACTCGCGGAAGGAGGATGGTGTGATTTGGATCTGGGTTCTTATCTCTCTTATAGGCAGATTATTTGCGCAGCTAGGGGGTAAAACATAAAAGATACCCTGGCTTTTCGCATTCGTGCGACGCGTGGAAGAGGGCCATTATTGGGCATGGAAGCCAAGGAGCGCAACATTTGTAAGGGAGCCAGACACTATTCGGCAAGCACATGGAATTTGGAGGAGAACCCACCTTGCAACGCCGAAGACTATATATGCGCTGGACCTGTCGTCATTGAAGCCTGGTTCGGGGGCTACTGAGGGACTCCTGGACTAGGGGGTGTCCGGATAGCCGGACTATCATCATCGGCCGGACTCCAAGACTATGAAGATACAAGATTGAAGACTTCGTCCCGTGTCCGGATGGGACTTTCCTTGGCGTGGAAGGCAAGCTTGGCGATACGGATATGTAGATCTCCTACCATTGTAACCGACTCTGTGTAACCCTAGCCCTCTCTGGTGTCTATATAAACCCGAGGGTTTTAGTCCATAGGACGAACAACCATTACAACAATCATACCATAGGCTAGCTTCTAGGGTTTAGCCTCCTTGATCTCGTGGTAGATCCACTCTTGTACTACCCATATCATCAATATCAATCAAGCAGGAGTAGGGTTTTACCTCCATCGAGAGGGCCTGAACCTGGGTAAAAACATCGTGTCCCTTGTCTCCTGTTACCATCCGCCTAGACGCACAGTTCGGGACCCCCTACCCGAGATCCGCCGGTTTTGACACCGACACTCACTCTTCCTCTTATGATGGTGAGCCTCTGCAATGGAAACAGGAGGACAAGATTGCTTCTACTTCATCACCGCCACCACCTTCTTCATCACCAAAAGAAAACTGAGTATCGGGTATGGGCACTCCCCTTGGCTTTCGCCAAGCTTAGGGGAGGTGCCCCAGTATTGTATCATCTCCACTATCTTTTGCCTTTACTTTTCTTAGTTTGATCCATGGTTATCTTTTGCTTTAGATGAATAAAAGTTTAGTTTGATCCTTTCTTTTCGAGAGTTTTCTTAGTGATCAATCTAGTTATATAATAAAGTTTAGTTTGAGTTTTGCCTTCTTTACTTTCTTGTTTCAATAAAAATAAAGGAAATAAATGAAAAAGATCATATGCTAATCTTATGGTAAGTGATGACATTACACATGGAAAAGTATAAGTAGAAAATTTTATTGTATATTGACAAACATAGCATTGATCAATGAGGCAACTCATGAAAAAATTAATAAGGGAAGATAAGATTCACATGCAAATACACTATCCTGGAAATCTTTTGTGATTGTGAGCACCCATCAAAATATTATATGCCAAAATTGTTGACGTTGGACAAGGAAGACAACATAATGAATTATGTTTGTTCATATTCACATAGAAGTTATATTGTCATAGATCCTTCAACATGTGGTGTTTTCCCCTATCTTTGCTAGCCAAAAATTCCGCACTAAGTAGAGATACTACTTGTGCATCCAAAACCCTTAAACACAAATCTTGTTTGAGAGTCCACCATACCTACCTATGGATTGAGTAAGATCCTTCAAGTAAGTTGTCATCGGTGCAAAAAGGGCAAAAAAATTGCTTCTAAAAGTGTAAGATCATTTACTGTAAGCGAAAATTGAGCATTGTACGAACTTGTGATGGCAAAGAATAAAAGCGACAGACTGCATAATAAAGGTTGCCACCACAAGGGCAATATTATGTGACGTTCTCTTGCACTAAGGGTTTGAGCATACAAGCAAAAAGCGCATGACAACCTCTGCTTCCCTCTACGAAGGGCCTATCTTTTACTATTATGTATTTACTTCCATGCAAGAGTCAAAGTTTTTCTCCCTATTCATTTTTATTTTCTCCTTTGGCAAGCATCATGTGGTGAGGAAAGATCTAGACACATATATCCAGTTGAATATGGGCAGCATGAGTTATTATTGTTGACATCACCCTTGAGGTGAATATGTTGGGAGGCGAAACTATAAGCCCCTATCTTTCTATGTGTCCGGTTGAAACGTTTTGCTCATGTGTACGTGGTGAGTGTTAGCAATCATAGAAGACTAAATGATGGCTGAGTATGTGGACTTGCCTAAAGGCTCTGATATGTGACCTTTCCTGAAAAGATGATGAATTGTAGTTGCAAAGTTGACAAAGAACATAGTTTGTTGGTTTCCAACAGAGTTTATGCTTTATACTTCAATGTTGTGATGAACTGTCACTTGTTCGTGAGAAGCCTATGATAAAAGTGTTATGTTATAATTTGTTGTTGTTATAGTAAGTTACATGATGCTGCTATGTCCGTATTTTTGTTTTTATCGACACCTTTCTCTCTCTAAGCATGTTGACATGTTTTTCGATTTCGGTTTTCGCTTGAGGACAAGCGAGGTCTAAGCTTGGGGGAGTTGATACGTCCATTTTGCATCATGTTTTCCTACTATTATTTATGTTGTTTTATTATATAATAATGCTTTTTGGAGTAATTCTAATGCCTTTTCTCTCATAATATGCAAGATATACACAAAAGGGGGAGAATTCTGGCAGTTGGAAATGTGGACTTGAAAAAGCTACGTCACCCTACCTATTCTGCACAACTCCAAATGAGCTAAAACTTTAAGAGGAATTTTTATTGAATATTTGAGGAATAGTGGAGCAAATAAGTACCAGAGGGGGCCCACCAGGTGGGCACACCCACCTAGGCGTGCCAGGGAGCCCAGGCGTGCCCCGGTGGGTTGTGCTCACCCAGGCCCACCTCCAGTGCCCCTCTTCTAGTATATAAGTCATTTTTACCTAGAAAGAATAAGGAGTGTACTTTATGGATGAAGCGATGCCGTCTCGAGGCGGAACCTGGGCAGGAGCACTTTTGCCCTCTGGCAAAGCGATTCTGCCGAGGGAACTTCCCTCCCGGAGAGGGAAATCATCGTCATCATCATCACCAACAACTCTCCCATCTTGGGGAGGGCTATCTCCATCAACATCTTCAACAACACCAACTCCTCTAAAATCCTAGTTTATCTCTTGTGTTCAATCTTTGTACTAGAACTATAGATTGGTGCCTGTGGGTGACTAGTAGTGTTGGTTACATCTTGTAGTTGATTACTATATGGTTTATTTGGTGGAAGATTATATGTTCAGATCCATTATGCTATTTAATACCAATGCTATGTTTGTCATTATGCTATTGTAGTTGATTACAATATGGTTTATTCCCTCTGATCTTGAGCATGATTATCATTTGTGAGTAGTTACTTTTGTTCTTGAGGTCACGGGAGAAATCATGTTGCAAGTAATCATGTGAACTTCATATGTGTTCGATATTTTGATGATATGTGTGTTGTGATTCCCTTAGTGGTGTCATGTGAACATTGACTACATGACACTTCACCATATTTGGGCCTAAGGGAATGCATTGTGGAGTACATATAAGATGATGAGTTGCGAGAGTGACAGAAGCTTGAACACTAGTTTATGCGCTATTCCCTAAGGGACAGATTGGATCCAAAAGTTTAATGCTATGGTTAGAATTTATTCTTAATACTTTTCTCGTAGTTGCGGATGCTTGTGAGAGGGTTAATCATAACTAGGAGGTTTGTTCAAGTAAGAGCAGCACCTAAGCACCGGCCCACCCACATACCAAATTATCAAAGTGGCGAACATGAATTAAGCCAACATGACGAAAGTGACTAGATGAAATTCCCATGTACCCTCAAGAACACTTTGCTTATCATAAGAGACCGTTTTGGCATGTCCTTTGCCTCAAAAGGATTGGGCTAGCTTGCTGCACTTTTGTTACTACTATCGTTACTTGCTCGTTACAAATTATCTATCTATCAAACTACTTTGCTACTTACTGTCGGATTTCGGGTTCTGACAGACCCTTGAGGTTCAAACTCTGGGGTGCGCACGAAGATCTTTCCCCTACCAGCTCACGTTTCGAAGCCTTGCAAGGAATCTAGGCTAGAAAGAAGAACACACAAGGGACACGAGATTTATACTGTTTCAGGCCACCATTGTGGTGTAATACCCTACTCCAGTGTGTGGCATGGTGGATTGCCTCAGGGGCTGATGATGAACAATACAAACGGAGAACAGCCTCGCGAGGGGATGTTCTTGAGTTGGTGCGATGAACTGCTTGGGTGAGTTCAGTCGCTTCTGTCTCTCTTTTTCTCTCTCTGATCGATCTGTCTCCCAGCTGCCCCTACTCTGTGGTGGCTAGTCCTATTTATAGAGGGAAGCCCTGGGCCTCTTCCCAAATAATGAGCGGGAAGGGCGCCAACAATTGGCCATTTTGAAGGGGAACATCTAGTACACTTATCTTGACTAAAGTTGGTCTACGGCTACCAAAGGCTCTGACGATGACGTGGTCCTGGGCTCCACGATAACATCCATCCTGCCGTTCTGCTGGTCTTGGTCTTGTTGCACCGAAACGGTAACCTTTGCCTGATGCCTTGGCCTGTGCTTGCCCCCTTTGCACCGAAGGGGAAACAAGGACACTGCACAGGCCGGTGCCCGCCTGGCGCCCGCCTGGTCTCGATCGTCATGGCTTGCGTCACGGGCTCCTCGCGAGGTGCCCTTGCCTTGATCTCTCCGCCTCCTTGCGATCCTGCCTGACGAGGCTGCTCCTGAGGAAGCTTCCTATCGTCCGCCCCGCGAGGCTTGGCCCCTCGCGAGGGTCTTGAGCTTGAGCTGATGAAGCTTGGCTGCACTGGGCCCCCACTTGAGGCACGCCGCAGGCCGCAGGCAGGCAAGTCTGGGGACCCCCATTCCCAGAACACCGACAGTAGTCCCCGGGCCCAAGGCGCGCTCGGACTTGGCTTAGCAGAGAAGCGAAGGGGAAAGTGCGAAGCGCCGCGGGCCCCAATAGCCTGCGGCCTTGGGCGTCACGTGGCGATTGATTGGACATGGGCGTCTCCGCTTCCCCATGATGCCTTGGCAACCACATGACTTGACAAGTCCCTGCATGCAAAAATGGGTCATGATTACCTATGATCGTGGTGGCCGACGGTTGGCCTTCTCCGGCTATAAGTACGGAATGGCACGAGCCCTTCTAGTCCATCCCTTCCAGGTACTCCTTTTCTTCTTATTCCTCGCCCTTGCTCCACCTTACGCCAATGGCGCCTATCCGCCGGTTTTCTGCAGAAGAGAAGGGAAAGGCCCCCTGAGAGGGTCCCGACCCACTTCCGCCGAAGAAACGGCTAGTCCTCTGCCGCCGAGATGAGGGTGCTCGGCAGGAGGCATCGAGGCCCTGGTACGAGCGGCTGCCGCCTGGTTTCCCGCTGCCCTTGTACGCCCGAATCGAGGGCCCTGAAGAAGAAGGCGTTGAGCGACACCGACGGTGCCGCCGCCGGCGCCGGCGAGTTACGGCGGTGCGCGTCGTTCCCCCCGGAGTCCACGCCGAGGGCTCCTCTCGCGAGCTAGTGCTCCACCCCGCCATGCCTCCTCGATCTTGGGTTCGCCTTTTGAAAGTGCAACTATCCCTAGGTGGTTTTGGTAATTCCTAACAACATATAGCTCATTGAGCTAACACATTCCAAGATGAATATTTCAGGAAAAGCTCAATGGATGGCATGGCATGAATGAGAAAACGTGGATCCCTCAAAATGCTAAGGATAAAAGGATTGGCTCAAGCTCAAAAGCTCAAGACTCTACATTTTATATTTTAGTGATCCAAGATCACATTGAGTCTATAGGAAAAGCCAATACTATCAAGGAGGGATGAGGTGTTGCTTAATGAGTTTCTTGCTCTACAGTGCTTAGTGATATGCTCCAAAACCCTCAACTACTTTATCATATCCAGATATGACCTAAACCAAAAGTCAAACTCGGCCCCACCGATTCTTTCTATCCGGCGCCACCGAGTTCAGATGTCATAGCCACTTCCACAAACCCTAGGCAAATCGGTCTCACTCATACGTCTCCAACGTATCTATAATTTTTGATTGCTCCATGCTACTTTATCTACTGTTTTGGACTATATTGTGCTTTATTTTTCACTTTTATATTATTTTTGGGACTAACCTATTAACCGGAGGCCCAGCCCAGAATTGCTGTTTTTTTGCCTATTTCAGTGCTTCGAAGAAACGGAATATCAAACGGAGTCCAAACAGAATGAAACCTTCGGAAACGTGATTTTCTCACCGAACATGATCCAGGAGACTTGGACCCTACTCCAAGAAGTAACAGAGGCAGTCATGAGGGTGGGGGGCGCGCCCCCTCCTAGGGCACGCCCCCTATCTCGTGGGCTCCCTGTTGCTCCACCGACGTACTCCTTCCTCCTATATATAACTACGTACCCCCAAACGACCAGAAGGGGAGCCAAAAACCTAATTCCACCACCGCAACTTCCTGTATCCATGAGATCCCATCTTGGGGCCTGTTCCGGAGCTCCGCCAGAGGGGGCATCAACCATGGAGGGCTTCTACATCAACACCATAGCCCCTCTGATGAAGTGTGAGTAGTTTACTCCAGACCTTCGGGTCCATAGCTAGTAGCTAGATGGCTTCTTCTCTCTTTTTGGATCTCAATACAATGTTCTCCCCCTCTCTTGTGGAGATCTATTCGATGTAATCTTCTTTTTGCGGTGTGTTTGTTGAGACCGATGAATTGTGGGTTTATGATCCAGCTTATCTATGAATAATATTTGAATCTTCTCTGAATTCTTTTATGTTATTGGTTATCTTTGCAAGTCTCTTCGAATTATCCGTTTGGTTTGGCCAACTAGATTGGTAGTTCTTGCAATGGAAGAAGTGCTGAGCTTTGGGTTCAATCTTGTGGTGTCCTTTCCTAGTGACAGAAGGGGCAGCAAGGCACGTATTGTATTGTTGCCATCGAGGATAACAAGATGGGGTTTTTATCATATTGCATGAATTTATCCCTCTACATCATGTCATCTTGCTTAAGGCGTTACTCTGTTTTTAACTTAATACTCTATTTGCATGCTGGATAGCGGTCGATGAGTGGAGTAATAGTAGTAGATGCAGAATCGTTTCGGTCTACTTGTTTTGGACGTGATGCCTATATACATGATCATACCTAGATATACTCATAACTATGCTCAATTCTGTCAATTGCTCAACAGTAATTTGTTCACCCACCGTAGAATATCTATGCTCTTGAGAGAAGCCACTAGTGAAACCTATGGCCCCCGGGTCTATTCTCATCATATCAATCTCCATTACTTTAATACTTGCTTTGTTTTTACTTTGCCTTTTACTTTTCACTTTGCATCTATATACCAAAAATACCAAAAATATTATTTATCATCTCTATCAGATCTCACTCTCGTAAGTGACCTTGAAGGGATTGACAACCCCTAATCGTGTTGGTTGCGAGGAGCTATTGTTTTGTGTAGGTACGAGGGAGTTGTGCGTGGCCTCCTTCTAGATTGATACCTTGGTTCTCAAAAACTGAGGGAAATACTTACGCTACTTTGCTGCATTATCCTCTCCTCTTCGGGGAAATCCAACGTATTACTCAAGAGGTAGCAAGAAGAATTTTTGGCGCCGTTTTCGGGGAGGCTCACGCAAGAGCAAGTCAACCATACGAAGTACCCATCACAATCCCTATCTCTCGCATTACATTATTTGCCATTTGCCTCTCGTTTTCCTCTCCCCTACTTCACCCTTGCCGTTTTATTCGCCCTCTCTTTCCCAATCTCCTCCTCTTTTTCCCATTGCCTTTTTCCTCGTCCGTTTGTTTGCTCGTGTGCTTGTTTGTCGCGATGGCTCAAGATGCTACTAAATTGTGTGACTTCACCAATACCTATAATAATGATTTCCTTAGCACTCTGATTGCTCCTCTTGCCAATACTGAATCTTGTGAAATCAATACTGCTATGTTGAATCTTGTTATAAAAGATCAATTCGCCGGCCTTCCTAGTGAAGATGCCGCTACTCATCTGAATAGCTTCGTTGATTTATGTGATATGCAAAAGAAAAAAGATGTCGATAATGATGTCGTTAAATTGAAGCTATTTCCTTTTTCGCATAGAGATCGTGCTAAAGCGTGGTTTTCATCTTTGCCTAAAAATAGTATTGATTCTTGGAACAAGTGCAAAGATGCTTTTATCTCTAAGTATTTTCCTCCCGCTAAGATTATCTCTCTTAGGAACGATATTATGAATTTTAAGCAACTTGATCATGAACATGTTGCACAAGCTTGCAAGAGAATGAAATTAATGATATGTAATTGTCCTACTCATGGTTTGAACTTGTGGATGATTATACAAAACTTTTATGCCGGATTGAATTTTGCTTCTAGAAATCTTTTAGATTCGGCCGCGGGAGGCACTTTTGTGGAAATCACTCTAGGAGATGCTACTAAACTTCTAGATAATATTATGGTTAATTATTCTCAATGGCATACTGAAAGATCTACTAATAAAAAAGTGCATGCGATAGAAGAAATTAATGTTTTGAGTGGAAGGATGAATGAACTTATGAAATTATTTGCTACTAGGAGTGTTTCTTCTCATCCTAATGATATGCCTTTGTCTACTTTGATTGAGAATAATAATGAATCTATGGATGTGAATTTTGTTGGTAGGAATAATTTTGGTAACAACACGTATAGAGGGAATTTTAATCCTAGGCCTTATCCTAGTAATCCTTCAAATAATTATGGAAATTCCTACAACAACTCTTATGGAAATTTTAATAAGATGTCCTCTGAATTTGAGAATAGTGTTAAAGAGTTTATGAATTCACAAAAGAATTTTAATGCTTTGCTTGAAGAGAAATTGCTTAAAGTTGATGATTTGGCTAGGAACATTGATAGAATTTCTCTTGAGGTTGATTCTTTAAAGCCTAGATATATTCCTCCTAAGCATGATATCAATGAGTCTCTCAAAGCTATGAGAATCTCCACTGATGAGTGCACAGAAAGAACCGCTAGGATGCGTGCTTCCAAAGATGCCTTTATTAAAGCGTGTTCTTCCAATTCCTATGAAAATCAAGATGAAGATCTAAAAGCTATTGATGTGTCCCCCATTAAATCTTTGTTTTGCAATATGAATCTTGATGAAACTGATTATGATCTTCCTTTACCTAGAAGGCGTTCTAAGAATTTGGAGTTTCTAGATCTTGATGATGAAATTGATAAATGTGGGATTGAAAGAAATAAAAACCTAGATGTTGCTAAACCCATTATTTTGGATCTCAAGGAATTTAATTATGAAAATTGCTCTTTAATTGATTGTATTTCCTTGTTGCAATCCGTGCTAAATTCTCCTCATGCTTATAGTCAAAATAAGGCCTTTACCGAACACATTGTTGATGCCTTGATGCAATCTTATGAAGAAAAACTTGAGTTGAAAGTTTCTATCCCTAGAAAACTCTATGATGAGTGGGAACCTACTATTAAAATTAAAATTAAAGATTATGAGTTTCATGCTTTGTGTGATTTGGGTGCTAGTGTCTCTACTATTCCCAAAACTTTGTGTGATTTGCTAGATTTCCGTGACTTTGATGATTGCTCTCTAAACTTGCATCTTGCGGATTCCACTATTAAAAAGCCTATGCGAAGAATTAATGATGTTCTTATTGTTGCAAATAGGAATTATGTGCCCGTAGATTTTATCGTTCTTGATATAGATTGCAATTCTTCATGTCCTATTATTCTTGGTAGACCTTTCCTTAGAACGATTGGTGCAATTATTGATATGAAGGAAGGGAATATTAGATTCCAAATTCCCTTAAAGAAGGGTGTCGGTGTCAAAACCGGCGGATCTCGGGTAGGGGGTCCCGAACTGTGCGTCTGCGGATGGTAACAGGAGACAAGGGACACGATGTTTTTACCCAGGTTCGGGCCCTCTCGATGGAGGTAAAACCCTACTCCTGCTTGATTGATATTGCTGATATGGGTAGTACAAGAGTAGATCTACCACGAGATCAGAGAGGCTAAACCCTAGAAGCTAGCCTATGGTATGATTGTTGTTCGTCCTACGGACTAAAACCCTCCGGTTTATATAGGCACCGAAGAGGGTTAGGGTTACACAAAGTCGGTTACAATAGTAGGAGATCTACATATCCGTATCGCCAGGCTTGCCTTCCACGTCAAGGAAAGTCCCATCCAGACACGGGACGAAGTCTTCAATCTTGTATCTTCATAGTCCAGGAGTCCGGCCGAAGATGATAGTTCGGCTATCCGGACACCCCCTAGACCGGGACTCCCTCAGTAGCCACCGAACCAGGCTTCAATGGCGATAAGTCCGGCGCGTAGATTGTCTTCGGCATTGCAAGGCGGGTTCTTCTCCAAATCCTGTGTACCTGTCGAATAGTGTCCGGCTTCTTGTAAATATTGCGCTCCTCGGCTTCTACGCCCAATAATGGCCATCTTCCACGTGTCGAACGAATGCGAAAAGCCAGGGTATTTTTACATTTATCCCCCTAGCTGCGCAGATGAGCTGCCTATAAAAGAGACGAGGATCTAGATCCGAATAACACCATCCTCCCTTCGCGAGCATTCATCAGAGCGCATCTGACAAAAATCCATTCCATCATGGACAGTCGACGCGGCTCCTCCTCTCGCCCTCCCAGCCCTCAGCCTGGAGATTGGGAGTGATGCTCCGTCCCGCACAGTGCTAGTGGCGCTCCAGACCAAGGGATTTCTTCCCCCAGCCTTCATGGTTCAGGATCGAGCCGGACTCGCCACCTATAAGGGCGGAAAGCAAGCGGAGAGCGTCCCCAGCCCCTCCAAAGGAGAGCGGGTATGCCTTATCTCTTATTTGATAAGAGGGCTCGGATTTCCAATTCATCCGTTTCTCCGGGGGCTCCTGGAGTTCTATGGCCTCCAGTTGCACAACCTTACGCCCGCCTCCATTTTGCATATCGCGGGCTTCGTGGCCCTTTGCGAGCTGTTTTTGGGCATCGAGCCTCATTTTGCACTATGGAAGAAGCTGTTCTGCCTTGTGCCCCGTTCTCAAGAGGGGTCGATATATCAAGTGGGCGGAGCCGAACTATGGCGCATCGCCGGGACCGGATATCTATCCGGAACCCCGAAGAAGGCATCCGAAGACTGGCCTTCGGCATGGTTTTATATAGAAGATGTCCCCCTGCCGGACCCTGTTCGGGTCGGCCTCCCTGAGTTTAATAACACTCCTTTGAAGAAACGCCTAAGCTGGCGTCCACGGAGCCCTCAGAGGGAAAACGACAGGGACGTCATTTACCTAATGAGCCGGATAAGGTTGTTAGCTCATTCCGGACTGACCATGATCGGGGTCATGGCCATATGCATTATGCGGGGGGTGCAGCCGCTCCAGTATAGAGGCCACCCCACGTGGGATTTCAATGGGGAGGATGATGCCACCCGCTACGGCCATAAGGGGCCGGGATCGGTCGCCGATCTGATGAAGATCTTGTCCGCATTGTACAAGGGGGAAGAGGAGGAATTCCTCCGCATCAATCCGCAGGGCAGATTTTCTATGAACAATCCTCCAAGCTGGGTAAGCGGACATTCATTTTTGCTTATCCGATCCGTACTCCCATAGTCAAGTATCTCATTTTGTGAGTTTGGCGCAGGAACTGCGCCGGGCCGTAAAGGATATAAACAGTCCGCCTCCACAATCCGAGGATCCGAAACGGTTCCTCGATCTGACCTCCCAAGAGGATCCGGACATATCAGTGGAGCTGATCGACGGGGTTTTCCATCAACTGAGCATCGATAATGCCTTGGTCGCCATCACGGCCGATTACCCCGGAATACTTCCCGCCTCGCAGGTAACTGAGACCAAACTCTTGATACTTTGAAAATGACCCATCCATGCGTGTTCCTGATCACCGTATACCGATGGTGTTTCGTAGGGGGCGCCCTTGAGGCGGAAGGCCAAGCCCGCGGCGGCTGGCCAACAAGGGGTAGCACGGCCTAGCATGCTAAAAAGAAGTGTGGTCCGGATCGAAACTCCGGTGCAACGGTATGGCGCGTCACCTTACTCCCCGGCTTTATTCCCGGGAGGCATACTAACTCTCGTGCCTTTTCAGGAAGAAGAGCGCTCGCCGGACTATATCCGGAGAGGTTGCCAATCAGTTCTCCACTCACTAGTCTCAAAAGCCAGGTCCAGAAGCGGGGGCGAACACGGGGCGTGCGTCGGATGTTCCTCCAACAGAGGATGCCGACAGGTTATCTGCCACCAATTCCGAGGTGGAGAGTGCCATGAATCACAGGCGCCGCCAGACAGCTCTTCATGACGCGTGTTTCTCCCGAGACGCATTGGATGCCTTTAATTCGGGAGATGCGCACCTCCGTGCCGCTCAAAATGGTCTAGTCAGAGCCACGGGGCAGTATGTAAAAGACATACGGGTGAGAAGATTTGACAGTTATATATGCCAGTAGCCCCCGAGACTTGAAATAGTTAAAATAACTGATTTAAGGATCATTTGTTGTGTAGGGTCTTACCGAAAAGAATACCCAACTGTCCCAGGAGCTGGAGGAGTGCAAAGCCCAACTTGAGGCCGCATTAGCCGCAGCGGGGGAAGCCAAAGAGACCCCCTCTGGTAACATATGCTTCAAAAGACAAGTATTTGTGAAGTGCAGCATGTGTATAAGTCTGACAATAATATTGCAGATGGCGCCGGGATAGATCCGGACAAGTAACAGCTCATGCGCCGGTTAAAGGCCGGCGAGAATGTGCTTACAAGGGTGAGGCAGGAGAAAAATAATCTCCAAGATGCCAACACCCAGCTGGGTGAGGAACTAAAGGATGTTCGTGCCCGGCTATCTGACTCCGTTAAGGAGAATCAGCGGCTTCGACGCGGCATTTTTAGTAAGTGCTTGAATGAACTTTGAAAAATAGTTCGGCGAGGAAGTCGTCTAACAGAGTTATGTCTGTAGGTATGCTCACAGGCCGTCCTGCAGAGGAGATGCCCGGTTCTACGGGTGACCTTCTTCTCGAGCTCTTGCAACTGCACGAACGAGTTCGGCAGGTGATGAAAGGCATCGCCCAGGCCTTGTGGCCATCTGTCTCCCTGCCCGAAGGCCTTGGAGAGCTTGCAGAGAGGCTTCAGGGAGCGCGGCAGCGCTTCTGCTTATGGAAGATATCGGCCTGCCGTCAAGGTGCCAGGGAGGCCTGGGCCATGGTGAAGACGCGGTACACGAAGGCTGACCCAAACCACATGGCCGAGGTTGGACCTGCGGGGCCCGATGGGAAGGAGATCCCTGTGAGCTTAGTGTACGGCCAAGTAGAATTGGCCGCAAAGTATTCCCAACAGGACTGTAAACTAGACAACCTGCTGGATGGCATTGAAGAGGAATATGAAGGAAATATGCCCTAGAGGCAATAATAAAGTTATTATTTATTTCTTTATTTCATGATAAATGTTTATTATTCATGCTAGAATTGTATTAACCGGAAACATAATACATGTGTGAATACATAGACAAACATAGTGTCACTAGTATGCCTCTACTTGACTAGCTCGTGAATCAAAGATGGTTAAGTTTCCTAGCCATAGACATGAGTTGTCATTTGATTAACGGGATCACATCATTAGGAGAATGATGTGATTGACTTGACCCATTCCGTTAGCTTAGCACTTCATCGTTTAGTATGTTGCTATTGCTTTCTTCATAACTTATACATGTTCCTGTAACTATGAGATTATGCAACTCCCGTTTACCGGAGGAACACTTTGGGTGCTACCAAACATTACAACGTAACTGGGTGATTATAAAGGAGTACTATAGGTGTCTCCAAAGGTACATGTTGGGTTGGCGTATTTCGAGATTAGGTTTTGTCACTCCGATTGTCGGAGAGGTATCTCTGGGCCCTCTCGGTAATGCACATCACTATAAGCCTTGCAAGCAATGTATCTAATGAGCTAGTTACAGAATGATGCATTACGGAACGAGTAAAGAGACTTGCCGGTAACGAGATTGAACTAGGTATTGGATACCAACGATCGAATCTCGGGCAAGTAACATACCGATGACAAAGGGAACAACGTATGTTGGTATGCGGTTTGACCGATAAAGATCTTCGTAGAATATGTAGGAACCAATATGGGCATCCAGGTTCCGCTATTGGTTATTGACCGAGAATAGTTCTAGGTCATGTCTACATAGTTCTCGAACCCGTAGGGTCCGCACGCTTAACGTTACGATGACAGTTTTATTATGAGTTTATAAGTTTTGATGTACCGAAGTTTGTTCGGAGTCCCGGATGTGATCACGGACATGACGAGGAGTCTCGAAATGGTCGATACATAAAAATTGATATATTGGACGGCTATATTCGGACACCGGAAGTGTTCCGGACGTTTTCGGAGAAAACCGGAGTGCCGGAGGGTTACCGGAACCCCCCCCGGGAGAGATATTGGGCCACATGGGCCTTGGTTGAAAGAGAGTGGGGCGGCCAGGGTGGGCCGCGCGCCCCCTCTCCCTCTGGTCTGAATTGGACTAGGGGGGGGGCGGCGCCCCCCTCTTTCCTTCCCCCCTCTCCCCTTCCTTCCCCCTCCTAGTAGGAGTAGGAAAGGGGGAGTCCTACTCCTACTAGGAGGAGGACTCCTCCTCCTTGGCGCGCCCACAAGGGCCGAACCGGCTTCCCCCCTTGCTCCTTTATATACGGGGGCAGGGGGGCACCCCATAGACACACAAGTTGATCTACGGATCGTTCCTTAGCCGTGTGCGGTGCCCCCTCCACCATATTCCACCTCGGTCATATCGTCGTGGAGTTTAGGCGAAGCCCTGCGCCGGTAGAACATCATCATCGTCACCACGCCGTCGTGCTGACGGAACTCATCCCCGAAGCTTTGCTGGATCGGAGCCCGGGGATCGTCATCAAGCTGAACGTGTGCTGAACTCGGAGGTGCCATACGTTCGGTGCTTGGATCGGTCGGATCGTGAAGACGTACGACTACATCAACCGCGTTGTGCTAACGCTTCCGCTTACGGTCTACGAGGGTACTTGGACAAAACTCTCCCCTCTCGTTTCTATGTCACCACCATGATCTTGCGTGTGCGTAGGAATTTTTTTGAAATTACTACGTTCCCCAACAGTGGCATCCGAGCCTAGGTTTTATGTGTTGATGTTATATGCACGAGTAGAACACAAGTGATTTGTGGGCGATACAAGTCATACTGCTTACCAGCATGTCATACTTTGGTTCGGCGGTATTGTGAGATGAAGCGGCCCGGACCGACATTACGCGTACGCTTACGCGAGAGTGGTTTCACCGTTACGAGCACTCGTGCTTAAAGGTGACTGGCGGGTGTCTGTCTCTCTCACTTTAGCTGAATCGAGTGTGGCTACGTCTGGTCCTTGCGAAGGTTAAAACAGCACTAACTTGACGAACTATCATTGTGGTTTTGATGCGTAGGTAAGAACGGTTCTTGCTAAGCCCTTAGCAGCCACGTAAAACTTGCAACAACAAAGTAGAGGACGTCTAACTTGTTTTTGCAGGGCATGTTGTGATGTGATATGGTCAAGACGTGATGCTATATTTTATTGTATGAGATGATCATGTTTTGTAACCGAAGTTATCGGCAACTGGCAGAAGCCATCTGGTTGTCGCTTTATTGTATGAAATGCAAACGCCCTGTAATTGCTTTACTTTATCACTAAGCGGTAGTGATAGTCATAGAAGCAATAGATGGCGTAACGACAACGATGCTATGATGGAGATCAAGGTGTCGCGCCGGTGACGATGGTGATCACGATGGTGCTTCGAAGATGGAGATCACAAGCACAAGATGATGATGGCCATATCATATCACTTATATTGATTGCATGTGATGTTTATCCTTTATGCATCTTATCTTGCTTTGTTTGACGGTAGCATTTTAAGATGATCTCTCACTTAAAATTATCAAGAAGTGTTCTCCTTGAGTATGCACCGTTGCCAAAGTTCGTCGTGCCCAGACACCACCTGATGATCGGGTGTGATAAGCTCTACGTCCATCTACAACGGGTGCAAGCCAGTTTTGCACACGCGGAATACTCAGGTTAAACTTGACGAGCCTAGCATATGCAGATATGGCCTCGGAGCACGGAGACCGAAAGGTCGAGCGTGAATCATATAGTAGATATGATCAACATAGTGATGTTCACCATTGAAAACTACTCCATCTCACGTGATGATCGGTTATGGTTTAGTTGATTTGGATCACGTGATCACTTAGATGACTAGAGAGATGTCTGTCTAAGTGGGAGTTCTTAAGTAATATGATTAATTGAACTTAAATTTATCATGAACTTAGTCCTGGTAGTATTTTGCAAATTATGTTGTAAGATCAATAGCTTGCGTTGTTGCTTTCATATGTTTATTTTGATATGTTCCTAGAGAAAATTGTGTTGAAAAATGTTAGTAGCAATGATGCGGATTGGATCCGCGATCTGAGGTTTATCCTCATTGCTGCACAGAAGAATTATGTCCTTAATGCACCGCTAGGTGACAGACCTATTGCCGGAGCAGATGCAGACGTTATGAACGTTTGGCTAGCTCAATATGATGACTACTTGATAGTTTTGTGCACCATGCTTTATGGCTTAGAATCGGGACTTCAAAGATGTTTTGAACATCATGGACCATATGAGATGTTCCAGGAATTGAAGTTAATATTTCAAGCAAATACCCGAGTTGAGAGATATGAAGTCTCCAACAAGTTCTATAGCTAAAAGATGGAGGAGAATCGCTCAACTAGTGAGCATGTGCTCAGATTGTCTGGATACTTCAATCGCTTGAATCAAGTGGGAGTTAATCTTCCAGATAAGATAGTGATTGACAGAATTCTCTAGTCACCATCACTAAGTTACTAGAACTTCAAGATGAACTATCGTATGCAAGGGATGACGAAAATGATTCCCGAGCTCTTCGTGATGTTGAAATCGACGAAGGTAGAAATCAAGAAAGAGCATCAAATGTTGATGATTGACAAGACTACTAGTTTCAAGAAAAGGGCAAAGGGAAAGAAGGGAAACTTCAAGTAGAATGGCAAACAAGTTGTCACTCCCATGAAGAAGACCAAAGCTGGACCAAAGCCTGAAACTGAGTGCTTACACTACAAAGGAAATGGTCACTGGAAGCGGAAATGCCCTGAATATTTGGAGGATAAGAAGGATGGCAAAGTGAACAAGGGTATATTTGATATACATGTTATTGATGTGTGCTTTACTAGTGTTTATAGTAGCCCCTGAGTATTTGATACTTGTTCGATTGATAAGATTAGTAACTCGAAATAGGAGTTACAGAATAAACAAAGACTAGTTGAAGGGGAAGTGACGATGAGTGTTGGAAGTAGTTCCAAGATTGATATGATCATCATCGCACACTCCCTATACTTTCGGGATTAGTGTTAAACCTAAATAAATGTTATTTGGTGTTTGCGTTGAGCATGAATATGATTTGATCATGTTTATTGCAATACGGTTATTCATTTAAAATCAGAGAATAATTGTTGTTCTATTTAAATGAATAAAACCTTCAATGGTCATACACCCAACGAAAATAGTTTGTTGGCTCTCGATTGTACTGATGCACATATTCATAATATTGATGCCAAAAGATGCAAAGTTAATAATGATAGTGCAACTTATTTGTGGCACTGCCATTTTGGTCATATCGGTGTAAAGCGCATGAAGAAACTCCATAAAGATGGATTTTCGGAATCACTTGGTTATGAATCATTTGATGCTTGCGAACCGTGCCTTTTGTGCAAGATGACTAAAACTCCGTTCTCCGGAACAAGAACAAGCTACTGACTTATTGGAAATAATACATACCGATGTATGCGATCCAATGAGTGTTGATGCTCGTGGCAAGTATCGTTATTTTCTGACCTTCACAAGATGATTTGAGCAGATATGGGTATATCTACTTGATGAAACATAAGTCTGAAATAGTTGAAAGGTTCAAAGAATTTCAGAGTGAAGTGGAAAAATCATCGTAACAAGAAAATAAAGTTTCTGCGATCTGATCGCGGAGACGAATATTTGAGTTACGAGTTTGGTATTCAATTAAAACAATGTGGAATAGTTTCACAGCTCACGCCACCTGGAACACCACAACGTTATGGTGTGTCCAAACATCGTAACCGCACTTTATTGGATATAGTGCGATCTATGATGTCTCTTACTGATTTACCACTATTGTTTTTGGGTTATGCATTAGAGACAGCTGCATTCACGTTAAAAGGGCACCATCTAAATCCGTTGAGATGACACCATATGAACTGTGGTTTAGCAAGAAACCCAAGTTGTCATTTCTTAAAGTTTGGGGCTGCGATGCTTATGTGAAAAAGTTTCATCCTGATAAGCTCGAACCCAAATCAGAGAAGTGCGTCTTCATAGAATACCCAAAGGAAATTGTTGGTACACCTTCTATCACAGATCCGAAGGCAAGATATTCGTTGCTAAAAATGGATCCTTTCTAGAGAAGGAGTTTCTCTCGAAAGAAGTGAGTGGGAGAAAAGTAGAACTTGATGAGGTAACTGTACCTTCTCCCGAATTGGAAAATTGTTCATCACTGAAATCAGTTCCAGTGATTTCTACACCAATTAGTGAGGAAGCTAATGATGATGATCATGAAACTTCAGATCAAGTTACTACAGAACCTCGTAGGTCTTCCAGAGTACGGTCCGCACCAGAGTGGTACGGTAATCCTGTTCTGGAAGTCATGTTACTAGACCATGATGAACCTACGAACTATGAGGAAGCGATGATGAGCCCAGATTCCGCAAAATGGCTTAAGGCCATGAAAATCTGAGATGGGATCCATGTATGAGAACAAAGTATGGACTTTGGTGGACTTGCCCGATGATCGGCAAACCATAGAAAAATAAATGGATCTTCAAGAGGAAGATGGACGTTGATAGTAGTGTTACTATCTACAAAGCTCGACTTGTCGCAAAAAGGTTTTTTGACAAGTTCAAGGTGTTGACTACAATGAGATTTTCTCAACTGTAGCGATGCTTAAGTCTGTCCGAATCATGTTAGCAATTGCCACAATTTATGAAATCTGGCAAATGGATGTTCAGGGAGTCCCGGACTAGGGGGTGTCCGGACATCCGGACTATCATCGTCCGCCGGACTCCAAGACTACGAAGATACAAGATTGAAGACTTCGTCCCGTGTCCGGATGGGACTTTCCTTGGCGTGGAAGGCAAGCTTGACGATACGGATATGTAGATCTCCTACCATTGTAACCGACTCTGTGTAACCCTAGCCTTCTCCGGTGTCTATATAAACCGGAGGGCTTTAGTACGTAGGACACAACATACATTACAACAATCATACCATAGGCTAGCTTTAGGGTTTAGCCTCCTTGATCTCGTGGTAGATCCACTCTTTTACTACCCATATCATCAATATTAATCAAGCAGGACGTAGGGTTTTACCTCCATCAAAAGGGCCCGAACCTGGGTAAAACATCGTGTCCCTTTTCTCCTGTTACCATCCGCCTAGACGCACAGTTCGGGACCCCCTACCCGAGATCCGCCGGTTTTGACACCGACATTGGTGCTTTCATTGAGAGTTCCTTTGTGTCGTCACCGATAGGCTCGATGGCTTCATCAATCAACAACGCTGTCCAGGGTGAGACTTTTCTCCTCGGACAGATCTTCGTATTCGGCGGCTCCACGCTGCGGGCTAATTCACTTGGCCATCTGGAGCAGATCAAAAGCTACGCCCCTGGCCATCAGGTCAGATTTGGAAGCCTAAACTTCACGGCCGACATCCGCAGGGACTTGATCTTCGACGGGCTCGAGCCACTGCCAAGCGTGCCGCACTGTTACGATGGGCATGATCTAGCTCTGCCTCCGAACAGTGCCTTGGTGGCCGCACAGGAATCCGCTCCGGTCCTTAGTCCGGAGCCGATTGCCCAGATCGAGGACTGGTGGTTGGACACCGCCTCGGGGGCTTCAACTTCCACGGCGATGGAGCCGAACACTAACCTTGTCCCTCGCGAAGCTCGTGACTCCGAGGTGCCGGACTCCGGACCTCCCACGCCCCTGCCAATGGAATCTGATTGGGCGCCGTTTATGGAATTCACCGCCGCGGATATCTTCCAACACTCGCCCTTTGGCGACATCCTAAATTCGCTAAAGCATCTCTCGCTATCCGGAGAGTCCTGGCCGGATTATGGTCAGGATGGTTGGGATACGGACGACGAAGAAATTCAGAGCCCACCCACCACCCACTTTGTAGCCAGTGTTGATGATTTAACCGACATGCTAAACTTTGACTCCGAAGACATCGACGGTATGGACGACGATGCCGGAGATGAACAAGAACCAGCGCCTACAGGGCACGGGAAGACCACCTCGTCATACGACGTATACATGGTGGATACCCCAAAAGGAAGCGATAACGAGGACCAACAGGGCGCGGCAGAAGATAATCCCGCCAACAAACAACCAAAAGGGCGATGCAGACGCCGCCCTAAATCCCGCCTCGACAACAACAGCGCTCCTAATGACCCAACAATACAGTAGGGCAAACCAGTGGACGACGAACATGACGACAAGCAACCGTCCGAACAGGACAAGTCAGACAGTCAGTCCAGGCCCGGCAAAAACAACAGTCCAGACGACCTCACGCCGGACACTCCGCCGGAGAATAAAAACCTTCGGAAAAGACTCGTCGCCACCGCAAGAAGTTTGAAAAAGGAAAAACGGAAGCTCAAAACAGCGGAAGATACACTCAGAATGAGGTGGAGCAAAGTGCTCAAGACCGCAGACAAATACGGCAATGGCCATCAATCAAAGAGCTACCCGAAGCGCAAGCTGCTGCCAGAATTTAACGAGGAGGCCATAGAGCCCCCACAGTCAAAAAACAAAGAGGCTGCCTGGTTGGATAGACGGCCAGATGATAGGCCAAAATCTGAAAGCGGCGCCGCACATAAACCGACTAATGACCCTGGAAAGACAGATGGCCCAGCCAGGTCCATTTACGGGCCAAAGAAGAGGGGCCCAGGAAGCAACGCAACACACGAAGCGTCCGAAGACAGCAGTACACCCAAATACAGGGGCGCCGCACACCCACTATGTTTCACCAACGAGGTGCTGGATCATGAATTCCCAGCAGGATTTAAACCCATAAACATAGAGGCCTACGACGGAACAACAGACCCTGGAGTCTGGATAGAAGATTATATACTACACATACACATGGCTAGAGGAGATGATCTCCACGCCATAAAATACCTCCCCCTCAAGCTCAAAGGGCCAGCCCGTCATTGGCTCAAAAGCCTCCCAGAAAACACTGCTGGAAGTTGGGAAGAGCTCGAGGACGCGTTTAGAGCAAACTTTCAAGGAACTTATGTCCGCCCTCCGGATGCAGATGATCTAAGTCATATAACTCAACAGCCCGGAGAGTCAGCGCGCAAATTCTAGAACAGGTTCCTCACCAAAAAGAACCAAATAGTCGACTGTCCGGACGCCGAAGCCTTAGCAGCTTTTAAACACAACGTCTGAGACGAATGGCTCGCCAGACACCTCGGCCAAGAGAAGCCGAGGACAATGTCCGCGCTAACAAGCCTCATGGCCCGCTTTTGTGCGGGAGAGGATAGCTGGCTAGCAAGATGTAGCACCAGCGACCCAAGTACATCCGAGATCAGAGATGGAAACGGAAAATCATGGCGCAGAAAAGACCAGCGCTGGAATAAAGAGAAAAGCCCAAAGAATACGGCGGTCAACGCCGGATTCAAAAGCTCGCGGCCAAACAACAAAACACCGCCTCTTAAGGATAACAGTGATGAGCTATCCAACTTAAACAAAATTTTGGGTCGGATATGTCAAATCCACAGTACCCCCGGAAGGCCTGCAAACCACACCCACCGAGATTGTTGGGTTTTCAAACAGTCCGCCGATTAAACGCCGAACACAAGGGGCTCGACGCATCAAGCGAAGATGATGATAAACCCCACCAGCAGAGCACCGGAAAACAAAAGACTTTCCCAAAAAAGGTCAAAGCAGTAAATTCACTTCACGTGATAATACAGAAAAACAGTGCGGCACCCGTTAAAATGGGTCTCGCACGGTCCAACCCAGCGGAACATAGAGATTGGACATCAAAACTAATCACTTTCGACCACCTGGATTATTCCAGAAGCGTTCGAAATACAGGATGGACTGCCATGATATTGGATCCTATAATCGACGAACTGCAATTTACACAAGTCCTGATGGACGGAGGCAGTGACTTAAACCTGCTGTATCCAAACACAATCCGCAAGTTGGGGATAGACCTTACTAAAATCTGACACAGCCGCACTTCCTTTAAAGGAGTGACGACAGGCTCTTACGCCAAGTGCACAGGCTCCTTATTACTAGAAGTTGTGTTCGGATCACCGAACAACTTCCGACGCGAAAAACTAATCTTTCATATCGTCCCATTTGAAAGTAGCTATCAAGCGCTCTTGGGACGAGAAGCTTTTGTCCGCTTCAACGACATACCACATTACGCGTCTCTTACAATTAAGATGCCCGGTCCACGTGGCACCATTTCAGTGCGAGGGTCATTTAAAGACCCCGGACACGGTCAGACGAGTCCGGCATAAATAAGCTAGGGGCTCCCTAGCCACACATCTGCGCGCCCAATCAACAGCGAGCTCATACAGACTCCGCTTTATTTATTTATATCTCTTCCTTCGTATATATTTCGTACAATTTCCTTCAAAACTAAGTTCCTCTCTTTTTACAGATGGACAACGCGCACACCCGTCCAGGATAACGGCACAACGGAGACACAGGCGCAGACGTGCAGTAGGGACCCGTCGCAAGGATTCTTTTCAGATTAAGACCCTGCGTAAACCTTTTTTACTGTCTCTTGTTGTCATAATCCCTTGGTTTTTTATTATAACCAAAGTGGAGCCTGACGTTTTGGCATCGGCCGCGTCAGAGGACCATGCCCGTACCTGGACACTAAGGGCTTAGGGCACTGTTCGGCCCATTATTATAAAGACCGAACACCTTAGGGAGTGTTCGGCGTCTCGAGTTAGGCCTTATATGCATCAGCTCCGAATCATGTCTTTGGTCAAATGTTGGGTTTGCCCGGCTCCTGTGTTTTGCTGCCTTACGTTCCGTATCATCGGCTAACGCGGCACCAGGAGAACTACTGCGATTGTGCCCCAGTTCGGCTGGGCGAGCACCTCAGTAGAGAAAGCCGAAAACTGACTGTCATGATACAGCGAGAGACTGGTCAACCACTCGATCAACTACCGGAATGTTTAGAATTCCCCGCTTTGACGAAGGACCGTTTCCCGGTCAGGCACACACGCGCCCCGAATCCGGAGAAGCGCGGTGCCCCCAGGGGCTATATCGTAGCCCCACCCTCGAACTCCAATGGCTAAGTGAAAGTGTTAAAGCATTATAGTCCGGATTGCCTCGTTTGCTACGCTACCACCTCCTTAATAGGACCGAGACGTCGGATTAAGTGTGAAAACGCGCTATTTTTTGCAAACACCCCCACACCTTGTGCGTGGGGGCTGAAGCCGAAGACTGCCATCTTTCAGGTTATACAAATGTATACATAAACGGCCGCATAGGAGATATTTTAATACTTGGAACGCACAAGTATAAAAAGCGGTTACATCATAATCATAGTTTTACAAGATAAAACGTTCATTTGAACGTAACATTTTTCGAGCACTGCGACTCTATTACACGAGCGCCACGCATAACTTCCCCAAAATAGTGCTCGGCGGGTAACCGGCTTTCGTCCGAACCCTGGGCTGCAATAGCGGTGGCATCCATCTCTGTCCAATGTGTCTTCACACGGGCAAGGGCCATCCGCGCGCCTTCTATGCAGGCCGACCGCTTCATCTCTTTGATATGCGGCACCGCTCCAAGAAATTGCTGCAATAAGCCAAAATAGCTCGTCGCCTTGGGCCTCTCTGGCTAGACATGAGCCACGATATCAGTCATGGCAAGTCCGGACAACCTGTTCAGCTCAGCCCATTCGGCCAACCGATCGGTCAACGGAAGTGAACGATCCGGACTATGGAATTGAGACCAAAATAGCTCTTCCGTCTTGTGATCCTCCTGACTCCGGAAGTGCACAACGGCATCCGCCGCACTTGCCGCTAAGTCCATATATGGATCCTCCGGACCCCACAGCTAGCCAAGTTGGGCATACTTTGGATCCGTAAACCGGCGACGCAGCAGAAAAGGCCTGCCAGCCACAATATCTCCGGCTTGGCGCGGCTCCTCCTCATAGCCCGCATTGCAGAACGGGCATCCTTGGCCTCCGCGGTGGCCTTCCCCAGGTCTTCTCGCTCCGACAGGCGCTCCTTTTCAAGAGCCTCATTGCGGTCGGTAGCATCCTTCAATTTCACGGCCAATTCGGCCATCTTTTCCCTGCTCAGGCAGTGTGCAGCCTTTTCGGCTTTCAACTCCTCGGCCGCCCTCGAGGCAGCCGCATCACTCGTTCGGGCTTGCTCCTTAGCTTGAGCAAGCTCGGCCCGAAGGCTCTCCACAGCAGCAGCATCGTCTGTATCACAGCATATATATTGTCAGAGGAGGGCTTTTGCTCCCTTAAATAAGTGACTGCAGAGAATTCATTTACCTTGCGACTCGTCAAGTCGCCGGTTGACAAGCGCGATGTCCGCATCCGCCACATCAAGTTGCCGCATTAACTCGACAACTCCACTAGTTCGGCTAGCCCCCGGACTATCCGCCACCTACATAGGAAGGGCGACATTCAATACCTGCGATTTTGATCCTCGGCACGCTGTCGCTTTCGACAACCTACCGAGTCTCAGGGGCTACTATCTATACAGGGCGCACTTCTATGTGCAAAACTGTCAAAAAGGTGCGTCGTTCTTGCGTACCTCAAATCCCGCCAGCAAACTCCTAACGGCATTATGCAATCCGCTTTCGGCAGACGAAACCCTTCCAATCACCATACTCATCAAAGCACGGTGATCTTCTGAGATGGACGCCCTCTCAAGCAGATTCTTCAGCTCCCCCGGCCGGACACTAGTCGGCGCCGAACTCTCCGGCTCCACCGGGCTCTGGGATACCCTCCGTGACGATACTTCAGGCTCGTCCGCCCTATCCGACGGCATAGCAGACGGAGGCGTTTCACTCTCCATCATCTCCGGACGAAGATCCCCCGAAGACGAACTCATTTGAGAAGTCCGCAGATCCGAACTATAAAGCAAAGATTTTGGTTATCCACAGAAGCACAAATAGGGGTATTTTCTTATTAATGAACTCCCCTTTTCCTACTCACGGCTCGCTGGAGGGTTGATCCTTTAGAGCGATTGTACGTCCGGGTTCTCCCCGGACGCAGGACCCTCCAGTGAAGATTTCTTCCCCCGCTTAGGGGCTTTGGCCTCCGGGTCTTTGGAGGCGGTCCTCTTCTCCCCCTGGAAGGAGGGATTTTTGATCCCCCCCTCTTCAGGCGCCCCCTTGGGCGAGGTAATAGCTCTTCTATTTTCCCCGTCGCCCCCTTCTACAGGCGCGACCTCCAACATTCTGACCAGCACGGGCTCCGGTGCGGTCTCTTGGAGGGGGGCCGGACACCTTATCAGCTTCGATCGCGCTACCCACTCCTGATGAAGAATAATGGGTTAGGAGGCGAATTTTAGAAAATCAAATAAACAGAACGTCCGGACTCTGAGCTACTTACCTGAGTATCCGGGCGATTGCAGCTTAGGCCTACGTCCTCGGTCAATTCCGGACACACCACCTGCGGTCCAAAGAACAACTTGTACATCTCCACGGGTGTCATACCCATGAAGTGTTGGAGAATCCATGGTCCCTCCGGATTGAACTCCCATAACCGGAGAGGACGGCGTTTGCAGGGCAGAAGACGCCTGATTAGCATGACCTGCATCACCACAACCAGATTGATCTCCCTCGCTTGGAGGTCTCGAATCCGGCCCTGCAATAAGGGCACGTCTTCGAACGGCCCCCAATTGAGCCCTTGGTTGACCCACGACATCAACCAGCGTGGAGGTCCCGGGCGGAATGAAGGCGGCGGCTTTTGCTTGCTGCCCTTCGGAGCGGTGATATAGAACCACTCCTGCTGCCACAAGCCGAGCTCCTCTTGGAAGGAGCCCTCGGGCCACGGGGCATCGGCCCTCCTACTTATGGCCGCCCCGCCGCACTCTGCTTGATGCCCCCTGATCATCTTCGGCTCCACATTGAAGGTCTTCAGCCACAGGCCGAAGTGGGGGGTGACGCGGAGGAAGGCTTCCCAGACGATAGTGAATGCGGAGATGTGGATGATGGACTCCGGAGCCAAGTCGTGAAAATCCAGCCCGTAGTAGAACATGAGCCCTCTCACGAAGGGGTCCGTCGGGAAGCCTAAACCCCGACGGAGGTGGGATACGAAGACGACGTACTCACCGGGCTCGGGAGTGGGTACGGCCTGCCCTTGGGCGGGCAACCTGTGCGAAATCTCGTAAGACAGGTACTTGGCCTCCCGCAGCTTTAGCACGTCCCCCTCCGTGACGGAGGAGGGCATCCACCGACCCTGAAGGTCGGAGCCGGACATTGTTGAAGGTCCGAAGCGCTCGAATCTAGGGCTCTGGGTGTTGGAACTTGGAGCAAGGAGAGGATTCGATGGAAGATTGAAGAAAAGAAACGAGCCTTGGTCCTCTTATAAAGGGGGAAAATATCAAGAGCCGTCTCCGTGACCGTTCGGGATTCACCTTCGATAGAGGAGGCGTGGCGACGGGCACGGTTGGGTTACCCACGCTCGTATTGCTGAGAATCCCGGAATAAGGGGAACACGATCTCTGCTTCGACAAGACGTGCCAAGGAAACCGCTTCGCTAAACGTGATGAGGTGGTATAATAAAAAACGATTCAAGTAAAGGCTTGGTAGTGGCGTGACGACATGCCGCAAAATACGTCAGCAGATTGGACTTGTGGACATTTTATTCTCTCTACGGTGGAATGTGGAATTTATTTTGCAGAGCCGGACACTATCTTGGTGTTCATGATCTTCTCTGGATTATTCAAAGGAGGAACCCGCCTTGCAATGCCGAACATTATGCGCGCCGGACTTATCGTCATTGAAGCCTGGTTCAGGGGCTACTGAGGGAGTCCCGGACTAGGGGGTGTCCGGACAGCCGGACTCCAAGACTACGAAGATACAAGATTGAAGACTCCGTCCCGTGTCCGGATGGGACTTTCCTTGGCGTGGAAGGCAAGCTTGACGATACGGATATGTAGATCTCCTACCATTGTAACCGACTCTGTGTAACCCTAGCCTTCTCCGGTGTCTATATAAACCGGAGGGCTTTAGTCCGTAGGACACAACATACATTACAACAATCATACCATAGGCTAGCTTTAGGGTTTAGCCTCCTTGATCTCGTGGTAGATCCACTCTTGTACTACCCATATCATCAATATTAATCAAGCAGGACGTAGGGTTTTACCTCCATAAAGAGGGCCCGAACCTGGGTAAAACATCGTGTCCCTTGTCTCTTGTTACCATCCGCCTAGACGCACAGTTCGAGACCCCCTACCCGAGATCCGCTGGTTTTGACACCGACAGATGTCAAAACTGCATTCCTTAATGGTTTTCTTAAAAGAAGAGTTGTATATGATGCAACCAGAATGTTTTGTCAATCCTAAAGGTACTAACAAAATGTGCATGCTCCAGCGATCCATCTATGGACTGGTGCAAGCATCTCAGAGTTGGAATATACGCTTTGATGAGTTGATCAAAGCATATAGTTTTGTACAGACTTACGGTGAAGCCTGTATTTACAAGAAAGTGAGTGGGAGCACTACAGCATTTCTGATAAGTATATGTGAATGACATATTGTTGATCGGAAATAATGTACAATTATTCTGCAAAGCATAAAGGAGTGTTTGAAACGAGTTCTTTAAAAGAAAGACCTCAGTAAAGCTACTTACATATTGAGCATCAGGATCTATTGAGATAGATCAAGACGCTTGATAAGATTTTCAATGAGTACATACCTTGACAAGATTTTGAAGTAGTTCAAAATGGAACAGTCAAAGAAGGAGTTCTTGCCTGCGTTGCAAGGTGTGAAGTTGAGTAAGACTCAAGACCCAACCATGGCAGAAAATAGAAAGAGAATGAAAAGTCATTCCCTATGCCTCAGTCATAGGTTCTATAAAGTATGCTATGCTGTGAACCAGACCTATTGTATACTCTGCCCTGGTTTGGCAATGGAGTACAATAGTGATCTAGGAGTAGATCACTGGACATTGGTCAAAATTTATCCTTACTGGAATAAGGATATGTTTCTCAATTATGGAGGTGACAAAAGGTTCGTCGTAAAAGGTTACGTCGATACAAGTTTTGGCACTGATCCAGATGACTCTAAGTCTTAATCTGGATACATATTGAAACTGGGAGCAATTAGCTAGAGTAGCTCCGTGTTGAGTATTGTAGACATAGAATATTTGCAAAATACATACGGCTCTGAATGTGACAGACCCGTTGACTAAACTTCTCTCATGAGCAAAACATGATCATACCTTTGTACTCTTTGGGTGTTAATCACATAGCGATGTGAACTAGATTATTGACTCTAGTAAACCCTTTGGGTGTTGGTCACATGACGATGTGAATTATGGGTGTTAATCATATACAGATATGATTATTGGTGTTAAATCACATGGCGATGTGAACTAGATTATTGACTCTAGTGCAAGTGGGAGACTGAAGGAAATATGCCCTAGAGGCAATAATAAAGTTATTATTTATTTCCTTACTTCATGATAAATGTTTATTATTCATGCTAGAATTGTATTAATCGGAAACATAATACATGTGTGAATACATAGACAAACATAGTGTCACTAGTATGCCTCTACTTGACTAGCTCGTGAATCAAAGATGGTTAAGTTTCCTAGCCATAGACATGAGTTGTCATTTGATTAACGGGATCACATCATTAGGAGAATGATGTGATTGACTTGACCCATTCCGTTAGCTTAGCACTTGATCGTTTAGTATGTTGCTATTGCTTTCTTCATGACTTATACATGTTCCTGGAACTATGAGATTATGCAACTCCCGTTTACCGGAGGAACACTTTGGGTGCTACCAAACGTCACAACGTAACTGGGTGATTATAAAGGAGTACTACAGGTGTCTCCAAAGGTACATGTTGGGTTGGCGTATTTCGAGATTAGGTTTTGTCACTCCGATTGTCGGAGAGGTATCTCTGGGCCCTCTCGGTAATGCACATCACTATAAGCCTTGCAAGCAATGTATCTAATGAGTTAGTTACGGAATGATGCATTACGGAACGAGTAAAGAGACTTGCCGGTAACGAGATTGAACTAGGTATTGGATACCGACGATCGAATCTCAGGCAAGTAACATACCGATGACAAAGGGAACAACGTATGTTGTTATGCGGTTTGGCCGATAAAGATCTTCGTAGAATATGTAGGAACCAATATGGGCATCCAGGTTCCGCTATTGGTTATTGACCGAGAATAGTTCTAGGTCATGTCTACATAGTTCTCGAACCCGTAGGGTCCGCACGCTTAATGTTACGATGACAGTTTTATTATGAGTTTATAAGTTTTGATGTACCGAAGTTTGTTCGGAGTCCCAGATGTGATCACGGACATGACGAGGAGTCTCGAAATGGTCGAGACATAAAGATTGATATATTGGACGGCTATATTCGGACACCGTAAGTGTTCCGGACGTTTTCGGAGAAAACCGGAGTGCCAGAGGGCTACCGGAACCCCCTCGAGAGAGATATTGGGCCACATGGGCCTTGGTGGAAAGAGAGAGGGGTGGCCAGGGTGGGCCGCGCGCCCCCTCTCCCTCTGGTCTGAATTGGACTAGGAGGGGGGCGCGCCCTCTTTCCTTCCCCCCTCTCCCCCTTCCTTCCCCCTCCTAGTAGGAGTAGGAAAGGGGGAGTCCTACTCCTACTAGGAGGAGGACTCCTCCTTGGCGCGCCCACAAGGGCCGGCCGACCTCCCCCCTTGCTCCTTTATATACGGGGGCAGGGGGCACCCCATAGACACACAAGATGATCTACGAATCGTTCCTTAGCCGTGTGCGGTGCCCCCCTCCACCATATTCCACCTCGGTCATATTGTCGCAGAGTTTAGGCGAAGCCCTACGCCGGTAGAACATCATCATCGTCACCACGCCGTCGTGCTTATGGAACTCATCCCCGAAGCATTGCTGGTTCGGAGCCCGGGGATCGTCATCGAGCTGAACGTGTGCTGAACTCAGAGGTGCCGTACGTTCTGTGCTTGGATCGGTCGGATCGTGAAGACGTACGACTACATCAACCGCGTTGTGCTAACGCTTCTGCTTACGGTCTACGAGGGTACATGGACAACAGTCTCCCCTCTCGTTGCTATGTCATCACCATGATCTTGCGTGTGCGTAGGAAATTTTTTGAAATTACTATGTTCCCCAACAGAATATGCCCAGTCAAGTTGACTATGTAATTTAGGATGACATGTAAAATGCCTTCTAGCCAGATTGTAGATCATTTGTCATAGCGGACCTTTTCGCTTCAACCTCGGGACCCAATAGTCCGGAGTGTGTCCGAATACCCTCGCGGTTATATAAGAACCGGGGCATGCGTGGAGACCAGGCGTAGGGGTCATTAGTGCTTTATCAGACAAGTGCCCAACTAGTTATGTTATATTACATGGTTAGTAAGAAACATCTTCCAGGGAGAGTAGTTCCGCTAGGGGTTCCTTTCCCTGGAAGGCATGCCCTAAAGTGCATGTCCGGACTGCGAAAAAAGCAGAAAAACATCTAGGGGCGGATGAATAAATAGGTAAGAAATCATCTTTTAGTTCACCGACCGAATATTCCCTTAAGAACGCTAGCTTTCGGCTTCACCCAGTCTGAGGTACACATCCGGCTGACCCGGCAGTAACAATCGCAGAGGTGTTCCCTTTACCACCTAGCCGAACAATCAGGAACGTAGGGGTAAGCACAGGAGCCAGGCAACCCAGCTTGGCCAAAACTTAAGTCATATCGATGCATATAATGGTGAATAAAAGGTACATGCGGAAGTGTGACACATGTGTTGGGCATGAAGCCCGTATAAATAAGCTTCTGTAAAGAAGCCCCAGGTACAATGAGCGCGGATAGTGCGTCAAGTGTGTGCGAACAATGCGCGAACAAGCTTTCAAAGGCTATAATAGGAAAGGGGGGAGAAGTAGAGAAACAAAAGACAGCTAATATGTAAAATATAGACGGAGGAAGGAGACGAACTCAGAGTCCGGCGCTAGGCGTAGAATCTTCGGAGACGGGCTGTGTTCCATGGGTTCGGCTCGAGTCGGTTGTCCGATGCATCTCGCAGACGGTACGCTCCACCGGCCAGGACTTGGTCGATGATAAAGGGACCTTCCCATTTGGGCTTGAGTTTGTCCTTTTTCTTGTCTGGCAAGCGTAGAACTAACTCGCCAACGTTGTAAGTTTTGGCCCGTACTTCTCTGCTTTGATATCTTCGAGCTTGCTGTTGATAGAATGCGGAACGGGCTTTTGCCACGTCATGCTCCTCCTCCAATGCGTCCAAACTGTCCTGCCGATCGAGCTCGGCTTCTCTTTCTTCGTACATGCGCACGCGAGGTGAGTCATGAATTATGTCACAGGGCAGAACTGCCTCTGCGCCGTATACCATAAAGAATGGTGTAAATCCAGTGGTGCAATTTGGAGTGGTCCGCAGCCCCCAGAGTACGGAGTCGAGCTCCTCTACCCAGTGCGTGTTAGATTCCTTAAGGGACCGCACTAATCGGGGTTTGATGCCACTCATGATTAGACCGTTTGCTCGCTCGACTTGACCGTTAGTTTGGGGGTGATAGACTGAAGCATAGTCGAGTTTGATGCCCATGTTTTTGCACCAGAGTTTAACCTCGTCGGCCGTAAATTTCGTGCAGTTGTCAGTGATGATGCTATGGGGGACGCCGTAATGGTGTACGACCCCTGATATGAAGTCTATCACCGGTCCGGATTCGGCCATCTTAACAGGCTTGGCCTCTATCCATTTGGTGAATTTATCCACCATGACCAGTAGGTATCTTTGCTTGTGGGTTCCTCCTTTAAGGGGTCCAACCACGTCAAGCCCCCAGACCGCAAAGGGCCAGGTTATGGGTATAGTTTTGAGGACGGTGGGTGGCATGTGGCTTTGATTAGCAAAGAGTTGGCAACCGACGCATCGTTGGACTAAGTCTTGAGCATCTGCCCGGGTCGTCGGCCAATAAAATCCTGTACGGAAGGCCTTACCTACAAGAGCCTGGGCTGCGGCGTGGTGCCCGCCGAGTCCGGCATGAATTTCAGCCAGAGAGTTCCGCCCTTCCTCTTCGGAGATGAAACCTTTGAAGGACTCCGGTTGTGCTTTTCTTGTAAAGCTCTCCCTCATGGACCTTATAGGCTTTAGATTGCCGTACTATGCAACGGGCCTCGTTTTGGTCCTCGGGAAGTTCCTGCCTGGTTAGGTAGGCTAGGAATGGTTCCATCCATGGGGCAATGACTGCCACTATTACGTGGGCTGAGGATGTTACTTCATTGGCAGAACCGCCGATTGTGTCCGAATGTTCGGTGTCGGGCAGTGCGGTTGGGTCCGGGTTATTATTTTCGGATTCCCCCTCCCATAGTACGGATGGCTTAAACAGCCTCTCTAGGAAGATGTTGGGAGGGACGGCATCGCGCTTTGCGCCAATGCGTGCCAATCCGTCTGCTGTCTGGTTGTTATCCCGGGCTATATGGTGAAATTCGAGCCCCTCAAACCGAGCTGACATTTTTAGGACGGCGTTGCGATAAGCTGCCATTTTCGGATCCTTGGCATCAAAGTCTCCATTTATTTGGGATATCGTGAGGTTCGAATCCCCGCGCACCTCTAGGCGTTGAATGCCCATGGAGACTGCCATCCGAAGGCCATGTAGAAGGGCCTCGTATTCGGCTGCGTTGTTGGAGTCCGTATACATTATCTGGAGTACGTTTTGAACCATATCTCCGGTTGGGGACGTCGGGACGACGCCAGCCCCCAGACCAGCCAACATTTTGGAGCCGTCGAAGTACATGATCTAGTTGTAATATGCGCCATACTCTTTAGGGAGTTCGGCTTCAGTCCATTCGACGATGAAGTCGGCCAAAACTTGCGACTTAATAGCTCGCCGTGGCTTATAGGTTATGTCGAACGGGAGGAGCTCAATGGCCCATTTGGCAATCCGGCCCGTCGCGTCGCGGTTGTTTATAATGTCATTAAGAGGTACTTCGGACGCTACTGTTATGGAACACTCTTGAAAGTAGTGCCGCAGCTTCCGGGATGCCATGAACACCGCGTACGCTATCTTCTGATAATGTGGGTATGGTGACTTGCAAGGAGTCAGGACAGTGGACACGTAGTAAATTGGTTTTTGAAGGGGGAACTTGTGTCCGTCCGTTTCTCATTCGACAATGAGCACCGCGCTCACCACTTGATGAGTTGCCGCGATAAATAATAGCATTGGTTCGCCTATGTTGGGCGCGGCCAGGACCGGGTTTGTTGCCAATATGGCTTTTATTTCTTCAAGTCCGGCCGTGGCGGCATCCGTCCACTCGAAGTGTTCGGTGCGTCGGAGGAGGCGATAAAGGGGTAATACCTTTTCTCCTAAATGGGAGATAAAGCGGCTTAAAGCCGCCATGCATTCCGTCAATTTTTGTATTTTGTTTGAGGTCCTTTGGGATATCCAGTTGTGACAGAGCTCGGATCTTGGCTGGGTTTGCTTCAGTTCCTCTACCGGATACAATGAAGCCCAAGAGCTTTCCGGCTGGTACGCCGAAAACACATTTTTCCGGGTTAAGCTTAATGTCATATGTTTGGAGATTATCGAACGTGAGCCTCAAGTCGTCTACTAGAGTTTCGACGTGCTTGGTTTTGACGACCACATCGTCTACGTATGCCTCCATTGTTTTGCCGATCTGGTTTCCAGACATGTCTGAATCATGCGCTGATATGTTGCGCCGGCGTTTTTGAGACCAAAGGGCATTGTGTTGAAGCAGAATGGGCCGTATGAGGTGATGAATGCCGTTGCGCCCTGGTCGGGCTCTGCCATCTTAATTTGGTGGTAGCTGGAGTATGCATCGAGGAAACACAATGAATCGTGTCCTGCGGTAGCGTCGATAATTTGATCGATGCGGCGGAGGGGGAAGGGATCCTTTGGGCAAGCCTTGTTGAGGTCTTTAAAATCAACGCATAGGCGCCAGGATTTGTCCTTCTTTCGTACCATCACCAGGTTTGCTAGCCAGTCCGGATGTTTTATATCTCTGATGAATCTGGCCTCCAATAATTTGGCTAGTTCCTCTCCCATGGCCTGCCTTTTGGGTTCAGAGAAACTCCGAAGAGCCTATTTGACTGGCTTGGATCCTTTTATGATGTTTAGGCTGTGCTCGGCCAGCCGGCGTGGGATTCCTGGCATGTCTGAAGGGTGCCACGCAAAGATGTCCCAATTTTCGCGTAGGAATTCTCGTAGTGCCGCGTCTACATCAGTGTTTTATTGTGCCCCAATGGAGGCCGTTTTTGTAGGGTCAGTTGAGCCATCCTTCCAGTACGGTTCCATGCCCTGTAAAGGGTTTTTGCTTTTTGGTATTTAACCCGGGTTCCTGACGATGATGCACCCTTTTATTTCGGACTGGGGTTGTATTCAGGGCCGGACTGTCCCAAAAATCTAAGATTCAGGGGCCAAGAAGTTTCCGAACTTGGAAGCTTGGGTTCTTGGATGCTGTCCAATGAATCTAGCCCGCTGCCTGACTTTAGGTTCAGGGCTTGAGTGACATCCTCCCCTCCACGGTAATCCGGCATGGAGGGATCAGGAATCCAGACATAGCTAGTCCTTAAGATAGAAGAAGGGTTGCCGCATTGTTCCTCTACCACGGCAACATGGTGGGTAACCTGGGGAGAATTAATCTCTCTCAGATCGGGTTTAAGCCCAATCTGATTGTAGTCTGTAGCGACTCCCAGGGCGGCGATGCGATCCAAGAGCTCGTTTAAGGAAGAGAGCTCCATCGGATCTAACTACTCAGCGGGTTCCGAGTTAACGTGAAGATTGCTTTCGATGACCCGAGAAGTCATCGTCGGCGCGGTGGCCGAACAGGCGGTCATAAGGAAACCGCCTATCCGGAGAGTTTGGCTGATAGCCAAAGCTCCTTTAGCCACAATGCCGTCTTTAAAGACGGGACGGGGCATCCTTCCTGATGGCAACGGCACAGAGGAACTCTCAATGAAAGCACCAATGTCGGTGTCAAAACCGGCCGATCTCGGGTAGGGGGTCCCGAACTGTGCGTCTAGGCGGATGGTAATAGGAGACAAGGGACACGATGTTTTTACCTAGGTTCGGGCCCTCTCGATGGAGGTAAACCGTACTCCTGCTTGATTGATATTGATGATATGGGTAGTACAAGAGTAGATCTACCACGAGATCGGAGAGGCTAAACCCTAGAAGCTAGCCTATGGTATGATTGTTGTTCGTCCTACGGACTAAAACCCTACGATTTATATAGGCACCGAAGAGGGTTAGGGTTACACAAAGTCGGTTACAATAGTAGGAGATCTACATATCCGTATCGCCAAGCTTGCCTTCCACGTCAAGGAAAGTCCCATCCGGACACGGGACGAAGTCTTCAATCTTGTATCTTCATAGTCCAGGAGTCCGGCCAAAGATGATAGTTCGGCTATCCGGACACCCCCTAGTCCGGGACTCCCTCAAAGGGCATGGAACACTTCCCTAGAAAGAAAATAAAATTACCATACAAATCTATCATGAGAGCCACTTATGGATTGCCTACCAAAGATGGCAATACCTAGATATATCCCTGCTTTTATGCCTAGCTAGGGGCGTTAAACGATAGCGCTTGTTGGGAGGCAACCCAATTTTATTTTTGTTTTTTTGTTTTTGCTTCTGTTTAGGAATAAATAATCCATCTAGCCTCTGTTTAGATGTGGTTTTATCTTTTAATTAGTGTTTGTTCCAAGTAGAACCTATAGGATAACCTACGATGATAGTTAATTTGATTCTGCTGAAAAACAGAAACTTTGCGCGCACGAATATAATTTTGTTAAATCACAAGAACGTGATTTTGCATTGATTCTTTTTGCTTCTGTTCTATAGACAAATTATCCAGGACTTCATATTTTGGTAGGATTTTTAGAGTTCCAGAAGTTTGCGTTAGTTACAGATTGCTACAGACTGTTATGTTTTTGACAGATTCTGTTTTGCGTGTGTTGTTTGCTTATTTTGATGAATCTATGGCTAGTAAAATAGTTTATGAACCATAGAGAAGTTGGAATACAGTAGGTTTAACAAAAATATAAATAAATAATGAGTTCATTACAGTACCTTAAAGTAGTCTTTTGTTTCCCTTCTCTAACGGAGCTCACGAGATTTCTATTGAGTTTTGTGTTGTGAAGTTTTCAAGTTTTGGGTGAATTCTTTTGATGGATTATGGAACAAGGAGTGGCAAGAGCATAAGCTTGGGGATGCCCATGGCACCCCCAAGATAATCCAAGTACACCAAAAAGTCAAAGCTTGGGGATGCCCCGGAAGGCATCCCCTCTTTTGTCTACTTCCATCGGTAATTTACTTGGAGCTATATTTTTATTCACCACATGATATGTGTTTTGCTTGGAGCGTCTTGTATTATTTGCGTCTTTGCTTGTTAGTTTACCACAATCATCCTTGCTGTACACACCTTTTGAGAGAGCCATACACAAATTTGAATTTGCTAGAATACTCTATGTGCTTCACATATATCTTTTGAGCTTGATAGTTTTGCTCATAGTGCTTCACTTATATCTTTTGAGCGTGATAATTTTTGCTCTAGTGCTTCACTTAGATCTTTTAGAGCACGGTGGTGGATTTGTTTTAAAGAAACTATTGATCTCTCATGCTTCACTTAGATTATTTTGAGAGTCGTTAATAGCATGGTAGTTTGCTTAATATTAATATACTTGGTATTCAAGATATGTGAAACTTTCTTTTGAGTGCGTTGAATACTAAGTTTGATGCTTGATAATTGTTTTGAGATATGGAGGTGATAATACCAAACTCGTGCTAGTTGAGTAGTTGTGAATTTGAGAAATGCTTGTGTTGAAGTTTTCAAGTCCCGTAGCATGCACGTATGGTTAAAGTTGTGTAACAAATTTGAAACATGAAGTGTACCTGGCTTGTGCATCCTTATGAGTGGCGGTCGGGGACGAGCGATGGTCTTTTCCTACCAATCTATCCCCCTAGGAGCATGCGCGTAGTACTTGGTTTTTTATGACTTCTAAATTTTTGCAATAAGTATATGAGTTCTTTGACTAATGTTGAGTCCATGGATTATACGCACTTTTTCCTTTCCGCCTTTGCTAGCCTCTTCGGTACGGTGCATTGCCCTTTCTCACCTTGAGAGTTGGTGCAAACTTCGCCGGTGCATCCAAACCCCGTGATATGATACGCTCTATCACACATAAACCTCCTTATATCTTCCTCAAAACAGCTACCATACCTACCTATTATGGCATTTCCATAGCCATTCCGAGATATATTGCCATGCAACTTTCCACCATTCCGTTCATCATCGTCATGACATACATTACTTTTGTCATATTGCCATTGCATGATCATGTAGTTGACATCATATTTGTGGCAAAGCCACCATGCATTATTTTTCATACATGTCACTCTTGATTCATTGCATCATCCCGGTACACCGCCGGAGGCATTCATATAGAGTCATATCTTGTTCTAAGTTCCGAGTTGTAATCCTTATGTTGTAATCAATAGAAGTGTGATGATCATCATTATTAGAGCATTGCCCAAAAAAAGAAGAAGAAAGGCCAAAAGAAAAAAATAAAAGCCCAAAAAAAGAAAAAAAAGGGCAATGCTACTATCTCTTTTTTCACACTTGTGCTTCAAAGTAGCACCTTGTTCTTCATATAGTGAGTCTCATATATTGTGCTTCAAAGTAGCACCTTGTTCTTCATGTAGTGAGTCTCATAAGTTGTCTTTTTATACTAGTGGGAAATTTTCATTATAGAACTTGGCTTGTATATTCCTACGATGGGCTTCCTCAAATGCCCTAGGTCTTCATGAGCAAGCGAGTTGGATGCACACCCACTAGTTTTCTTTTGTTGAGCATTCATAGCTCTAGTGCATCTGTTGCATGGCGATCCCTACTCCTCATGTTGACATCAATTAATGGGCATCTCCATAGCCCGTTGATTATCCTCGTCAATGTGAGACTTTCTCCTTTTTTGTCTTCTCCACACAATCCCCATCATCATATTCTATTCCACCCATAGTGCTATATCCATGGCTCACGCTCATGTATTGCGCGAGGGTTGAAAAAGGTTGAGATTATTTAAGTATGAAACAATTGCTTGGCTTTTCATCGGGGGTATAGAAGTTGGGAACATCTTTGTGTGACGAAAATGAAGCATAGCCTAACTATATGATTTTGTAGGGATGAACTTTCTTTTGCCATGCTATTTTGAGAAGACATGATTGCTTTGATTAGTATGCTTGAAGTATTATTATTTTTATGTCAATATGAACTTTTGTCTTGAATCTTTCGGATCTGAATATTCATACCACAATTAAGAAGATTTACATTGAAATTATGCCAAAGTATCACTCCGCATCAAAAATTCTCTTTTTATCATTTACCTACTCGAGGACGAGCAGGAATTAAGCTTGGGGATGCCTGATACGTCTCCCACGTATCTATAATTTTTGATTGCTCCATGCTACTTTATCTACTATTTTGGACTATATCGGGCTTTATTTTCCCCTTTTATATTATTTTTGGGACTAACCTATTAACTGGAGGCCCAGCCCAGAATTGTTGTTTTTTGCCTATTTCAGTGTTTCGAAGCAACGGAATATCAAACGGAGTCCAAACGGAATGAAACCTTCGGAAACGTGATTTTCTCACCGAACGTGATCCAGGAGACTTGGACCCTACTCCAAGAAGTAACAGAGGCGGTCACGAGGGTGGGGGGCGCCCCCCCCCTAGGGCGCGCCCCCTGCCTCGTGGGCCCCTTGTTGCTCCACCGACGTACTCCTTCCTCCTATATATACCTACGTACCCCCAAACGATCAGAAGGGGAGCCAAAAACCTAATTCCACCGCCGCAACTTCCTGTATCCATGAGATCCCATCTTGGGGCCTGTTCCGGAGCTCCACCGGAGGGGGCATCAACCATGGAGGGCTTCTACATCAACACCATAGCCCCTCCGATGAAGTGTGATTAGTTTACTTCAGACCTTCGGGTCCATAGCTAGTAGCTAGATGTCCTCTTCTCTCTTTTTGGATCTCAATACAATGTTCTCCCCCTCTCTCGTGGAGATCTATTTGATGTAATCTTCTTTTTGCGGTGTGTTTGTTGAGACCGATGAATTGTGGGTTTATGATCCAGCTTATGTATGAATAATATTTGAATCTTCTCCGAATTCTTTTATGTATGATTGGTTATCTTTGCAAGTCTCTTCGTATTATCCGTTTGGTTTGGCCAACTAGATTGGTAGTTCTTGCAATGGGAGAAGTGCTTAGCTTTGGGTTCAATCTTGCAGTGTCCTTTCCCAGTGACAGAAGGGGCAGCAAGGCACGTATTGTATTGTTGCCATCAAGGATAACAAGATGGGGTTTTTATCATATTGCATGAATTTATCCCTCTACATCATGTCATCTTGCTTAAGGCGTTACTCTGTTTTTAACTTAATACTCTAGATGCATGCTGGATAGCGGTCGATGAGTGGAGTAATAGTAATAGATGCAGAATCGTTTCGGTCTACTTGTCTTGGACGTGATGCCTATATACATGATCATACCTAGATATACTCATAACTATGCTCAATTCTGTCAATTGCTCAACAGTAATTTGTTCACCCACCGTAGAATATCTATGCTCTTGAGAGAAGCCACTAGTGAAACCTATGGCCCCCGGGTCTATTCTCATCATATCAATCTCCATTACTTTAATACTTGCTTTGTTTTTACTTTGACTTTTACTTTTCACTTTGCATCTATATATCAAAAATACCAAAAATATTATTTATCATCTCTATCAGATCTCACTCTCGTAAGTGACCGTGAAGGGATTGACAACCCCTAATCGCGTTGGTTGCGAGGAGCTATCGTTTTGTGTAGGTACGAGGGACTTGCGCGTGGCCTCCTACTAGATTGATACCTTGGTTCTCAAAAACTGAGGGAAATACTTACGCTACTTTGCTGCATCATCCTCTCCTCTTCGGGGAAATCCAATGCAGTGCTCAAGAGGTAGCACTTACCGATAAGGATCTCAGTCTCACCTAGATGGGATTGTAATCTCTCTGTTTCCCTTCGTAACGTTTTTGTACCACCGAGATGAGCACGGTCCCACCGAGATTGCAATGTAAACTCCCTGTTTCCTTTTCGTAACATTTCGGTCCCACCAAAATGAGCGAATCGGTCCCACCGAGTTTACCTGACCAACTCTCTAGTTAGCTTATTACCAAAATCGGTCTCACCGATTTTATGTAATCGGTCTCACCGATATTACGTTATGCCCTAACCCTCACCATATCGGTCCTACCGAGTTGCATGTCGGTCCCACCGAAAATCCTAACGGTCACTAGATTTGCTGAATCGGTCTGACCGAGTTTACCAATTCAGTCCCACCGAGTTTGGCAAGTTGTGTGTAACGGTTAGATTTTGTGTGGAGGCTATATATACCCCTCCACCTCCTCTTCATTCGTGGAGAGAGCCATAAGAACAAACCTACACTTCCAACTTGCTGTTTCTGAGAAGGAACCACCTACTCATGTGTTGAGGCCAAGATATTCCATTCCTACCATATGAATCTTGATCTCTAGCCTTCCCCAAGTTGCTTTCCACTCAAATCTTCTTTCCACCAAATCCAAATCATGTGAGAGAGAGTTGAGTGTTGGGGAGACTATCATTTGAAGCACAAGAGCAAGGAATTCATCATCAACACACCATTTGTTACTTCTTGGACAGTGGTGTCTCCTAGATTGGCTAGGTGTCACTTGGGAGCCTCCGACAAGATTGTGGAGTTGAACCAAGGAGTTTGTAAGGTCAAGGAGATCGCCTACTTCGTGAAGATCTACCGCTAGTGAGGCAAGTCCTTCGTGGGAGACGACCATTCTGGGATAGACAAGGTTGCTTCTTCTTGGACCCTTCGTGGGTGGAGCCCTCCGTGGACTCGCGCAACCGTTACCCTTCGTGAGTTGAAGTCTCCGTCAACGTGGATGTATGATAGCACCACCTATCGGAACCACGGCTCAAAAATCACCGTGTCTCCAAATTGCGTTTGAATCCTCCAAACCCTTCCCTTTACATTCTTGCAAGTTGCATGCTTTACTTTCTGTTGCTCATATACTCTTTGCATGCTTGCTTTAATTGTGTTAAGATTGCTTGACTTGTGCTAAGATAGCTAAAATCTACCAAAGACTAAAATTGGGAAAAGGATAAGTTTTTATTTGGTCAAGTAGTCTAATCACCCCCCCCCCTCTAGACATACTTTCGATCCTACAAGTGGTATCAGAGCTTTGTTCTCCATTTGCTTTGATTTCCATAGCCTTTGGTGGTCATAGCCTTGGTTTCACAACCTAGGAGAGTATGGCGTCTAGCGAGGGAAATTATCACCGTAGAGGTCCTTACTTTGATGGTACTAATTTTGCTAGTTGGAAGCATAAGATGAAAATGCATATTCTTGGACATAACCCCGCCGTTTGGGCTATTGTGTGTATTGGCTTGCAAGGTGAATTCTTTGATGGGAGAGAATCGAACCGTGAAGCTAGTGCGGAAGAGTTGAAGATGCTGCAATACAACGCTCAAGCTTGTGATATCCTCTTCAACGGATTGTGCCCCGAAGAATTCAACAAAATCAGCCGTCTTGAGAATGCAAAGGAAATTTGGGACACTTTGATTGATATGCATGAAGGTACCGACTCCGTCAAGGAATCCAAGCTGGATGTGCTCCAAAGTCAACTTGACAAGTTCAAAATGAAGGATGGTGAAGGTGTCGCGGAAATGTACTCTAGGCTTGCTCTTATCACAAATGAGATTGCGGGCTTAGGAAGTGAAGAGATGACCGACAGATTCATCATCAAGAAGATCCTAAGAGCTTTGGACGGAAAATATGATACCGTGTGCACATTGATCCAAATGATGCCCAATTACAAAGATCTTAAGCCAACGGAAGTCATTGGAAGAATTCTTGCTCATGAGATGTCGCTCAAGGATAAGGAGGAACTTCACAACAAGTCAATTGGTGCTTACAAAGCCTCATGTGAAGCCCCCACGTCATCAAGTGAGAAACAAACCTTCAATGAAGAATTGAGCTTAATGGTGAAGAACTTCACCAAATTCTACAAGAGTAGAAGCAAAGAGAGAAGCTCCAAGTCAAGGTCCTACAATGAAAAAAGATCTTCCAATCGAGAGTGCAATTGCTACAATTGTGGGAGACCCGGACACTATTCCAATGAGTGTACGGCACCCCAAAAAAGAAGAGAAGAATCACCCAAGAGGAGAAGTAGAAGAGAGGAATCACCACCAAGAGAGAGGAGGAGTAGAGATGATCGTTATGAACGAAGAACATCCAGGAGGAGCAAGGATTCGGAAAGGAGGGACAAGTTATCAAGGAGCTACACAAAACAAAGACATCAAGCTCATGTTGGTGAATGGGTGTCCGGCTCCGACTCCGACAATCACTCCGAGAGAAGCTATCACTCCGACTTCGAATATACTCAAGATGAAGGTGTTGCCGGTCTAGCACTTGTGTCAACCAACTCCTATGACATATTTGATTCACCTAATGAAGGAATTGGAAGATGCTTCATGGCTAAAGGCCCAAAGGTAACACACCCCGAGTATGTTGATTTCAATAGTGATGAAGATGACTTGCTAGGTGATGATGATTTACTTGTTGACAACTCTAGTGATGAATACTATGATGAAACGTCAATTCATCATGCTAATCAAGATAAAACGAATGAAAATGATAAGGATAAGATTGAGCTTCTAACTAAAGAACTAAACACTCTTAAGTTAGCTCATGAAACTATCTTAGAAGATCATCGATAACTTTTAAGGACTCGTGAGAAGTTACGCTTTGAAAGGCTCAATCTTGAGCAAGAGCATGAGTTCTTAAAGGCAATCAATGATGATCTTCGTAAGAAAAGTTCTTCTTACATTGCCAAGCGTTTACTCTTATCTACTTACATGCCTCAACTCAAGTCCATTAACAAAAACAAGAAGGATTCTTCCTCTAGTAGTAACAATAATCATGCTAAATCAAATGTTGTTGCTTATAGTAGTTCTCTTGATTCCACTAATGATACTCTTAGCCAAGTTACACTTGAGCAAGAAAATAGCTTATTGAAGGGAACTATAGAGAAAGGTGTTTACAAGAGCCTTGCCGGGAGTAAGCAATTTGAGGAAATTGTACGCAAGCAAGGAAGACACCGGAAGAAACATGGTGTTGGTTTTGAACGAAAGTTCAATGCCAATGGAGTTGAGTGGGAAGAAGATCAATATCCCAAGACGAAGTTTGTTCCTCAACAAGAGAAGTACGATCCTACTTCCTTCAAGGGGACACAAGCTCAAGATGATCTTCCACCACAAGACCATAAGCAAAAAGGCAAGGACAAGCTTCAAGAGGAGATTGATGCATTTGAAGAAGCTCCTAAAGCCTTGGTCAAGTGGGTTCCCAAGACTATGACAAGTTCTACTTCATCAAGTACGACTACAACTCCAAGGATTCCCATCAAGATGATGTGGATCCCGAAGAAGAAGAACTAGAGAGTTCTTGAGGGTGACTCCGCCAACATATTTCACTCATATCATTTTGGCAACAACAAGTGCAATCAACTTCCACATCTTGCACTAGTTCAAGGATCACAAACCCTCTTGTTGGTAAGACAAGGGACAAGGTAATATAATGCTTTCATAGACATCATCTTGTGTGTGCATCACTTTATGTCTATGGATATCCTTGTTTGTTCCTTGTGGGACTAACTCGTGTAGGTATCGAAAGTGCAACTCACTCCAAAGGATTGCTCCAAATGATCTTCATCAACATTGAGCATCCACATCTTCAACACCTACATGAAGTCATCATCGACAAAACCCGAGGTTAGTTCATCCCTCTAAGGGGGGGTCTCACATCTAGGGGGAGCTTAACTCTAAGAATTGAGTCAAAGCAACTCTAATGGTGTGACCACATCAAAGCATTATGTAAAAGTGCTAACCCCACTTGAGCTTAAACGATGAGTATGACCTATGATCAAATGTTCTCATTTGACTCCTAAGTCAATATACTCATATATAGATGACCTAGTCATCGCCAATTGTTTGATAGATGCTAGAATTGGTTGTGCATGCTTTGCCACATATTTCATTTGCCATCTTAATGTGTGAGCATGTTGGTTGCATATTTTACTCATTCGAGGACATCCACTTGTTGCTTTGATTGATTGGTTTCTTTTTCTTTTACCAAGTGGATGGACAAGAATGCCTAAGAACCTTCTCTAGCTATATATGCTTTTCTTGTCTCAAACTCTATTCATGCTACATCACAAAATTTGATCAAGTCAGATTCGAACCACTCTGTGTGAGGAGCACTCGGAGTCCCCGATTCGTCATAGACTTAAACTTCCAAAACTTCTTTGTGCGTTTCGGTCTGACCGATTCCTCCATTTTGGTCATAACGAGATCACTAAGTCAATCTAGGTTTTCAATCTTGGTGCAACCGATTTGAACTTTTCGGTCACACCGAGTTGTTGTAACTGTATACAGTTATGCATCTCGGTGCCACCGAGTTGTTCCACTCGGTCACACCGATAGGGTCAGGCTATATATACTCACGGGAAAAAATTTGGAAACTTTCTCCAAACCCCTTCGCCCACGCATAGCTCGCTCTGCCTCCAGGGTCCGGATCGTCCTCCTCATCGCCAGCCGCCTCTAGTCGCTGGTCTCCGCCGCCGTCAACGGAATTCACCCCCGCCGTTGCCGCCGTAGCGAGTTCATCGCCAAGCTAGGGTATGGACTCGATCACAGTGCTATCCCCGTCCAAGTCCTATCACATTGTGTTCATATGATTCTTGCCACGATTGAAACTATTCTATCCAGTCAAAACAATCCATAGTTTAGAAGTGAATTGAAAATTTAGCGTTAGGTTTCCGCCGAAACCATCTCAGACCCACCGAGTTGCAGAACTCGGTTCCACCGATTCGGCTAAGGCCATTGCACAAGTGATTCTCAGTCTGACCAAGAATTGCAAATCGGTGTGACCGAGTTCAGGACTTTGTGAAACCCTAGCAGTCTTGGTGCCACCGAACTGTGACTTGGTCTGACCGAGTTCACTAGTTTAGGTTCCAAAAGCTGCTTCGGTATCACCGAGTTTGCAAATCGGTTGATCCGAAATGCTTTCTGTGGAAAACTAAAACTAAGTTTTTGAATCATTCTTTTGCAAAAACCTCTGTATTTTGTGATGCTCATCCACTTTATCTCATCTACATCTATTCACAGGGTCAGCAGTCAGTGTTTGCAACATGTCTGATCAAAGTGACAGCCAAAACAGGGAAGAGGAGCAGATTCGGATGAGTGAGGGCACTAGTCCCTCTAGTACCTCAGATGATGGAAGTAGGAACACCCCAAGCAACTTGCCCAAAGCTGCCACCAGGGCCAGAAAGAAGAAAATCTCAGAATCTGAGGATGAAGACTATGTGGTAGTAGAGGATGAGGCCAATTCCAAGAATAAAGTGCTAAAAAAGGAGTATGGCACAGTTGCTGCCATTAAGCCTGGTATGAAGACCAAAGTACCTGCTAAGAGAACTCCCATGTCTAAAGCCAGAGCCTCTACTCAAGTACCTTTGGAATCTCAACCCAAAGAGGCTGCTGCAGAAGGGAAGAAAAGGAAGGAAAGGGTCAAGAAGACTATCGGTGTCAAAATCGGCGGATCTCGGGTAGGGGGTCCCGAACTGTGCGTCTAGGCGGATGGTAATAGGAGACAAGGGACACGATGTTTTACCCAGGTTCGGGCCCTCTTGATGGAGGTAAAACCCTACGTCCTGCTTGATTAATATTGATGATATGGGTAGTACAAGAGTGGATCTACCACGAGATCAAGGAGGCTAAACCCTAAAGCTAGCCTATGGTATGATTGTTGTAATGTATGTTGTGTCCTACAGACTAAAGCCCTCCGGTTTATATAGACACCGGAGAAGGCTAGGGTTACACAGAGTCGGTTACAATGGTAGGAGATCTACATATCCGTATCGCCAAACTTGCCTTTCACGCAAAGGAAAGTCCCATCCGGACACGGGACGGAGTCTTCAATCTTGTATCTTTGTAGTCTTGGAGTCCGGCGGACGATGATAGTCCGGCTGTCCGGACACCCCCTAGTCCAGGACTCCCTCAGTAGCCCTTGAACCAGGCTTCAATGACGATAAGTCCGGCGCGCATAATGTTCGGCATTGCAAGGCGGGTTCCTCCTTCACATAATCCAGAGAAGATCATGAACACCAGGATAGTGTCCGGCTCTGCAAAATAAATTCCACATTCCACCGTAGAGAGAATAAAATGTCCACAAGTCCAATCTGCTGACGTATTTTGCGGCATGTCGTCACGCCACTACCAAGCCTTTACTTGAATCATTTTTTGTTATACCACCTCATCACGTTTAGCGAAGCGGTTTCCTTGGCACGTCTTGTCGAAGCAGAGATCGTGTTCCCCTTATTCCGGGATTCTCATCAATACGGATGTGGGTAACCCAACCGCGCCATTGATGGTGGCGCTTGGGAGATAAGCGAGTTTTACCAGGCTGGTGGGGGACGCATAGTCTTCGCCCGCCTATATATAAGGGATAAGGATTCACCTTTTCACCCACGCCTTCTTCCTCCTTTGCTTATCCACCTCCGCGCACTCAAGCTCCAACGCCCAAGCTCGCGCATCTCATCTAAACCTTCCCCGACCATGTCCGGAGGGGGAGGCAAATGGTTGGCTTCCACCGTTAAGGAGGAGCACATCACCAAGCTGCGCAGTGCCGGATACCTTTCTGGCGATATCGCGCACCGGCTGCCTGACGAGGGGCAGCTCATCCCTACCCCCGGGCCCCATGAGAGGGTCGTTTTCTTTCCCCACTTCCTCCGGGGACTGGGCTTTCCACTTCACCCCTTTGTCCGGGGGCTCATGTTCTACTACCGCCTGGATTTCCACGATCTGGCGCCGAACTTCATCCTCAACATCTCAGCGTTTATCATCGTGTGCGAGGCCCTCCTCTGCATCCGGCCCCACTTCGGCTTGTGGCTCAAGACCTTCAACGTCAAGCCGAAGGTAGTGAAGGGCACGCAGGCGGAGTGCGGAGGCGCCATGTTGGGCAAGATGCCCAACGTCCTCTGGTTCGAAGGGGCCTTCGTGGACTCTGTGAAGGGGTGGCAATCGGGGTGGTTCTATATCACCGAGCCGCGCGACCCTGCGTGGGCGGCGGCCCCCGAGTTTAGATCTGGTATCCCCACGCAGCTCACCTCCTGGAAAGAGAAGGGCTTGTTGTGGGGTAATCCGAAGGAGCTGATAGGACTCTGAGCCTGTATCCAGAAGCTGGTGAACAAGAAGCTCAGGCTCGTCGACGTGGTCCAAGTCATGCTCGTCCACCGGATCCTCCCATGCCAAGAACGGGCATTCAATCTGTGGGAGTTCGATCCGGAACGGCACCAGGCGCTGAGCGGGCTCTTCAACACGACGTACGAAGGCGCCTGGAGGGTGCTGTTTAAGGGCGTCGAAGCCTCCGCATCCGTGACAGAAGATCGCGGATTTTACTCGCAGCATCCGGCTGATGAGGTAAGTGATTCTACCCCTTTACGGGACACTTGTGGTAAATAGATTGATTCTAAGAGGGTTTCAATCTCCCTTTTCCTTTGACAGGAATGGATGAAGAAGGCCGAGCAGCTCATCTGCCCGGCTCCCATGCCAGAAGACCCAGTGGACGCCCGTCTAGCGGGGCTGCTGGTTCTGGCACCGCACGTGGTGCTGGAGAAGAAGGCCAAGAAGGTGGCCACGGGGACCCGAAAGAGTTCCCATAATCAAGCGTCCGACGATGAGGCGGACTCCTCCCCCGAAGACGAGGAGGAGGAAGAAGACTCTCTCCCGGAAGGGGGAGAGAGGAAGAGGAAGGCTTTCCCAACAGGGGAGGCCGAAGGGTCCAAGAGGGGGAGAACCATTCCCCCGGACAGCTCCGCCAACACCGACGTTGGCGACGAGGAGTGGCCTTCAAGGGCCAGGCCTCCGGCGAGATCGTAAGTATCTGGATCCCTGATGTGCAATTTCTTTCGTGTCACATAGTGTCCTACTAATGCCGCATACTACCCGCAGTTTGGCCGATGATGATTTCCCCACTTCATCGAGCGGGTCGTTGGCCCCGTCGGATGTGGATTTACTTCCGACTGCCTCTACCCCCCGCGCCTATGAGGACGCCGAGGTGGGATCCCAGAAAGGGACCCATCAGGAGGAGGCTCCAGAGGCGCCGCAAGGCAGCCTCCCGGACTTTGCGCCAGACTCTACGTCGGAACCTGTAGTGGTTCCAGAGTCCGGCAGGCGGCCCCTTAGAAAGAAGGGCAAGACCGTGACACCGGCGGCCTCCGTCCAATCGGAGGCGCCAGACAACTTGCTGGAGGCGCTCAAAGGCGCTTCCATCGAGGAAGAACACCGCACTGTTATGAGTGCGGTGATTCAGAAGGTTCAGCTCGCCAAGAGCGGGCTGACCGAAGCCTGCAGTAGCCTTCTAACAGGCTTTGAGGTAAGAAATTAAAATTATGTAATGTAATACCGCATAGACAGTAGCCCCTGATGCTCGGTTTGGTGTTCGGAAAGAAAAGCCGGACTGAGGATCTAAAAAGATATTCGCAGGTTGCTAATAAATTATGTCAATATGGGTTTGCAGGCTGTGCTGCTGACCTCTGCCGCATTGACTGCGGAGGTTGGTACATTAAAGCAAGATCTCGAGCGGTCCGAGCGAGAGCTCGGCCATGCCAAGAGGCAGCTCGAGGACAAAGAAGGTGAGTAGCACCGCTTTGAATTTTTACCTTACATAAAAGGATTTTGGTCGCAATAAAATTTACAAGGATAATATGGGTATTGCAGGGGCCATAAACGAGGTGGCAGCCCTGAAGGAGGCTGTGTCCGCGGCCGAACGCAGTGCGGCCGCGGAACGGGCAGAGCGAGAAAAGCAGGAGGCACAGGTGGCGGCAGTGCGGCAAGAGCTCCAGGCTCTCATGGAGAAGCATGAGAGCTTGGAGTGCGACTCCAAGACTCGAGAGTCCGAGCTCGCCTCGGCTCTCGAAAGTGCCAAGGCCGAGGCCCGTAAGGCCCTTCAGGAGGTTGAAGATGTGAAGAAGATAGCGGCGGGTAAGGCATTTTTCATGCAAAGCAAGCATGTTAATGTAAACTACCTGACACTTACCCGCATTCGGAGCTCTCCAGGGGCATTTGCAGATCTGCCGCATAGTGTGTCCGATGCCGCCGCATTCTACCGTGGCGAGGAGGGGAGCTCAACGGAGAAGGTCTTCTGGTCTCAGTACGCTGAGGCCGGCCATCCGGTGCCCCCAAGCGACCAGCTGAAGCAGCTGGTCGAACTCCACAAGGTAGCTGAGGAGGCCATGAAGGGCCTTATAGTCCGGCTGTGGCCTGGACAGGCCATGCCTGGGAGCTACTTCGGCCTCGTGCGGCGGCTGGTGGATGCGTGCCCCTGGGTGGAGGTCATCAAGCGCTCCGCCTGTATTGAAGGTGCTCGTCGGGCCCTTGCCCGCACAAAGGTGCACTGGGGCAGGCTGGATGCAGAGAAGCTTCTTACTGACCCGCCGCCCCCGGGCAAGGAGTATCGTACGCCCGAAATGTATTATAAAACTGTCCTGAAGGGGGCCCGCGATATTGCGGATGAATGCCCTAGAGATGTAATTTTTGAGTAAACTCGCTATGTATTATCCTGTGCGCTGAAAACTTTGTTCATGTGTGCCTTAAGCAACGCTTGTTTAATTTAAAATATTACCTTCTGTGCGGCCGTTTATGAAATCTGAGAGATGGCAAGTCGTTGGCTTCAGCCCCCAAGCCGCAAGTGATGGGGTGTTCGGGATAACTTGAGCACTCTTGTTCCCATTTTTGGGTCCATCTAGGGAGGCGCTCAACACAACGAACAAGGCAACCGGACTTATAATGCTTGAACACTCTCACTTAGCCATAGAATTCTATAATTTTAAATTTCGGTGACGCCCCTAGTATTCGGAAGACCGAATGCGGGGCGCTATCCACGCCTTCGTCGGACATAATCCGGAACTTCGCTCAAAGCGGCGTGAGTCTTTAAGGACCCGAAAAGACCTCTCGAACAGCGACCAGTCTCTCGCCTTATCATGCCGGTCAGTTTTAGCTTTCTCCACTGAGGCGCTCGCCCGGCTCAATCGGGGCGCAATCGCAGTGGTTCTCCCAGTGCCACCTTAGCCGACGGAACGGAACGTAAGGCACCAAAACGTGGGAGCCGGGCAAACCCAACTATTGACCCAAGACATGATTCGGAGCCGATTCATATAATGCTATAAGTTCGGGGTGCCGCACTTGTGAAAGTGTTCGGACTTATCACACCATAATGTGGGGAACATAAGCCCCTGGTGTATTAGGCCGTACCAAAATATACGGGTGCAAGATGTCATGTAATGAACATATATATGTAATAACAGGCAAGACAGTGTTGCGTCATTTATTAAAGGAAGTCTGCTATGAGTGCGGACTGATACAAATAGTGCGGTAAGCAAGGGTTTTGGACTAGTTAAACATGTCCCCCTCCAGGGATGGGCTGCGGACTTGGTGTATATAATCAAATTTAATGCTCGTAATTGAGACCGCCTGAGTGTTCGTCGCCGCATTCCTGCTTCCCTGGCTGTTGCATCATGAGTTCGGCAGGTTCACCACCGGACAGGGCCTCTGGCTAACGGAGTCCTGTGTATACAAAGAAGGAAAATAATAATAAGAAAGAGTGGCGCACTTGTGAGCCCCTGGTGTGGTCGAGCCGCACTCTGGGTCTATTGTGATCGTGCCCCTTCCCCTACGCCCATGGTATCTCCAAAGCGTAATGATGTACGTGGAGGGTTGTTCTTGCAATCATGCGAGGGCGGGGGTTAGGGCCGCATTGCTACGCGTGCTTGGATCGTGCCAGGTGGTCTTGGTTGGTGTTGCTTCGGGCGCGTTTGGCTGTATCCGGCCGTTTAGCGGCCGGACTCGGAAATTGCCTTAAAAGGCTGCTCTGTACTTCTGCCGCGAGAGCCGCTGTATGTTCCTCCGTTCAGAGGGAGCGTTCCGTATTTCCGTTGACCGTGATGACTCCACGAGGGCCTGGCATCTTGAGCTTGAGGTATGCATAATGCGGGACCGCGTTGAACTTTGCAAACGCGGTTCGTCCGAGCAGAGCGTGATAGCCGCTGCGAAATGGTACTATGTCGAAGATTAACTCCTCGCTCCGGAAATTATCCGGGGATCCGAAGACCACTTCCAGTGTGACTGGGCCTGTACAATTGGCCTCCACACCTGGTATGACGCCTTTAAAGGTTGTCTTTGTAGGTTTAATCCTTGAGAGGTCTATGCCCATCTTTCGCATTGTATCCTGATAAAGCAGGTTCAGGCTACTGCCGCCGTCCATCAGGACTCTCGTGAGGTGAAATCCATCGACGATTGGGTCTAAAACCAATGCGGCGAATCCGCCATGGCGGATGCTGGTCGGATGGTCTCTTCGATCGAAAGTGATTGGACAAGAGGACCATGGATTGAACTTCGGGGCGACTGGCTCCATTGCGTATACGTCCCTTAGTGCACGCTTCCGCTCCCTCTTGGGTATATGGGTTGCGTAAATCATGTTCACCATCCGGACTTGTGGGGGGAAACCCTTCTGTCCTCTATTGTTCGGCGGTCGGGTCTCTTCCTCGTCGTCGCTGTTTAGCCCCTTGTCATTGTTTTCGGCAATTAACTTGCCTGCCTGCTTGAACACCCAGCAATCTCTGTTGGTGTGATTAGCTGGCTTTTCAGGGGTGCCATGTATCTGGCATAAGCGGTCGAGTATTCGGTCCAAATTGGATGGACCCAGAGTGGTTCTTTTAAATGGCTTCTTCCGCTGACCGGGTTTAGAGCCTCGGAATCCGGCGTTGACTGTCGTATCCTCCTTATCGTCGCCGTTAATGCGGCGTTTATTTTTGCTTCGACGCGACCTGCCATTGTGGTCCTTAGTATCCGGACTGCCAGAATTTTTACTGAGGTTGTTGCTGCGAGCTAGCCAGCTATCTCTCCCGCGCAGAAGCGGGTCATTAATGATGTGAGAGCTGCCATGGATTTCGGCTTTTCCTGTCCCAGGTGCCGGGCTAGCCACTCGTCGCGGATGTTATGTTTGAAGGCTGCGAGGGCCTCTGCATCCGGACAGTCGACGATTTGGTTTTTCTTTGTCAAGAACCGTGTCCAGAATTGTCTGGCCGATTCGTCTGGCTGCTGAATTATGTGGCTTAGGTCATCAGCGTCTGGTGGCTGCACATATATGCCCTGGAAGTTGTCGAGGAATGCGGCTTCCAGGTCTTCCCAACACCCAATTGACTCTGTGGGCAAGCTGTTAAGCCAATGCCGAGCTGGTCCTTTAAGCTTGAGTGGGAGATACTTGATGGCATGGAGATCGTCGCCGCGGGCCATATGGATGTGAAGGAGATAATCTTCGATCCAAACCGCGGGGTCTGTTGTGCCATCGTAGGATTCGATGTTTACGGGTTTAAACCCTTCAGGGATTTGATGATCCATTACTTCGTCAGTGAAGCATAGAGGGTGTGTGGCGCCTCTATATTGGGCAATATCACGACGTAGCTCGAGAGAGCATTGTCTGTTGTGTTCGGCCCGGCCGGAGTTATTGTATCTGGCGCGACGGTATTCGTCGTGGGTCGTGGGGCGCCCCCGTGATCCGTAGATGGATCTGGATTGCCTTGCTTTGTCCTCCAATATATTTCGCAAGTCTGGCACGTTCCCTCTTGGCTTCGCGCTTTTGGAGCGATGCCGGGGTACGGTCTTGGTGGAGGGCCTGGATGCCTCTCTATCGCGACCACGGGGTGGTCGGTCTGCCGTATCGTGCGCTGGTGATGAAGGTATGAATGCTTCCTCCTCTAATCGGGGGAGCAACTTGCGTCTTGGGTAGCTTTTGGAGGGGCGTTCGAGTTTATACTCTTCGGCCGCGAGGACCTCGGTCCATCGATCGGCCAGCAGGTCCTGATCAGCTTGAAGTTGCTACTGCTTTCTCTTTAGGCTATTTGCCGTGGCAATAAGCCTGCGTTTGAAACACTCTTGTTCGACGGGATCCTCGGGCACGACGAATTCGTCGTCATTGAGGCTTGCCTCGTCTTCGAAGGGAGGTATATAGTTATATTCCTCGACCTCTTCGTCTGCCGCCCTCTCGTGAGGGCTTGCTTCTGCATCCTCCTGCGCTGAGTCTTGCTGGAGGGGATTGTCTTCGGCACTCTCTGGGGTATTATTATCTCCTGTGCCGGAATCTCCATTCTTGCTTTGGCGGGATTTAGAGCGGCGCCGCTGACGCCGGCGCTTGGACTGTTTCTTTAAGGAATCTGCCTCCGCTACTTCTTCGCCATCCCCATCTTTTGGGGTGTCCACCATGTATATGTCGTATGACGAGCTGGTCTTCCAGTGCCCTGTAGGCGCTGGTTCCTGTTTGTCTCCGGCATCGTCGTCCATAGCGTCGATGTCTTCGGAGTCGTAGTCTAGCATGTCGGTTAGATCGTCGACAGTGGCTACAAAGTGGGTGGTGGGTGGGCTCTGAATTTCTTCGTCGTCCGTATCCCAACCATCCTGGCCATAATCCGGCCAGGACTCTCCGGATAGCGAGAGATGCTTTAGCGAATTTAGGATGTCGCCAAAGGGCGAGTGTTGGAAGATGTCCGCGGCGGTGAATTCCATAACCGGCACCCAATCGGATTTGATTGACAGGGGCGTGGGAGGTTCGGAGTCCGGCAAGGAGTCCGGCGCCTCGGAGTCACGAGCTTCGCGAGGGACAAGGTTAGTGTTCGACTCCATCGCCGTGGAAGTTGAAGCCCCCGAGGCGGTGTCCAACCACCGGTCCTCGATCCGGGCGATCGGCTCCGGTCTAAGGGCCGGAGCGGATTCTTGTACGGCCACCAAGGCACTGTTCGGCGGCAGAGCTAGATCATGCCCATCGTAACAGTGCGGCACGCTTGGCTGTGGCTCGAGCCCGTCGAAGATCAAGTCCCTGCGGATGTCGGCCATGAAGTTTAGGCTTCCGAACCTGACCTGATGGCCAGGGGCGTAGCTTTCGATCTGCTCCAGATGGCCAAGTGAGTTAGCCCGCAGGGCGAAGCCGCCGAATATGAAGATCTGTCCGGGGAGAAAAGTCTCACCCTGGACAGCGTTGTTGATTGAAGAAGCCATCGAGCCTATCGATGACGACACAGAGGAACTCTCAATGAAAGCACCAATGTTGGTGTCAAAACCGGCGGATCTCGGGTAGGGGGTCCCGAACTGTGCGTCTAGGCGGATGGTAACAGGAGACAAGGGACACGAACCAGGTTCGGGCCCTCTTGATGGAGGTAAAACCCTACGTCCTGCTTGATTAATATTGATGATATGGGTAGTACAAGAGTGGATCTACCACGAGATCAAGGAGGCTAAACCCTAAAGCTAGCCTATGGTATGATTGTTGTAATGTATGTTGTGTCCTATGGACTAAAGCCCTCCGGTTTATATAGACACCGGAGAAGGCTAGGGTTACATAGAGTCGGTTACAATGGTAGGAGATCTACATATCCGTATCGCCAAGCTTGCCTTCCATTCCAAGGAAAGTCCCATCCGGACACGGGACAGAGTCTTCAATCTTGTATCTTCGTAGTCTTGGAGTCCGGCGGATGATGATAGTCCGGCTGTCCGGACACCCCCTAGTCCAGGACTCCCTCAAAGACCATGGCCAGAGTTGTTTGAAAGCCTTCCATGATGGAAGAGGAAGAGGAAGAAGAGGTTGCTGCACCAACACCCAAGGCTCAGAAGCTTATGGGTGATGCTATTAGGTCAAGGGTTGCATCATCAAATCCCAAAGAAGCACCCAAAGCTGCCTCCAAGCCCAAGATTGCACCAAAGAGGAATACCAGAAACATATCTGCTGCTGAGAAGAACAAGGCCCAAGTGCCTGAAACTGCTGCTGAAGAAGAAGAAGATGAAGAGCATATCCTGAGAAAGTTGAAGCCAAAGATTCCAGACCACAATGATGCTCATCCTGTGACTGAGAACATGAAGCTAAGGAAGGATGCAGGACTTAGACAGTGGATGTTGTTTGATCCTTATGCTATCAGGAGAAGGACTGTTGTTGACTACAGGTTCCATACTAAGGAACAGCAGGATTTCTATGAGACAGTGTTGCTGGACAAGAAGCCTATAGTTTGTGACATGAGGTGGGTGGACTGGACCTACATGAAGGAGAATGAGGAACACTATCCTGGTGTGTATGACAGCTTTAGTGTTTGTGGAGTTGCAGACTTTGTTGGGCAGAAGCTCACAAAGTGGAATGATGAGCTCATAATGTAATTCTACTCCACGGCACACTTTTATCCAGATGGCGGGATAGTATGGATGTGTGAAGGTACAAGGTACCAATCAACTATTGAGGAATGGGAAAATCTGATCAATGCACCTAAGGAGAAATAAGATGACTTGGATGTCTATGCCAAGAAGAAGATGGGTCACAACACTATGGCACATATGTACAAGGAGATCCCAGATGCTGCAGTTGAGACACATAAGTTTGGATCTATACATTATCTTCTGTCAGGACTGCCAACCATCAACTGGATCCTCAGGCATACTCTATTTCCCAAGTCAGGTGACCACAACATGATCATAGGCCATGCAATAAACTTGCTACACCTATTTGATGTGCCACATAAATTCAAGGTCATGAGCCTCATTGTTGAGACCATCAAGAGGACAACAGCTGACTAGAAAAGAAGTTGTGGGTATGCCCCACAGATCCAGGAGCTGATTAACTCCAAGATGGGCACAGGCACATACTTGCTGGACAAGGAACACTTTGCTATCTATCCAGACTTTTATGATAACCAAGTGGTTATGGATGAAGATGAACCATCTTCTGTGCATGCTCAAACAAAGAAGGAGAAGGCAAGGACAGAGAAGGCTACCAAGATGCCAACAATGGAAGAGACATCTCAGTACTTTCTGAAGTGCAAACAAGATCAGCTAGGCTACTTGATTGCATCCACTCTGAGGATTGAGAAGGGGCTGGCTACCTGGACTCAAAATCAGGGGAGCCTGGAGAGGATCATGGAGCAGAAGTTCTATAACTTGGATGTGAAGGTAACTGAGATCCAGTCTATTGTTGAGCAGCTTCGGGATGATATGCAGGAAAGGCAGGGCAATACTACCACTGATGCATTTGCCAGAGTGCCTAGAGCTCAGAGATTAGCTGCAGCGCCAGTGACAGACACTAGAGCCACTTCATCTGCACCAGCTACAGCTCCTACAGCACCAACTCCAGCACCTACACCTCCAGCTCCATCCACATCAACTGAAGTCTTCGTCCAAGGAGCCATCTCTACACCACCACCTGAAGATCAAGCCTGAGAGTCAATCTAGTGCTATGCATTTTCTATGAACTTTTTGGTAACTTGTTGCCAAAGGGGGAGAAAACTGTATAGATCATAGGCTTCGAGAGAGAGTATTGCTTTTTATTCTCTCTTGCTTTGGTGGTTGAACTTTATTTGCTTGTTTGAGATACTTTATGTCTATGTGATACTTGGATGATCATGTGTTTGATCATATGCTACATTTATGCTTGTTGGATGACATTATCTCGTTTATCTCTATATGATCATTCACTTTGCTTGGTGATGAGTGCATGTATTCAATCATTATCATTTTGAGCGCTCCACCAAGATGTATGTGACATGGAAGATTTACCCATGAGCCTAACTCTTGTGCATTTGCAGTCCAAAGCAAATCTTAAACTATGCACAAATTTAGGGGGAGCTCTTGCTTATCACATACTTCTCAAAGCGACAATGTTTTTTACTCTTATTATCATTTGTCGAAGCTTTGATCTATATGTTGTCATCAATTACCAAAAAGGGGGAGATTGAAAGTGCAACTATCCCTAGGTGGTTTTGGTAATTCCTAACAATATATAGCTCATTGAGCTAACATCATTCCAAGATGAATATTTTAGGAAAAACTCAATGGATGGCATGGCATGGATGAGAAAAAGTGGATCCCTCAAAATGCTAAGGATAAAAGGATTTGCTCAAGCTCAAAAGCTCAAGACTCTACATTTTATATTTTAGTGATCCAAGATCACATTGAGTCTATAGGAAAAGCCAATACTATCAAGGAGGGATGAGGTGTTGCTTAATGAGTTTCTTGCTCTACAGTGCTTAGTGATATGCTCCAAAACCCTCAACTACTTTCTCATATCCACATATGACCTAAACCAAAAGTCAAACTCGGCGCCACCGATTCTTTCTATCCGGTGCCACCAAGTTCAGATGTCATAGCCACTGCCACAAACCCTAGGCAAATCGGTCTCACCGATAGGGATCTCGGTCTCACCGAGATGGGATTGTAATCTCTCTGTTTCCCTTCGTAACATTTCGGTACCACCGAGATGAGCGATTGGTCCCACCGAGATTGCAATGTAAACTCCCTGTTTCTTTTTCGTAACATTTCGCTCCCACCGAAATGAGCGAATCGGTCCCACTGAGTTTACCTGACCAACTCTCTGGTTAGCTTATTACCAAAATCGGTCTCACTGAGTTTGTGTAATCGGTCTCACCGAGATTACGTTATGCCCTAACCCTAACCATATCGGTCCTACCGAGTTGCATGTCGGTCCCACCGAAAATCCTAACGGTCACTAGATTTGTTGAATTGGTCTGACCGAGTTTACCAATTCGGTCCCACCGAGTTTGGTAAGTTGTGTGTAATGGTTAGATTTTGTGTGGAGGCTATATATACCCCTCCACCTCCTCTTCATTCGTGGAGAGAGCCATGAGAACAAACCTACACTTCCAACTTGCTGCTTCTGAGAAGGAACCACCTACTCATGTGTTGAGGCCAAGATATTCCATTCCTACCATATGAATCTTGATCTCTAGCCTTCCCCAAGTTGCTTTCCGCTCAAATCTTGTTTCCACCAAATCCAAATCCTGTGAGAGAGAGATGAGTGTTGGGGAGACTATCATTTGAATCACAAGAGCAAGGAGTTCATCATCAACACACCATTTGTTACTTCTTGGACAGTGGTGTCTCCTAGATTGGCTAGGTGTCACTTGGGAGCCTCCGACAAGATTGTGGAGTTGAACCAAGGAGTTTGTAAGGGCAAGCAGATCGCCTACTTTGTGAAGATCTACCGCTAGTGAGGCAAGTCCTTCGTGGGCGACGGCCATGGTGGGATAGACAAGGTTGCTTCTTCATGGACCCTTCGTGGGTGGAGCCCTCCGTGGACTCGGGCAACCATTACCCTTCGTGGGTTGAAGTCTCCATCAATGTGGATGTACGATAGCACCACCTATCGGAACCACGGCTCAAAAATCACTGTGTCTCCAAATTGCGTTTGAATCCTCCAAACCCTTCCCTTTACAATCTTGCAAGTTGCATGCTTTACTTTCCGCTGCTCATATACTCTTTGCATGCTTTCTTGAATTGTGTTAAGATTGCTTGACTTGTGCTAAGATAGCTAAAATCTGCCAAAGACTAAAATTGGGAAAAGGATAAGTTTTTATTTGGTCAAGTAGTCTAATCACCCCCCCCCCCCTTGATACGTCTCCAACGTATCTATAATTTTTTATTGCTCCATGCTACTTTATCTACTGTTTTGGGCAATATTGGGCTTTATTATCCACTTTTATATTATTTTTGGGACTAACCTATTAACCGGAGGCCCAGCCCAGATTTGCTATTTTATGCCTATTTCAGTGTTTCGAGGAAAAGGAATATCAGACGGAGTCAAAACGGAACGAAATCAACTGGGGAAGTTATTTTTGGAAGGAAAGCAACCTGATAGACTTGGAGTGCACGTCAGGGGAGTCCCGGGCTGCCCACGAGGGTGGGGGGCGCGCCCCCTGCCTCGTGAGCACCCCGGAGGTCCACCGACCCTGGAGGTCCACCAACGTACCCCCTGCACCCATATATACTCTTGTACCCTAAAACTTCCAGAACAGAAGATAGATCGGGAGTTCCGCCGCCGCAAGCCTCTGTAGCCACCAAAAACCTCTGGGGAGCCCGTTCCGGCACCCTGCCGGAGGGGGATCCCATCACCGGTGGCCATCTTCATCATCCCGGCGCTATCCATGACGAGGAGGGCGTAGTTTACCCTCGGGGCTGAGGGTATGTACCAGTAGCTATGTGTTTGATCTCTCTCTCTCTCTCTCGTGTTCCCTCTCGTGTTCCCTCTATGGCACGATCTTGATGTATCCCGAGCTTTGCTATTGTAGTTAGATCTTATGATGTTTCTCCCCCTCTACTCTCTTGTGATGAATTGAGTATCCCCTTTGAAGTTATCTTATCGGATTGAGTCTTTTATGAGAACACTTCATGTATGTCTTGCCGTGATTATCTGTGGTGACAATGGGATATCATGTGCCACTTGATGTATGTTTTGGTGATCAACTTGCGGGTTTTGTGACATTGGGAACCTATGCATAGGGGTTGGCACACGTTCTTGACTATCTGGTAGAAACTTTGGGGCACTCTTTGAAGTACTTTTATGTTGGTTGGATGAATCTGAGATTGTGTGATGCATATCGTATAATCATGCCCACAGATACTTGAGGTGACAATGGAGTATCTAGGTGACATTAGGGTTTTGGTTGATTTGTATCTTAAGGTGTTATTCTAGTACGAACTCTTTTATAGATTGATCCGAAAGAACAACTTTGAGGTGGTTTCGTACCCTACCATAATCTCTACGTTTGTTCTCCGCTATTAGTGGCTTTGGAGTGACTCTTTGTTGCATGTTGAGGGCTTGTTATATGATCTTTCTATGTTATTATTGTTGAGAGAACTTGCACTAGTGAAAGTATGAACCCAAGGCCTTGTTTCCTATCATTGCAATACCGTTTACGCTCACTTTTATCTTTAGTTACCTTGCTGTTTTTATTATTTCAGATTACAAAAACCTATATCTACTATCTGTTTTGCGCTTGTATCACCATCTCTTCGCCGAACTAGTGCACCTATACAATTTACCATTGTATTGGGTGTGTTGGGGACATAAGAGACTTTTTGTTATTTGGTTGCAGGGTTGTTTGAGAGAGACCATCTTCATCCTACGCCTCCTACGGATTGATAAACCTTAGGTCATCCACTTGAGGGAAAATTGCTACTGTCCTACAAACCTGTGCACTTGCAGGCCCAACAACGTCTACAAGAAGAAGGTTGTGTAGTAGACATCAAGCTCTTTTCTGGCGCCGTTGTCGGGGAGGCTAGGTAAAGGGCACTCACTCACACCCCGTCAACTAAGCTCTTTTCTGGCGCCGTTGCCCGGGAGGTTAGCGCTTGAAGGTATATCTTTAGATCTTGCAATCGAATCTTTTTGTTTCTTGTTTTAGCACTAGTTAGTCTATAAAAGAAAATTACAAAAAAATGGAATTGAGTTTGTCTCATATGCTTCACCTTTTTAATATCTTTCGTGAGTATGATGGAAAGGATAATTGTGCTCAAGTGCTAGAAGAAGAAATCTCTAAATTGTTTGGCACTAAATATTTGAATGATGAGCATGAGTGCAATGTTGTTAGTACGAATTCTTTGAATATCCATGATGCTAATGATGATTGCACTAGTTATGATGAAAATGCCTCCTATAAGCATGTCAATTTTTGTGGAGTGCATTGGGCTTGCAAGGACACACCAAATAGGGAAGATAGATATTGCAAGAGGCATAAGTACTTAGAAACTAAATGGTTGCAATAAAGGCTAGATGCATGTGCTGAAAATTTATTTTTTCTTAGCCATACTTGTGAACTTTGCAATGAACGTGATCATTTTAGTACCCAATGCAAATTGTTTCATGATCGTATCGTGTCCAAAAATTGTGATGACTTGATTTCCCTTGCACATCATAATGAGCTTAGTTTGCTCTTGGCTTATGAAGAAATAAAACGTATAACTAAGATTATTCCAGAATTTGCCCTTGATAGAATTCTTCATTTTGATCTAGAAGAAATTTATATGTATTGTGTGGTGAATTGCATCGAAAATCCTTATATTGCAAATTACCTAAAGAAAAGAAAGCAAATGGAAGATGATGAGAATACTAATGAAAGGGAAGAGGCTTCCCAATCTCCTCCTATTATTTCTTATGATGAATCAGGTAACGAGGAGGAGCTTTCTATTCAACCAATCTCATCAATAAGGAGCTCAAAGAGGAAGGTTGAACCCACACATAATGTGAAGAAAAAGAAGAAAAGAAGGAGCAACAAAGGTGGAAAGGTATCCCTCCCAAATGATGTTGCTCCTACTACTCATTGTGATGATGATAATTGCTATACTATTGGTGCTATCAATATTTTTAATGATGAGAGTGATTATGCTTATGATATGAAAGGGCCCAAGCTTGGGGAAGCTATGTTTGATTGGGATGGAATATTTGAGAATATATTTGCTGGAATTAATGTTTGTCCCAAGCTTGGGGATGCTATGTTTAATGAAGATGATATTTTTAGCATCCCAAGTTTTGATATGCAAAGTTGTTATGATCATAGCATGCCTCCTACCTATGATGATTATATTGATGAAAGTGGGTTCGGAAGAGAGTCAACTTTAGGAAGTAGTGATCCCACTATTTTGGAGGATGTTAAATTTTATTGTGATGAATACGAAAGTGGATTTGGAAGAGTGTCAACTTTATTTAGTGATTCCACTATCTCGCGTCACACCCGGAGCAGGGCAGCTACATCAGGCCGCCGACGCCACTGGTCTGGATGGGGTTGGCGCCGGCGCCTGACGGCCCATTGTTGATGATGGCGTTTGCGGAGGCGCGTGTAGTTAGCGTTCCTTAGGATTAGCACCTTTTGTTCCCTGCGAGGTATCGAAGTACCACCCCGCGGGGGTATGTAAGGCGTTGGCCATGTCTTTTGTGAATGTTATATCCTTATTATGAATCGATGCGAGATGCTTGTCCTGTCCCGGCTCGGCTCCCCCTTTCTTTCCTCACGAGGGCTTGGTGCTCTACGCTAACAGGCCCCGGTCCCCAGGCAGGCTTCAGCCGTCGCTGGTATGCCAGGTCACGATGCCGTGGTTAAGGCCAGGAGGTGAGCGGCCCAAGGTCCAGTAAGAGCCCCTGAGTCGCGATGCTCAGGAGGTCCCCTTTAGCGCTCAAGCAGCCTCCGCTGGGCAAGAAAGGTAGGCAACGTTGCCGTGACAAAGCTGCACTAGGCGAGGGTTTAGCGTTGAATCAGTTCAGTTTTTGTGTGACTTATCTGGTAGGTTTGGAGTGGTTTTCGTCGAGGTGCCAGGCCTGCGTGGCGGCAGGTGAGGTGCTGCTGAGTTAGGTCCTCGTGAGCTTCTTCCCTCTCCCCCGCACTTTCCTTAATGCTCTACGTCCTCAGGTCCCGTCCCTCGAGCAAGCTCAGCCGACGCTGGTATGACAGGTCGCGATGCCGTGCGTCAAGGCCAGGGGGTGAGGGCTGGAGAGCCAGTAAGAGCCCATGAGTCGCGATGCTCAGGCGACCCCCTTTTAACATGCAAGCGGATTGTGCCGGAGAGGTGGAGAGAGAGCTCGCGACGTCCCCAGTGTTGCTTCCAGAACTGGTCCTGCAAACCAATCACGAGGGGAAACAAGGTCTGTCGTTACGGTTTCCAGCCAACCATCGGTCGCTCCGAGGGAGTGATTGGGGCACTGAGGGCCTGGTGAGGTGGTGCCTTGCAGGGCTGCCGCGGCCAGAGCTCGACCACTCAGATTTGTCGGTGTTGCAGGGATGGACCCATGCGCAAGCGCCGTGCCAGAGTGAGCGGATCCAAAGGTAGGTGTCAATCGAGCAGGCGATTAGGTCAAGCATGTTAAGCATGAAGGAGCAAATCCATTTAGATAGATGCAGAAAAAGCAAACGCCACTGGGCCAGGCCCGAGCAGCTTGGGGATAATGCAGCCCGAGGGGCGCCCCCAACAAGGTAGGTAAAGAGCATAAGCAAAACGGATACATGTCACAGGGATGGACCCACGCGACCTAGGAATGATGCAGCCCTGTGGGCGCTCCCAGCTGAAAATGGAACTTTGAAAGATGTCACCTGATACCGTTGGAGATGAAGTGATGCTGAAGTAGCGGACGACGCGTGGTGAGGAAGCCGACCCTCACAAGCTCTCGGGGCCTGGAGCCTCGGGAGGCTCCGAGGGCACGAGTGGATTTTCGAGGGCCATCTCCATCTCCACCAGCACCGTGCGATGCCTGACCTCCCGAGCCTCCAGAATGCTCCTCAGCAGGCGCTGACGAGCGGTGACCGCGTTCGGCAGGCCGAAAGGCATGCGAACGTAGCTGTGAGGTGGGCCCTCGTAGCGCCCCACGCGTGAAGGCCAGAGGCGCTCTTGAGACGCGGCTCGGTTGAGCCCTGGTACGTTGATGCAGACGCGCAGCCCTCCATCCTCTCCTGGATGTGGGGCTACGGCGGGCAAACGGCGGCTGCCGCGCATGACTCTTGACTCCTGTAGCTCCTGAGTGTTTCTCGCGATGCGCTCCTAAGGGTTTGGCCCTCCTTGCCTCATACCTTCCTGAGGGAAACGTGCTTTGAAGCATGCCTCCAAGTAGTGCCCGAGCGCCTCCCTCGTGACCTTGGCAAAGTTGGTGGCTCTCCAAGAAAGAGCCCCCGAGCACTGCCCGAGTGGGGCGCCGGGCGCGCCTTCCTATGCAGCAGAGGGTGGCGCCCCCTGAACAGGCGCGAATCCTGACGCAACGCCTCCGGAGGTGCCTGCCTTGTGAGGGTTTGGGCCAGGTGAAGCCTTCTTCTTCTTAGGGACCACCTCGGGAAGTCTCCCGCTCCTGTGATCTGGGTCTTCGATTGCCACGGCTTGGAAGGCACGCTCAAGAGAACACACTGCATCCCTTTCCTCACAGGGTACTGTGATGACTCCACCGCTTCCTGGCATCTTGAGGACATTGTAGCCGTGGTGAGTCACTGCCATGAACTTGTCCAGGGCTGGGTACCCGAGATGGCATTGTATGGCAGGCAAATGTGGGCGACGTCAAAGTCAATGAGCTCGGTGCGGTAGTTGTTGTGCTGCCCAAAGGTGATAGGAAGGCGAACTTGCCCTATTGGAACAGTGGAACCATCAGTGACTCCTGAGAAAGGCTTGGTCGGCTGAAGCTGATCATATGGCACTTGGAGATTGTTGAATGTCTCGACGGACAGGACGTTGAGTCCCGCTCTGCCATCGATGAGGGTCCTGGTGACTTGCACATTGCTGATGACTGGGGAGCAAAGCATCGGGAGGACTCCGGCCGTTGCTGCGCACTTGAGCTGATCCGCCGAGCTGAACGTGATAGCGCACGCAGACTACCTGAGAGGGCACATGGCCTCAAGCTTGGGGAGGACTGCATTCACCTCGCGAGCAAACTGCTTGAAGATGCGCTGAGAGGCTGGGGCCTGAGCGCCGCCCAGGATGCAAGCGATTGCGCGCGACTCCTGGAAGCCCCCAGCCCCCTTGTCCTGGTGATGGTCTTCGTTCCTCCTTGGCGGTGGTGGCAGAGGAGGGAGGCCTACGTTGCCGTGCGAGCGATCCTCATGAGGCTGATCCCTCCAACCTCCCTCGCGAGGCTAGTCCTGCCAACGGTCCTCGCGAGGTCGGTCACGCCACCCTTAGCGAGGGCCACGGTCCTCCCATCATCCTCCACCTCTTCCTCCTCCTCGGCCATAGCCTCGGTCGTTGCTCTCGGGGCGTCGGTCGATACACCCATCTCGCACAGCCCTGAGCTCTTGGCATTTGTTGGTGTTGTGGGTGTGGAGGTCGTGGTACACGCAGTACCGGCTGCCCTTGGATGACTCAGGCTGATCCCTACCTCGCTTGGTGTCTGGCTCGGCTGCGAGCACAGCCGCTCCCTTGCGCTTCACTTCCATGACCTTGGGCTTCTTCTCTTCTGGATCGGCAGCCGGAAGCTCGAGGAGGGAGAGGTGCCCTTCCTCAGCCCTGGCACACTTGGTCGCCAAGTTGAACAGCTCCAGGGATGTGCACAGGTCTTCATGGATTGCTAGCTCCTATTTCATCTCGATGTCACGCACGCCATCGGAGAAGGCTGAGATGATGGCTTCCTCAGTCACCCTGGGGATCTTGAGGCGGGCTGATACGTCTCCAATGTATCTATAATTTTTGATTGTTCCATGCTATTATATTACCCCTTTTGGATGTTTATGGGCTTTATTTTACACATTTATATCATTTTTGGGACTAACCTACTAACCGGAGGCCCAGCCCATATTGCCGTTTTTTTGCCTATTTCAATATTTCGAAGAAAAGGAATATCAAACGGAGTCCAAACGGAATGAAACCTTCGGGAGCATGATTTTTGGAACGAACATGATCCGGAGAGCTTGGAGTGCAAGTCAAGAAGCTTCCGAGGGCCCCACGAGATAGGGCCCCCCTGTAGGGCGCGCCCCCTGTCTTGTGGGCCCCTCGGGCGGCCACCGACGTACTTCTTCCTCCTATATATACCTACGTACACCAAAAACATCCAGGAGCACCACGAAACACAATTTCCACCGCTGTAACCTTCTGTATCTACGAGATCTCATCTTGGAGCCTTCGCCGGCACTCTGCCGGAGGGGGAATTGACCACGGAGGGCTTCTACATCAACATCCTTGCCCCTCCGATGAGTTGTGAGTAGTTTACCACAGACCTACGGGTCCATAGTTATTAGCTAGATGGCTTCTTATCTCTTTTTGGATCTCAATACAATGTTCTCCCCATCTCTTGTGGAGATCTATTCGATGTAAACTCTTTTTGCGGTGTGTTTGTCAAGATCCGATGAATTGTGGGTTTATGATCAAGTTTATCTATGATTAATATTTGAATCTTCTCTGAATTCTTTTATGTATGATTGAGTTATCTTTGCAAGTCTCTTCGAATTATCAGTTTGGGTTTGGCCTACTAGATTGGTCTTTCTTGCTATCCGTGTCAAAACCGGCGGATCTCGGGTAGGGGGTCCCGATCTGTGCGTCAAGGCTGATGGTAACAGGAATCAAAGGACACAGATGTTTACCCAGGTTCAGGCCCTCTCGATGGAGGTAAAACCCTACTTCCTGCTTGATTAGTATTGATGATATGGGTAGTACAAGAGTAGATCTACCACAAGATTGTAGAGGCTAAACCCTAAGAGCTATCCTATGATGGTATGATTGTAATTGTGATCGGCCTTCTAAGGACCAACCTCTCCGGTTTATATAGACACCGGAGAGGGCTAGGGTTTACATGGAGTCGGTTACAAGGAAGGAAATATAATATCTGGATCGCCAAGCTTGCCTTCCACGCCAAGGAGAGTCCCATCCGGACACGGGCCAAAGTCTTGAGTCTTGTATCTTCACGCTTCAATAGTCCGGACGTTGTACACAGTCCGGCTGTCCGGATACCCCCTAATCCAGGAGTCCCTCAGTAGCCCCTGAACCAGGCTTCAATAACGATGAGTCCGGTGTGCAGTATTGTCTTCGGCATTGCAAGGCGGGTTCCTCCTCCGAATACTCCAAAGTACCTGTTATGATGAATAGTGTCCGGCCTCCAATCAATGTTGTGCTCCTCAGCTTTAGTGCCTCAGTAATGACCATCTCCACGTGTCGAGCGAATGCGAGGAGTCGAGGCACTTTTGCATTTGCCACCCTCGACCCTCCGGGCTGACCGCCTATTTGAAGGGACGGGGATTCTCAAACCCAAACCTCACTCTCCCTCCCAGAGCTAGCATCCAACAGAGCGCTCCACGAAAAACCATTCTAGCATGGCCGGCCGTCGCAGCTCTTCTACTCGCCCTTCTCGTTCCAAGTCGGGGGATTGGGGAGAGTGTTCAGTTCCTCATAGCCGTTTGATAGAGTTACAAACCCAAGGGTTTCTCCCACCGGCGTTCATGGTCCCCGTCCGAGCTGAAATAGCCACTAATGACGGAGGGGAACAAGCTGAGGGATGTCCTAACCCATCTCCAGAGGAGCGTATATGCCTCATCCCGCATCTGCTGAGGGAAGTCGAGTTTCCTAACCACCTGTTTCTCCGCGGGCTCCTGGAGTTCTACGGCCTCCAGTTACACAACCTTACCCCTGCCTCCATTCTGCACATAGCGGGGTATGTCGCCCTTTGCGAGCTATTTTTAGGCTGCGAACCACACTTCGGATTATGGAGGAAGCTGTTCTGCCTCGTCCCTCGCACCCAGGGAGAGTCCCTATGTCAAGTGGGCGGGGCCGAAGTATGGCGCATTGCCGAGACCGGATACCTGTTCGGCACTCCTGAGAAGGCACCAGAAAACTGGCCCTCGGAGTGGTTCTATATAGACGATGTTCCCCTCCCGAATCCAGTCCAGACAGGTCTCCCCAAGTTCAGCAACGCGCCTCTGAGGGCACGCCTAAGCTGGCGCCCCCGGGGTCCTCAAGAAGAGGACACAAGGGAAATATACTTCCTGATGAACAGGATAAAGCTACTGGCCAAATCCGGACTGACGATAGTCGAGGTCATGGTGATATGCATAAGGCGGGGAGTGCAACCGCTCCAATATCGAGGGAAGCCCATGTGGCATTTCAACGGAGAAGACGACACCACCCGCTGCGGCCGTAGGGGTCCGGACTCCGCTGCCGCTTTGGCAAGGATATTGTCCGATTTGTACAAAGGGGAAGAGGAGGAATTCCTTCGCATAAAAACACGGGACGGATTCTCCATGCACAGCCCCCCAGAGTGGGTAAGTTGCCATTATTTTCCCTGCTTCACTTACTCTAGCGTTCTTCTGCTAAGATTACTTGCATCAATGTTTCTGAGCAGGAACTGAGGAGGGCCGTAGAAGGAATCTTCAGCCCCTCCCCGTAACCAGATGACCCCGGAAGGGCCCTAGATCCCGGACTCAAAGAAGATCCGGATATCACTATGGAGCTTGTCAACGGGGTATTTCATCAAGCGAGCTGGGATGGCGCCTTAGTGGCCATTACAGTCGACGACCCTGGACTGCTCCCAGCGTCGCGTGTAAGCCAAACCAAAACCCTATCCTCCGAAGAGGATTCCCCTCAGGATTATGATTTACCCTTGAGGTATCGTGATGTTTGCAGAGACGACGATCGAAGCGCAGGGCCGAGCCCCTAGGGACTGGTCAACCACGGGAGTCTGGATCAGGCAGGCTCAAGAGGAAGGCAGTGAGGGTTGACACACCGCTACAGAGGTAAAGTAATAACATGTCCTGCGGTTTATAGTATTTGAAATATGATAGCACCCTTTGTGTCTGGCAGGAAGAGGAACAGCCGGACTATATCTGGGAATCCAACCAATCATGCCTCCACCAGCCAGGTTCCAGAACCGGCTTCGAGGGCGGAGGCGGACACGGGGCCAGAACCACACAGTTCTCCGACAGAGGACGCGGATATGTGTTCGGCCACGAACTCTAAGGTGGAGAGCGCCATGAATCACCGGCGCCGGAGGGCCGTGCTTCGGAACAACATCTTTTCTGAAGAGTCTTTTAATGCCTTCAATTCGGCACATGCATACGTCCGAGCTGCTCGAGGCGGGCTTGCCCAAGCGACGAACCAGTACACCAAAGATATACGGGTAAGAAATTTTTGACAAGTATGTATAGCAGTAGCCCCTGAGACTTGAAATAGTTGGGACAACTGTTTGAAGGATCAATATATTCACAGGTCCTTGTGGACAAGAACGAACAATTGGCTCGGGAGCTGGAGGCCTGCAAGGCCCAGCTGATTAATGCGGTAGCCAAGTTAGAGGGATCCTGGAAGGCCCCCTCTAGTAATATTTGTCTCCATTACACGCAGATGTACCAGTTAGTAAATGGCTGGTGCGGTAGTCTAACAGAAAATTCTGCAGACAATCCGGGGTGAATCCGGAGGGAGTAATGGATGATGACTCGCATCTCCAACGGCAGCTAAAGGCTGGCGAGCGCATCATTACGCAGGTGACGCAAGAGAAGAACAAGCTACAAGATGCCAACATTCGTCTAGACATGGAATTAAAGGACGGCCGCGCTCAACTGGCGGACTCCGTGAAGGAGAACAAAAGGCTTCGACGCGGCATTTATGGTAGGAGCTCAAACGAAATGTGTGATAGTTCGGCGAGGAAGTTTTTTTTTTGAAATTTTTTTGCTTGCAGGAATGTTAACGGGTCGCCCTGAAGAGGAGATGCCCTCATCTGCCGGTGATTTGCTGCAAGAACTGTCGCAGTTGCACGAGCGTGTTCGGCACGTGATGCACGGCGTTGCTTAGGCCTTGTGGCCATCAAGCCTCCTGCCGAATGGCATGGGGGAGCTTGCAGACCTGCTTCAAGGAGCCCGGCGGTGCTTCCGTCTCTGGAAGATATCAGCATGCTGGCAAGGAGCAAGAGAAGCCTGGGCAATGGTGAAGACGCGCTACACCAAGCTGGACCCGAACCATATGGCCGAAGTAGGACCGGCGGGGCCCAATGGGCAAGAAATTCCCATAAGTCTGGTATATGACCAGGTAGCGTTAGCCGCTAAGTATTCTCAGCGGGATTGTAAGCTAGATATCCTGTTAGATGGTATAGAGGAGGAATATAGTCAGTCCAAGTGACTGTGTAATTTAATGGGCATAAGTAGCCCCTAGCCGGATTAAAATCATTTGTCATGGCGGACCTTTTCGCTTCAGCCCCCGGATCCTACAGTCCGGGGTGTGTCCGAATACCCGCTCAGTTATACAAAACCGAGGTATGCGTGTAGACCAGGCGTATGGGTCATAAGTGCTTGAACAGACAAGTACCCAACTAGTTATGTTATATTACATGGATAGTAAGAAACATCTTCCAGGGAGAATAGTTCCGTTAGGGGTTCCTTTCCCTGGCTACGCATGCGCCAATGTACATGTCCGGACTGCGAACGATGGCGCAAGATACAAAACTTCTGGGGGGTTTTGTTGTGACCAACGAATACATCCTTTGTTCACCGATCGAATATTCTCTTAAGGAAACTAGCTTTCGGCTTCACCGAGTCTGAGGTACACATCCGGCTTAACCGGTAGTAACAATCGCAGAGGTGCTCCCCTTATGCCCTAGCCGAATTAACGGGAACGTAGGGCATAAACACAAGAGCCAGGCAACCCAGCTTGGCCACATCTTAAGTCATATCGATGCATATAATGGTGAAGAAAAGGCACATATGGATAAAGAACGCATATGCGATGGGCAAAAAGCCATTTAAAGTAATTATGTCTAGCTTCCGAATAGGGAGCCCCCAGGTATAGCTTATACACATAGTACAACCGGAGTGATCCGGGAATCCGCACTGTATTAAATACTTTGTGTGAAGAGAAAAATGGTCGAGAAAGGAGAGAAAAGGGGTGGAGCATAATTAAAAAGGAGGGGTAAGGAGACGAACACTGAGTTCGGCGTTAGGCGTAGAATCTCCGGAGTCTGGCCGCGTTCCATGGGTTCGGCTCGAGTCTGTTATCGGATGCATTACGTAAACGGTACGCTCCTCCGGTGAGAACTTTGTCAATGATGAAGGGACCTTCCCACTTGGGTTTGAGTTTGTCCTTCTTCTTCTCCGGAAGGCGTAGAACGAGCTCCCCAATATTGTAAGTTTTGGCCGGCACTTCTCTGCTTTGATATCGTCGAGCCTGCTGCTGATAGAATGCGGAACGGGCTTTTGCGACATCGCACTCCTCCTCCAGGGCATCCAAGTTATCTTGCTGATCTAACTCGGCTTCCTTTTCTTCGTACATGCGTACGTGTGGCGAATCATGTATTATGTCGCAGGGTAGTACTGCTTCCGCACCATACACCATAAAAAATGGTGTATATCCGGTGGTGCGATTCGGTGTGGTCCGCAGCCCCCAGAGTACGGAGTCGAGCTCCTCTACCCAGTGCGCATCCGATTCTGTTAAAGATCGCACTAGTCTGGGTTTGATGCTGCTCATAATGAGACCGTTTGCCCGTTCGACCTGGCCATTTGTTTGTGGGTGGTAGACGGAAGCGTAGTCGAGCTTGATGCCCATTTTGGCGCACCAAGTTTTCACTTCATCGGCTGTGAAATTTGAGCCGTTATCAGTGATGATGCTGTGGGGGACACCGTATCGGTGTACGACCCTGTATATGAAGTCTATAACAGGTTCGGATTCGGCCGTTTTAACTGGCTTGGCTTCTATCCATTTGGTGAACTTGTCCACCATGACCAATAAGTATTTTTTTCTTATGGCTTCCCCCTTTAAGGGGCCCGACCATATCCAACCCCCAGACCGCGAAGGGCCAAGTTATGGGGATTGTTTGGAGAGCGGTAGGGGGCATATGACTCTAATTGGTGAAGAGCTGGCAACCGACGCAATGTTGGACAAGGTCCTGTGGGTCTTCTCGGGCCGTTGGCCAATAGAAGCATGTACAAAAGGCCTTGCTGACTAGCGCTCGAGCCGCGGCGTGGTGTCCGCCTAGTCCGGCATGGATTTCAGCCAAGAGTTTCCGCCCTTCCTCTTCGGAGATGCACCTTTGGAGCACTCCGGTCGTGCTTTTCTTATAGAGTTCCCCTTCGTGGACCTTGTAAGCTTTAGAGCGCCGGACTATGCAGCGTGCTTCGTTTTGGTCTTCGGGGAGCTCCTGCCTATTTAGGTAGGCCAAGAAAGGCTCGGTCGACGGGGCAATTACGGCCATGATTTCGTGGGCCGAAGATGTTATTTTGGTGGCAGAGCCTCCGATTGTGTCTGATGGTTCGGAATCTGGGGGTGTGTTTGGATCCGTGCTGGTATTGCCGGACTCCCCTTCCCATACTACGAATGGCTTGAACAACCTTTCCATGAATATGTTAGGTGGGACAGGGTCGCGTTTGGCGCCGATGCAGGCAAGGACGTCCGCCGCTTGATTTTTCTCGAGCCACGTGGTGGAATTCGAGCCCCTCGAACCGAGCTGACATTTTGAGGACGGCATTACGGTAGGCCGCCATTTTGGATCCTTGGCATCGAAGTCTCCGTTTATTTGTGATATTGCGAGGTTCGAATCCGAAGACCATGGGAGCAGGCGTTGGATGCCCATGGAGACCGCCATCCGAAGACCATGCAACAAAGCCTCATATTCGGCTGCATTGTTGGAGTCTGTGTAAAGTATTTGGAGGACGTACTGGACCGTGTCTCCGGTGGGAAACGTCAGGACTACACTTGCTCCCAATCCGGCGAGCATTTTAGAGCTGTCGAAGTGCATGATCCAGTTGGAGTATGCGCTGTACTCTTTAGGGAGTTCGGCTTCTGTCCATTCGGCAACAAAGTCGGCCAGTACTTGCAACTTGATAGCCCGCCGTGGTTTGTACATTATGTCGAACAGAAGGAGCTCGATGGCCCATTTAGCAATCCGGCCCGTAGCGTCGCGGTTGTTTATTATGTCATTGAGTGGTACTTTGGAGGCTACTGTGATCGAACACTCTTGAAAGTAGTGTCACAGCTTCCGGGATGCCATGAAGACCGCGTATGCTATTTTTTGATAGTGTGGGTATTGAGATTTGCATGGGGTGAGGACTGTGGATACGTAATAAACAGGATTTTGGAGCGGGAATTTGTATCCATCAACCTCTCGTTCGATGACGAGTACTGCGCTTACAACTTGATGTGTTGCCGCTATGTACAATAGCATAGGCTCGCCGATGTTCAGCGTTGTTAGGACTGGATTACTGCCTAGCAAGGTCTTTATTTCATCGAGTCCGGCCGCAGCTGCATCCGTCCATACGAAGTGTTCGGTGCGCCGAAGGAGGTGGTAAAGAGGCAATGCCTTTTCTCCTAGCCTAGAGATAAAGCGGCTCAAAGCGGCCATGCATCCGGCTAGCTTATAGATGTGCTTGAGGTCTGTTGGTATAGCCAACTGAGACAGAGCTCGGATTTTTGCCGGATTCGCTTCAATTCCTCTATTGGAAACAATGAAGCCTAGCAGTTTCCCCGATGGGACGCCGAAGACGCATTTTTCCGGACTCAACTTAATGTCGTATGTCCGGAGGTTATCGAATGTGAGCCTCAAGTCATCTATCTGCGTTTCGACGTGTCTAGTTTTTATGACCACGTCGTCCACATATGCTTCTACTGTTTTGCCAATTTGTTTGTCCAGGCATGTTTGAATCATGCGTTGATAGGTTGCGCCGGCATTCTTGAGCCCGAAGGGCATAGTGTTGAAGCAAAAAGGGCCATATGGCGTTATAAAAGCTGTTGCAGCTTGGTCAGACTCTGCCATCTTTATTTGATGGTATCCAGAGTATGCGTCGAGAAAACACAGCGAGTCGTGTCTAGCTGTGGCATCGATGATTTGATCAATACGAGGGAGGGGAAAGGGATCCTTGGGGCAAGCCTTGTTGAGGTCTTTGAAGTCGACGCATAGGCGCCAGGATTTGTCCTTCTTTGGTACCATCACCAAATTTGCCAGCCAGTCCGGATGTTTAATATCTTTGATGAATCTGGCCTCGAGTAGCTTGGCTAACTCTTCCCTCATTGCCTGTCGTTTGGGCTCTGAGAATCGCCTTAAGGTCTGCTTGACCGGTTTGTATCCTTTTAGAATATTGAGGCTGTGTTCGGCCAATCTGCGTGGGATTCCTGGCATGTCCGATGGGTGCCAAGAGAAAATGTCCCAATTCTCGCATAAGAAATCTCATAGTGCGTCGTCCATCGTGGGGCTCAGCTGTGTCCCAATGGAAGCTGTCTTCGTGGGGTCCGTTGGATGGACCTGGAATTTGACTATCTCGTCTGCAGGCTTAAATGAGGTGGACTTGGGTCGCTTGTCTAGTATCACGTCGTCCCTATCCACGGTGGCCCGCAGTGTTGTTAACTCTTCGGTTGCCAGGGCTTCAGATAATGCTTCCAAGGCTAGTGATGCGGTTTTATTTTTGGTGCGAAGTGCAACATCCGGATCACTCGCTAGAGTGATGATTCCATTGGGTCCGGGCATTTTAAGCTTCATGTACCCATAATGGGGTACATCTTGAAAGCTTGTAAACGCGTCCCACCCTAGAAGGGCGTGGTATCCGCTGCTAAAAGGGGCCACCTGGAATGTGATTTCTTCGGACCTATAATTCTCCGGGGTGCCGAATACCACATCGAGTGTGATTTTTCCCGCACACTGCGCTTCCCGAGTAGGGATAATTCCCCTGAAGGTCGTGCCTCTTTGTTCAATGCGGCTTTTATCAATCTCCATCTTGCTGAGTGTTTCTTCATAAATCAGATTTAATCCGCTTCCGCCATCCATGAGTACTTTAGTGAGCCGAAAGCCATCTATGATCGGGCTAAGGACCAGAGCGGCTGGTGCCCGGAAAGTCTAGAATCGAGGTTCATCACTGGCATTAAAAGTTATAGCAGTGTCGTTCCAGGGGTTTATTTTTGCCACATGGTAAATTTCAGCAGAGCTTCAGCATGCTCGCTTGTGCCTATTGTTCGTGGCAAAAGTCTCGAAGACTGTTAGTACCGTATTGTGTTCGCTGGTAGGATGTTGTTCCGCTTTATGGCCCACAAGAAGATCCTCGCCACTTTTTGCCACCTGCCGGAGTATCCAACATGCCCTAAGGCTATGAGTTGGCGTTGTATCTGGAGTACTGTGGAGCTTACATGGCACGTCGAGCCATTCTTCCAATACGGATCCCCGCCCTGGGCGGGCTTTGGTTTCTTGGGGATTGGATCGGACGACTTACGAGAGTTTGTCCGTTTAGTTCAGACAAAGGTCTTGGTGAGAGCAGTACTATCCAAAAATTTTGTTTGGGTCTTCCAAGCGCTCCCCATCGCACAGTACTTCCGTACTATGATTGCCAAGTCCGCGAAGCGCACTATGTCACGGCGGCTTATAGCATTGAGGAGTCCTTCGTCCGTGCAGTTTTTGCAGAAGAGTGAGACCATGTTCTCCTCGCGGCAGTCCTTCACCTTGTTAAGCGCAAGGAGGAATCTGGCCCAGTAGCGATGTACGGTTTCCTGGGGCCATTGCCTGATGCGGGAGAGACAGTTTAAGTCCAGGTAGGTGCTGTTAGCAGAATCCGGATTTTGATCCGATATAACGCCCAAGGGTGCGGGCGGTTCCGAGCTTAACAGCCCAGAGTCCGGAGTGTTGCCCAATTTCTTCGGCCCAATGCCCGATTCTATGTCCGGGACCTGGGTCAAGCTTTCCTTTGAGCAGGTCTTCGGCTCAAGGAGTTCGGTGATCCAAACATAATTTGTCCTCAAAGTTGAGGGGCAATCCGTGTGTGGTTCCTCCACTATCGCTATCTCATGGGTGGCCGGCGGGGACCTGATGTCCCTTCGGCCGGCTTTAAGCCCAACCCGGTCATAGTCTGTAGCGACTCCCAGAGTGACGATGCGATCCAAGAGTTCGTTAAGGGAAGAGAGTTCCATTGGATCCATCTATTCGGCAAGTTCCGAACTAACGCGAAGGTTATGATTGATGACCCGAGAAGCCACCGTCGGCGCCACCGCCGATGGGGCGGCCATGATAAAGCCGCCGAGCCGGAGAGTCTGGCCTACAGCCAGAGCCCCCTCCGAGGTAATGTCGTCCTTGACAATGAGACGAGCCATCAAGCCTTGCGACAACGTCACTGAGGAACTCTCAATGAAAGCACCAATGTCGGTGTCAAAACCGGCGGATCTTGGGTAGGGGGTCCCGATCTGTGCGTCAAGGCTGATGGTAACAGGAAGCAAGGGACATAGATGTTTACCCAGGTTCGGGCCCTCTCGATGGAGGTAAAACCCTACTTCCTGCTTGATTAATATTGATGATATGGGTAGTACAAGAGTAGATCTACCACGAGATCGTAGAGGCTAAACCTTAAGAGCTAGCCTATGATGGTATGATTGTAATTGTGGTAGGCCTTCTAAGGACCAACCTCTCCGATTTATATAGACACCGGAGAGGGCTAGGGTTTACATGGAGTCGGTTACAAGGAAGGAAATATAATATCCGGATCGCCAAGCTTGCCTTCCACGCCAAGGAGAGTCCCATCCGGACACGGGCCAAAGTCTTGACTCTTCTATCTTCACGCTTCAATAGTCCGGACGTTGTACACAGTCCGGCTGTCCGGATACCCCCTAATCCAGGACTCCCTCACTTGCCATGGGAGAAGTGCTTAGCTTTGGGTTCAATCTTGTGGTGTCCTTACCCAGTGACAAAAAGGGTTGCAAGGCACGTATTGTATTGTTGCCATCGAGGATAACAAGATGGGGTTTACATCATATTGCATGAGTTTATCCCTCTACATCATGTCATCTTGCTTAATGCATTAATCTGTTCTTATGAACTTAATACTCTAGATGCAGGCAGGAGTCGGTCGATGTGTGGAGTAATAGTAGTAGATGCAGGCAGGAGTCGGTCTACTTGTTATGGACGTGATGCCTATATACATGATCATGCCTAGATAATCTCATAACTATGCGCTTTTCTATCAATTGCTCGACAGTAATTTGTTCACCCCCCGTAATACTTATGCTATCTTGAGAGAAGCCTCTAGTGAAACCTATGGCCCCCGGGTCTATCTCTTATCATATTTGCTTTCAATTTACCTTTATTTGCATCTTTACTTTTTGCATCTATATTATAAAATACCAAAAATATATTTATCTTATCATACTATCTTTATTAGATCTCACTTTCGCAAGTGGCCGTGAAGGGATTGACAACCCTTTATTGCGTTGGTTGCGAGTTCTCAGTTTGTTTGTGTAGGTGTGTGGGACTTTTGAGGAGCCTCCTACTGGATTGATACCTTGGTTCTCAAAACTGAGGGAAATACTTACGCTACACTTGCTGCATCACCCTCTCCTCTTCGAGGAAAACCAACGCAAGCTCAAGACGTAGCAAGAAGGATTTCTGGCGCCGTTGCCGGGGAGGTCTTTGCTGAAGTCAAGACATACCAAGTACCCATCACAAACCCATCTCCCTCGCATTTACATTATTTGCCATTTGCCTCTCGTTTTCCTCTCCCCCATTTCACCCTTGCCGTTTTATTCGCCCTCTCTTTCCCAGCCTCCTCCTCTCGCTTTTGCTTGCCGTTTTTCTGTTTGCTTGTGTGTTGGATTACTTGTTGCCATGGCGCAAGATAATACCAAATTGTGTGATTTCTCGAATACCAATAATAATGATTTCCTTAGTACTCCGATTACTCCTCTTAATGATGTTGAGTCTTGTGAAATCAATACCGCTTTGTTGAATCTTGTTATGAAAGATCAATTCGCCGGCCTTCCTAGTGAAGATGCCGCTACTCATCTAAACAATTTTGTTGATTTGTGTGATATGCAAAAGAAGAAAGATACGGATAACAATATTGTCAAATTGAAGTTATTTCCGTTTTCACTTAGAGATCGTGCTAAAGTTTGGTTTTCGTCTTTGCCTAAAAATAGTATTGATTCTTGGAACAAGTGCAAAGATGCTTTTATCTCTAAGTATTTTCCTCCCGCTAAGATCATCACTCTTAGGAATGATGTTATGAATTTTAAACAACTTGATCATGAGCATGTTGTCCAATCTTGGGAAAGAATGAAATTGATGCTTCACAATTGCCCTACTCATTGTTTGAATTTATGGATGATCATACAAAAAAATTTATGCCGGTTTGAACTTTGCTTCTAGAAATCTCTTAGATTCAGCCGCGGGAGGCACGTTTATGGAAATTACGTTAGGAGATGCTACAAAATTACTTGATAATATTATGGCTAATTATTCTCAATGGCACACCGAAAGATCTTCTAGTAAAAAAGTGCATGCTATAGAAGAAATCAATGTTTTGAGTGGAAAGATGGATGAACTTATGAAGATGTTTGCTACTAAAAATACTCCTCTTGATCCCAATGATATGCCTTTGTCTTCTTTTATTGAGAATAATAATGAATCTATGGATGTGATAGGTAGGAATAGTTTTGGAAACAATGCTTATATGGGAAATTTTAATGCTAGACCGTTCCCTAGTAATCCCTCTAATAATTATGGAAATTCCTACAATAAATCTTATGGTAATTTTAATAAGGTGCCCTCTGATTTTAAGAATAGTGTGAAAGAATTTATGATTTCTCAAAAGAATTTTAATGCTTAGCTTGAAGAAAAATTGCTCAAAGTTGATGATTTGGCTAGGAACGTTGATAGACTTTCGCTTGATGTTAATTCTCTTAAACTTGGATCTTCTTCTCCTAAGCATGATATCAATGAGTCTCTCAAAGTAATGAGAATTTCCATTGACGAGTGCAAGGAAAGAACCGCTAGATTGCGTGCTAAAAAAAGCTTTATAAAAGCGTGTTCTTCTAGTCTCCATGAAAATAATGATGAGGATCTTAAACTTATTGATGCGTCTCTGATTAGACCTATGTTTTACAATGTGAATTTTGATGATTATGGTACTGATGATGAATCAACTTTTCCTAGAAGGCGTCCCAAGAATTCGGAGTCTTTAGATCTTAATGCTAAATTTGGTAAAAGTGAGATTGGAGAATCCTCAACTTCTAATAATATTGAACCTTCTATCTCGGATTTCAAGGAATTTGATTATGATAATTGTTATTTAGAAGGGTGTATTTCCTTGTTGCAATCCGTTGTTAATTCTCCTCATGCTTATAGCCAAAATAAAGCTTTTACCAAACATATTGTTGATGCCTTGATGCAATCTTATGATGAAAAACTTAATTTGGAAGTTTCTATACCTAGAAAACTTAATGATGAGTGGGAACCTACTATAAAGATTAGAATTAAAGATTATGAGTGTTTGCTTTGTGTGATTTGGGTGCTAGTGTTTCCACGATTCCGAAAACTTTATGTGATATTCTAGGTTTCCATGATCTTGATGATTGCTCTTTAAATTTGCAGCTTGCGGATTCCACCATTAAAAAGCCTATGGGAAGGATCAATGATGTTCTTATTGTTGCAAATAGAAATTTGGTGCCCGTAGATTTTATCGTTCGTGATATAGATTGCAATCTTTCTTGCCCTATTATTCTTGGTAGACCTTTCCTTAGAACGATTGGCGCGATTATTGATATGAAGGAAGGGAACATTAGATTCCAATTTTCATTAAAGAAAGGCATGGAGCACTTTCCAACAAAAGAAAGTCAAATTACCTTATGAATCTATCATGCGTGCTACTTATGAATTTAGTGCCAAAGATGGCACTCGTTAGATCTATCTTTGCTTTTTATGCCTAGCTAGGGGCGTTAAACGATAGCGCTAGTTGGGAGGCAACCCAATTTTCTTTATGTTTTTTGTTTTTGCTCCTGTTTACTAATAAATCTTGCATGTACCTTCTATTTAGATGTGTTTTTATCTTTTAATTAGTGTTTGTGCCAAGTAGAACCTATAGGATAACCTACGATGATAGTTGATTTGATTCTGCTGAAAAACAAAAACTTTACGCGCACGAATATAATTTTGTTAAATCACAGGAACGTGATTTTGCGTTGATTCTTTTTGCTGCTGTTCAATAAACAAATTGTCAAGGACTTCCTATTTTGGTAGGACTTTTAGAGTTCCAGAAGTTTGCGTTAGTTACAGATTCCTACAGACTGTTCTGTTTTTGACAGATTCTGTTTTTCGTGTGTTGTTTGCTTATTTCAATGCATCTATGGCTAGTAATTCAGTCTATGAACCATAAAGAAGTCGGAATACAGTAGGTTTAACACCAAATTAAATAAAGAATTATTTCATGGCAGTACCTTATGTGGTGGTTTTTTTTTCTTTCACTAACGGAGCTTATAAGATTTCCTGTTGAGTTTTGTGTTGTGAAGTTTTCAAGTTTTGGGTAAAGCTTTTATGGACTATGGAATAAGGAGTGGCAAGAGACTAAGCTTGGGGATTCCCATGGCACCCCAAGATATTCAAGGATATCCAAAAGCCTAAGCTTGGGGATGACCCGGGAAGGCATCCCCTCTTTCGTCTTCGTTCATTGGTAACTTTACTTGGGGCTATATTTTTATTCGCTACATGATATGTGTTTTGATTGGAGCGTCGTGTATTGTATTAGTCTTTGCTTTTTAGTTTACCACAATCATCCTTGCTGTACACACCTTTTGGGAGAAGCCTATTTGATTAGAATTTGCTAGAATACTCTATGTGCTTCACTTATATCTTTTGAGCTTGGTAGTTTTTGCTTTAGTGCTTCACTTATATCTTTTAGAGCACGGTGGTGTCTTAATTTTGAAGAAATTGCTAGTCTCTCATGCTTCACTTATATTATTTTGAGAGTCTTTTAGAACAGCATGGTATTTGCTATTATCATAAAGTTGGTCCTAGAATGGTAGGCATCCAAGTTGGGTATAATAAAAACTATCATAGGAAGTGAATTGGATGCTATGATCAATTTGATACTTGATAATTGTTTTGAGATATGGAGGTAGTGATATTAAAGTCATGCTAGTTGGGTGATTATGAATTTAAAGAATGCTTGTGTTGAAGTTAGCAAGTCCCGTAGCATGCACGTATGGTTAAAGTTGTGTAACAAATTTGAAACATGAAGTGTACTTGGCTTGTGCATCCTTATGAGTGGTGGTCAGGGACGAGCGATGGTCTTTTCCTACCAATCTATCCCCCTAGGAGCATGCGTGTAGTACTTGGTTTTTGATGACTTCTAAATTTTTGCAATAAGTATATGATTTCTTTTGACTAATGTTGAGTCCATGGATTATACGCACTTTTACCTTTCCACCTTTGCTAGCCTCTTCGGTACCGTGCATTGCCCTTTCTCACCTTGAGAGTTGGTGCAAACTTCACCGGTGCATCCAAACCCTAGGATACGATACGCTCTATCACACATAAACCTCATTATATCTTCCTCAAAACATCCACCATACCTACCTATTATGGCATTTCCATAGCCATTCCGAGATATATTGCCATGCAACTTTCCACCATGCCGCTCATCATCATCATGACATACATTACTTTTGTCATATTGCCATTGCATGATCATGTAGTTGACATCGTATTTGTGGCAAAGCCACCAAGCATTATTTTTCATACATGTCACTCTTGATTCATTGCACCATCTCGGTACACCGCCGGAGGCATTCATATAGAGTCATATCTTGTTCTAGTTTCGAGTTGTAATTCTTATGTTGTAATCAATAGAAGTGTGATGATCATCATTATTAGAACATTGCCCAAAGAAAAAAAAGAAAGGCCAAAAGAAAAAAAAAAGAAATTCCCAAAAAAAAGAAAAAAAAGAAAAACAAATAAATAAATAAAAAGGGCAATGTTACTATCTCTTTTTCCACACTTGTGCTTCAAAGTAGCACCTTGTTCTTCATGTAGTGAGTCTCATATATTGTGCTTCAAAGTAGCACCTTGTTTTTCATATAGTGAGTCTCATAAGTTGTCTTTTTCATACTAGTGGGAATTTTTCATTATAGAACTTGGCTTGTATATTCCTACGATGGGCTTCCTCAAATGCCCTAGGTCTTCGTGAGCAAGCAAGTTGGATGCACACCCACTAGTTTTCTTTTGTTGAGCATTCATTTTTAGCTCTAGTGCATCCGTTGCATGGCAATCCCTACTCCTCATGTTGACATCAATTGATGGGCATCTCCATAGCCAATTGATTATCCTCGTCAATGTGAGACTTTCTCTTTTTTGTCTTCTCCACACAATCCCCATCATCATACGCTATTCCAGCCATAGTGCTATATCCATGGCTCACGCTAATGTATTGCGTGAAGGTTGAAAAAGTTTGAGATTATTTAAGTATGAAACAATTGCTTGGCTTGTCATCGGGGGTATAGAAGTTGGGAACATCTTTGTGTGACAAAAATGAAGCATAGCCTAACTATATGATTTTGTAGGGATGAACTTTCTTTTGCCATGCTATTTTGAGAAGACATGATCACTTTGATTAGTATGCTTGAAGTGTTACTATTTCTTTTATCAATATGAACTTTTATTTTGAATCATTTGGATCTGAACATTCATGCCACAATAAAGAAAATTACATTATGAATTATGCTAGGTAGCATTCCACATCAAAAATTCTCTTTTTTATCATTTACCTACTCGAGGACGAGCAGGAATTAAGCTTGGGGATGCTTGATATGTCTCCAACGTATCTATAATTTTTTATTGTTCCATGCTATTATATTACCCCTTTTGGCTGTTTATGGGCTTTATTTTACACATTTATATCATTTTTGGGACTAACCTACTAACCGGAGGCCCAGCCCATATTGCTGTTTTTTTGCCTATTTCAGTATTTCGAAGAAAAGGAATATCAAACGGAGTCCAAACGGAATGAAACCTTCAGGAGTGTGATTTTTGGAACGAACGTGATCCGGAGAGCTTGGAGTGCAAGTCAAGAAGCTTTTGAGGGCCCCACGAGATAGGGCCCCCCCCTATAGGGTGCGCCCCCTGTCTCGTGGGCCCCTCGGGCGGCCATCGACGTACTTCTTCCTCCTATATGTACCTACGTACCCCGAAAACATCCAGGAGCACCACGAAACACAACTTCCACCACCGTAACCTTCTGTATCCGCGAGATCTCATCTTGGAGCCTTCGCCGGCACTCTGCCGGAGGGGGAATCGACCATGGAGGGCTTCTACATCAACATCCTTGCCCCTCCGATGAGTTGTGAGTAGGTTACCACAGACCTACGGGTCCATAGTTATTAGCTAGATGGCTTCTTCTCTCTTTTTGGATCTCAATACAATGTTCTCCCCATCTCTTGTGGAGATCTATTCGATGTAAACTCTTTTTGCGGTGTGTTTGTCGAGATCCGATGAATTGTGGGTTTATGATCAAGTTTATCTATGATTAATATTTGAATCTTCTCTGAATTCTTTTATGTATGATTGAGTTATCTTTGCAAGTCTCTTCGAATTATCAGTTTGGTTTGGCCTACTAGATTGGTCTTTCTTGCCATGGGAGAAGTGCTTAGCTTTGGGTTCAATCTTGCGGTGTCCTTACCTAGTGACAAAAAGGGTTGCAAGGCGCGTATTGTATTGTTGCCATCGAGGATAACAAGATGGGGTTTACATCATATTGCATGAGTTTATCCCTCTACATCATGTCATCTTGCTTAATGCGTTACTCTGTTCTTATGAACTTAATACTCTACATGCAGGCAGGAGTCAGTTGATGTGTGGAGTAATAGTAGTAGATGCAGGCAGGAGTCGGTCTACTTGTTATGGACGTGATGCCTATATACATGATCATGCCTAGATAATCTCATAACTATGCGCTTTTCTATCAATTGCTCGACAGTAATTTGTTCACCCCCGTAATACTTATGCTATCTTGAGAGAAGCCTCTAGTGAAACCTATGGCCTCCGGGTCTATCTCTTATCATATTTGCTTTCAATTTACCTTTATTTGCATCTTTACTTTTTGCATCTATATTATAAAATACCAAAAATATATTTATCTTATCATACTATCTTTATTAGATCTCACTTTCGCAAGTGGCCGTGAAGGGATTGACAACCCCTTTATTGCGTTGGTTGCGAGTTCTCAGTTTGTTTGTGTAGGTGCGTGGGACTTTTGAGGAGCCTCCTACTGGATTGATACCTTGGTTCTCAAAACTGAGGGAAATACTTACGCTACACTTGCTGCATCACCCTCTCCTCTTCGAGGAAAACCAACGCAAGCTCAAGACATAGCATGGGCGTTGTTGAAGCGCTGGATGTACTTCTGCAGGGTCTCTCCTGGCTGTTGCTTAATGCAGCACAGGTCATTCATGGCCGGGGGCTGGTCGCGAGTGCCTTGGAAGTTGGCGATGAAGCGAGTGCGCATCTCGTCCCAGGAGGAGATCGTGCCAGGAGCCAGCTTCAGGAGCCAGGTGCGGGCACCGTCCTTGAGCGCCATGGGGAACCAATTCGCCATGACCTTTTCGTCCCCGTTGGCGGCTTCGATGCCCAGCTCGTAGAACTGGAGGAACTCCACGGGGTCGGCAGTACCGTCGTAGCGAGGAGGCAGGTCCGGCTTGAACTTGTCGGGCCATGCGATGCTACGCAGCTCGGCGGTGAAGGCACGGCAGCCTGCAGTCGCCACCGGAGCTCTCTGCTGATGCGGGGCTTGCTCGTGGCGATTCCCGCGCACCGCTGCCTGGAGCAGCGCGGGGTCTTGACGTGGTGGCGCAGGGATGCAGTCATGGCGCACCGGTGCTGGGAGCACGCGGGCACCTTCTTGGGGACAAGGAATTTCCTGGCAGCTCCTTTCTTGTCGTGCAGGCGCCGGACATGGTGGGTCTCGTCCTGGGGCCGCGCGCCTTGGAGCCAGGGCGCCTTCTTGGGGAGGAGGTGGCGGAGGCACCTCCTGCTCCTTGCCTCCTGCGCAGGACGGAGGGCGAGGCAGCGAAAGGGACGGCACAGGGGAGCCCCCTGCGGCGCTGACGAGCTCGGTGATGCGGGCGAGCCAGTCCTCGTAGAGGTCGTCGACAGGACGGTAGTGCAGGAGCTCACGCATCAGGAGCAGCACAGCGTGCGCGTCCATGGGGGCGCGAAGGGCGTGGGACGACGGACCGGCTGGAGTCAGCGACGGGGTGGCGGTGCGGCCTTCCCGCTGCACCGAAGGATGCAGGGAAGAGGCCTGCTGCTCGTTCCCCGCCAGGCCGGTGGCGGCGTTGGTTGCAGGCGACGGGGGCGTCCGCCGACAGGAGCCGTCTGGGCGACTCGAGCGGCGAGAGTAGCCCGACGCTCGGCACGGGCTCGGCGAGCGTCAGACATGGGCACGACGGAAGATCACACGCGACCAGCGGAAGAAAGATTCCGGCGCACCCCTACCTAGCGCGCCAAATGTCGGATTTCGGGTTCCGGCAGACCCTTGAGGTTCGAACTCTGGGGTGCGCACAAAGATTTTTCCCCTACCAGCTCACGTTTCGAAGCCTTGCAAGGAATCTAGGCTAGAAAGAAGAACACACAAGGGACACGAGATTTATACTGGTTCAGGCCACCATTGTGGTGTAATATCCTACTTCAGTGTGTGGTGTGGTGGATTGCCTCAGGGGCTGATGATGAACAATACAAAGGGAGAACAGCCTCGCGAGGGGCTGTTCTTGAGCTGGTGCGATGAACTGCTTGGGTGAGTTCAGTCGCTTCTCTCTCTCTCTGATCGATCTATCTCCCAGCTGCCCCTACTCTGTGGTGGCTAGTCCTATTTATAGAGGGAGGCCCTGGGCCTCTCCCAAATAATGAGCGGGAAGGGCGCCAACAATAGGCCATTTTGAAGGGGAACATCTAGTACACTTATCCTGACTAAAGTTGGTCTATGGCTGCCAAAGGCTCTGACGATGACGCCGTCCTGGGCTCCACGATGACCTCCATCCTGTCGTTCTGCTGGTCTTGGTCTTGTTGCACCGAAACAGTAACCTTTGCCTGATGCCTTGGCCTGTGCTTGCCCCCTTTGCACCGAAGGGGAAACAAGGACACTGCACAGGCCGACGCCCGCCTGGTCTCGATCGTCATGGCTTGCGTCACGGGCTCCTCGGGAGGTGCCCTTGCCTTGATTCTCCGCCTCCTCGCGAGCCTGCCTGACGAGGCTGCTCCTGAGGAAGCTTCCTATCGTCCGCCCCGCGAGGCTTGGCCCCTCGCGAGGGTCTTGAGCTTGAGCTGATGAAGCTGGGATGCACTGGGCCCCCACTTGAGCCACGCCGCAGGCCGCGGGCAGGCAAGTCTAGGTACCCCCGTTCCCAGAACGCCGACACTTACAATTTTAGCACTTGCAGACATTACCTTGCTGAAAACCACCATTTCCTTCTGCTCCTCATTGGGTTTGAAACTCTTACTTATCGAAAAGGCTACAATTGACCCCATATACTTGTGGGTCATCAATACATGGACAACAACATGTCCCTAGTGAGCCTCTACTAGACTAGCCCATTGATCAAAAATGGCTATGGTTTCCTAGCCATGGACATGAGTTGTCATTTGATAATGGGGCCACACCATTATGAGAATGATGTGATGGACAAGACCCAAACTGTAAACATAGCATATGATCATATCAGGTTTATTGTACATTTTTTGCATGTCAAGTATATATGTTCCTATGACCATGAGGATCCTGCAACTCACTTGACACCGGAGGAATACCTTGTGTGTACCAAACATCGCAACATAACTGGGTGACTATAAAGCTGCTCTACAGGTATCTGCGAGGGTGTCTATTGAGTTGGCATGGATCAAGACTGGGATTTGTCACTCCATACGACCGAGAGGTATCTCTAGGCCCTCTCAGTAATAGAACATCAAAAAAGCTTGCAAGCAATGTGACTAAGGAGTTAGTCATGGAATCTTGTAGTATGGAACGAGTAAAGAGACTTGCCGGTAACACGATTGAACTAGGTATGGAGATACCGATGATCAAATCTCGGGCAAGTAACATACCGATAGACAAAGGGAACTACATATGGGATTAGTTGAATCCTTGACATCGAGGTTCGACCGATAAAGATCTTCATAGAATATGTAGGAACCAATATGGGCACCCAGGTCCCGCTATTGGTTATTGATCGTAGAGGTGTCTCGGTCATGTCTGCATAATTCTCGATCCCGCGGGGTCTACACACTTAATGTTTGGTGACGATATAAGTATAGTTGAGTCATTATGGTGGTAACCCAAGGTTGTTTGGAGTCCCGAATGCGATCCCGGATGTGACGAGGAACTCTGGAATGGTCCGTTGGTGAAGATTGATATATTGGACGAAGGGTATTGGAGTCCGGAAGTGTTCCTGGGGTACCGGGTGATGACCAACATGACCGAAAGAGGTTTTGGGAGGCCACGGCAAGTGTTGGGGGCCTCATGGGCCAAAGGGGAGGTAGCACACCAGCCCACTAAGGGGTTGTGCATCCCAAGACCCTTTTCCAACATTGCTTGAAGAGGTGGGGCACCTCCCTAGGGTTTCCTCCACTTGCCTTGGGGGCCAAGGCACCTAGGGGGAGGCGCCCAAACCCATCTGTCACTTTCGGACTAATTTCATATGTTGCTTTTGATAAGCTCAAAACAAATTTAAGTGAAGAACATGAGCATAGAAATTTTCTTGTCTCAAAATATGTAAGTGAAGCATGAGAGAATTTCTTCAAAAATATACTAACTCTCAAATAAATCTAAGTGAAGCATGAGAGTTTTTCTTCAAAAAATTTAAAGCACGTCGTGCTCAAAAAGATATAAGTGAAGCACTAGAGTAAATGACAAACTACTCCAAGAAGATATAAGTGAAGTTCAAGCGAGTAGTTAAGTAAAGGGGTAGCTAATTGAGGACTCTCTCTTATTTAAAAACTTTCAGGTCTAAGTATTTTATTAAAACAGCAAGAAAAAACCAAATAGAATGACATTCCAAGGATAGCACACATCATGTAGAGAAGCAAAAACTTAGGCTCAACCGATACTAACCAATAATTGTTGAAGAAGAAAGGTGGGATGCCTATTGGAGCATCCCCAAGCTTAGATGCTTGAGACTTGTTGAAATATTAATTTGGGATGCCTTGGGCATCCTCAAGCTTGAGCTCTTGTGTCTCCTTAATTCCTCTCATATCACGATTTCCCTAAATCTCAAAAACTTCATCCACACAAAACTCAACAAGAACTCGTGAGATAAGTTAGTATAAATCAATGCAAAACCTTATCATTCTCTACTGTGGCAAGTTACTAAAATTATTATTTAACATTTCATACTAAATGCCTCTGCATGTTTAATACTCCTATCCTCAAATAGAATCATTAAACAAGCAAACATATGCAAACAATGCAAACATAACAGCAATCTGTCTAAACAAAATTCTGAAAAAATTACCAGTCTGTAGAAGATTTATCATAGATTAGTGTGCAAAAAATTTCAACATTTTATCACATTCTGACTTTTCTAGAGAATTTTTGCAACAAGGATAAACTTTCTGTTTTGAAGAGCAACATATATACTTGCAAAATAAGCATGGCAAAGGATATACTTGAGATTTTTATTGAAGTAAAAGTTGCAAAACATTATTATAAATAACATCAAGCAAATCCTAGCAAAATAAAATGATGCTCCAAGAAAAACACATATCATGTGACGAATGAAAATATAGCTCCAAGTAAGGTTACCGATAATGTTGGTGACGAAAGAGGGGATGCCTTTCGGGGCATCCCCAAGATTAGTTGCTTGGATCTACCTTGAATAGTACCTTGGGGGTGCCTTGGGCATCCCCAAGCCTAGGGTCTTGTCACTCCTTATTCTCCTCATATCGATATCTCACCCAGAACTTCAAAACTTCAATCACACAAAACTTAACGGATCTGGCCCACGGGTACCAATCTGAGATTTTGATACAAAGATTGAATACAAGAGATGAACTAGGGTTTGAGATGAGATGGTGTTGTTTAATATGTTGATTAATATTGTCCCTCCCACGATGAGAGGGTTGTTGGTGATGAGGATGGCTTCAATTTCCCCCAATCACACAAAACTTAACGGAACTTTGTGAGATAGGTTAGTATGATAAAGACAAATCATCCACTTTGGTACTGTCAAAGACAAGATTCTTTATTGTCCCCACACAATGCCTATTGTACCTTATAATTTCTACAATTTATATTGACCAATATAAGCCATAGAAACTAGAAAACAAGTAAACTATGATTGAAAACAGAATCTATCAAAAAACAGAAAAGTCTGTAATGATCTGGACAACTACCATACTTTTGCTACTCCAAACATTATGAAAAATTAGGACAACATAGGGAATTTGTATATCTATAACCTATAAAAAATTCAGATCAAAATCGCGTTCCAGTGAATTTTGAAAATTCCTGGACTGAGCGCAAAAGTTTCTGTTTTTGCACAGAATCAACTCAACTATCATCCACACTATCCCAAAGGCTTTACTTGGTACTTTATTGAAACAAAAGCTATAAAAATGATTACTATAGTATACTAATCATGTGAACACATAAAAACAGTAGAGGTAAATGCTGGGTTGTCTCCCAACAAGCGCTTTTCTTTAATGCCTTTTAGCTAGGCATGATGATTTCAATGATGCTCACATAAAAGTAAAGATTTGAAACATAATAATAGCATCATGAATCATAAGTTCCTCTCTCATAATAATTTTCAGTAGCATCATGAATGGATTCATCAATATAGCTATTACATAAAGTATTCGTTCATGATCCAAAATCATAGAAAATTTCTTACTCTCCACATAAGCAAATTTATTCTCATTCACAATAGTCGGAGTATCATATGAAATTGGAATACTATAAATTGTTTCCACATTAAAATATTATTGTTCAGTAAAAGGATATTCAAAATTATGACAATAATTATCACTACTTTTTATATCATAAGTATCACCACAATAATCATCATAAGTAGCAACTTTGTTCTCATCATAGTCAATTGAAACCTCTTCCGAAATAGTGGAATCATTACTAAATAAAGTCATGACCTCTCCAAATCCACTTTTATCATCATAATAGGATTCAACACCCTCCAAAATAGTGGGACAAATATTATCTAAAGTTGACACTCTTCCAAACCCACTTTCATAAATATTGCAATCATCATAAGTAAGAGGCGTGCAATCATCACAGAAAATTTGATCATTCCAAGTAGGGGGGCTAAAAATATCATCTTCATTAAGCATAGAATCCCCAAGCTTGGGACAAACATTAATTTCAGCAAATAAATTCTCAAACGTGTCATCAAACATAGCATCCCCAAGCTTGTGGCTTGGCATATCATAAGCATAATCACTCTCATCATTAATAGTATGAATAGCACCAATGGTATAACAATTGCTATCATCATAACTTCCCAAGTTGGTGCCAAAAATATTTCCAAGATTATAAGAAGTATCATTATCTTCCCAATCATAAATATCACAACAAGTAATAGGCATAACAAAATCATCATCAATAGTGCTCTCGGACATTGTGCCATGAGAGAAAGAAGCAATATCATCATCAAGTGCATCATCTTCCACTGTTATTTTTGATTCATTTTCATGAGGCACAACAATAATAGTAGCAACATTATTTGGGAGAGGTACCTTTTTACCTCTATTATTTCTTCTTTTCTTCTTCTTCACCACGTCATGTGTGGGTTTAATTAATTTTTTCGAGCTTCTTGTTGATGAGATTGGTTGAATAGGGAGCTCCTCCTCGTCACCTATTTCATCATGAGAGACAATAGGAGGGAAAGTCGAAATCTTTATCCTTTCATTAGTATTTTCATATTCTATTGGTTTTCCCATCTTTCTATAGTTGGCAATATAAGCATTCTCATTGCAATTTACCATGCAAAACATATATATATTTTTTAGATTAGTTTCATTGTCGTATGTGGGGAATGAATACTTCAAACCAACTATTTTTATGTGCCAATTCTTCACTCCCCAAAAATAGACAAAGATCATTATAAATTTCAAGGGTGATCAAGTTATTGTAATATTGGGACACGATTCGATCATGAAAAAACATGCAATGGAAATTAAGGTGGCCAACTTTATTGCAAAGATCACAAGTAATAGGACAAATAGAACATAATTTTGTAGCAAATTTATCTATCACTCTGAGCAAAAAATTGGTTCTATCATTTTTATGCTTCTTACAAAATCTATCTTCCCTATAAGGCACGGCTTCACAAAGTCCTTATAAGAAACATTTTTCTCATGACTAGTGCAATCATCGTTAGCATTTTGGATATTTATAGAATTCATACTAACAACATTGCAATCATGCTCGTCATTTATGCCAAACATTTTATTGAATTCTTCTTCTATCAATTGAGCATAATTATCCATCACTTTCAAGAAAGACATTATAAAGATGAACAATATGAGACTACCTCAATTCCATTTTTTGTAGTTTTCTTTTTATAAACCAAACTAGTGATAAAACAAGAAACTAAAAGATTCGATTGGCAAGATCCAAAGATATACCTTCAAGCACTCACCTCCTCGGCAACGGCACCAGAAAAGAGCTTGATGTCTACTACACAACTTTATTCTTGTAGACTCGTGTTGGGCATCCAAGCGCAGAGTTTTGTAGGACGGTAGCAATTTTCCCTCAAGTGGATGACCTAAGGTTTATCAATCGGAGGAAGCCATAGGATGAAGATGGTCTCTCTCAAACAACCCTACAACCAAATATAAGAAATCTCTTGTGTCCCCAACACACCCAATACAATGGAAAATTGTATAGGTGCACTAGTTCGGCGAAGAGATGGTGATAAAAGTGTAATGTGGATGATAGAAATATATTTTTATAATATCCCTCAAAGTGCGATGAAGAATCACTCCAAAGTTATTTTCTAGCGGAGAACATACGAAGAAATTGTTTGTAGCTATTCTTTCTGATGGATCTATCCAAGAGTTCATACTAAAATAACACCAAGTTATTCTTTCTGATCGATCTATCAAGAGTTCGTACTAAAATAACACTAAGTTATTTTTTCCAATCGATCTTTCAAGAGTTCATACTAAAATAACACCAAAACAATTTCAAATTCATAATACTCAATCCAACACAAAGAGTGCCCCAAGATTTCTACCGGAGAAACAAAAGACGAGAACGTGGATCAACCCCTATGCATAGATTACCCCACCTCAGGAATCCGCGAGTTGAGTGCCAAAACATATCTCAAGTGAATCAACATAATACCCCATTGTCACCATGGGTATTCATATGCAAGACATATATCAAGTGCTCTTGAATCCATATAAGTATTCAATCCGATAACAACGAAACCTCAAAGGGAAAACTCAATTCATCACAACAAGATAGAGAGGGAGAAATACCATAGGATCCAACTATATTAACAAAGCCCCCGATACATCAAGATCGTGCCATATGAAGAACACCAGAGAGAGAGATTAAACACATAGCTACTGGTACAAACCCTCAGCCCCGAGGGTGGGCTACTCCCTCATCATCATGGAAACCATAGGGATGATAAAGATGGCCTCCGGTGATGATCTCCCCCTCCGGCAGGGTGCCGGAACAGGGTCCAGATTGGTTTTCACAGATACAAAGGCTTGCGGTGGCGGAACTTCCGATCTATTGGCTCCCCTAGAGTTTTTGGAATATTTGGGAATTTATAGGGCGAAGAGGTGGTGCGGGAGGGCACCGAGGTGGGCACAACACACCAGGGCGCGCCTAGGTGGGTTGTGCCCCCCTCGGGGCACCCCTCTAGTACTTCTTTTGCCCATCTGGTGTCTTCTGGTTCAGAAAAAATCTCCAAAAAAGTTTCACTTTGTTTGGTATTGATTTTCTGTGAAGTAAAAGGCAAGCAAAAAATAGCAACTGGCACTGGGCACTATGTCAATAGGTTAGTCCCAAAAATGATATAAAGTTGCTATAAAATGATTCTAAAACGTACAAGAATGATAATGTAACAGCTTGGAACAATAAAAAAATATAGATACGTTGGAGACATATCAGAAAACATGATGTAAAATGGACATATCAAGGCTCAAATTGTCCGTAACCGGGGACATGGCTAATTGATTAGGTTTTAACACTCTGCATAGGTTTGTAAACTTTACCCGCAAGATTCGATCCCTCCCTTTTCATCCTCGCACTTCATATTTTTTGAGAACAGGACGATCGAAACATGGTCTTTCGAAGAGTTCCTCTGACCACTGTCCGGTGCCCATCCAGTCCTACCGTAGTTCTACATTGCTGGCACCATCCCAGCCAGAGTCACAACTAGAGTCAACCAAGCCAGAGCCCACAATGACTTGCGGTCGCACAGGTAAGCTTCCGGGCATGAAATATTCTTCTGTCTCTTTGAGTCTGGGTGAAGCTTTCCACAAGATGTCATGGCGCTTCTCCATGCATCCCGGCTATCCACTGGTTACTCCAAGGTGCCCATCAAATCCATCCTTCACCCCGTAGTGTGTATTGAAATCTAGTCTCGAGTCTTGAAGTCTTGAGGTCTTGAAAATGCAGGCCTTGAAGAATTTCTGTCTTGAAGTTGCCATCAAGAAGTTGTCGTCATTGGCGTAGAGTCCTCCATTCTCACACCACTCTTGAACACTCATACCAAACCCCGTCTACTATAGCGTAGCAATAAAACTAAGCAATGTCCCGGGCTTGGTAACAGGGAGATGGGTTCCTACCTCATGCATTCTACAACTACAAGAATTCAAAACCACTACTGGAGGAATTAATGAAAAAGGTGGCACTAAATAAAAGCAAAATCATAGGTATACAACAATATGGTCAAAGTGAACTTGTCTGGTATTACTTGATGAAGATTTATAAAGCTATTAGAAAATGACTTGGTAGAACTATTCGTCACTCCGATAAAATATATATAGTCAAACATTGCAATCATATAAGCATTCATTCTAGCAATCAAGTTAACAACCAACAAATAAAAGTTCAATAAATAAATCAATAAGAAAAACCAAATGAAATCCAAAGAAAACTATAAAGAAAAACTACTAAAGAAAAGTCCTATGACTTAACTACACATCATAAATATAGTTTTTGTCCTAACTTAACTCAACAGTAAAGAAAATACTAAACTAATAATTTAATAGAACATAAAATAAAGTTTTTATAAAAATAACAGAAAGAAATTTTCTACAAATTTCTATGCAAAAAGAATCAACTGAAAAGCATTGATAAAACTTCTCCTATGATCAAAACAAATTTTCTTTCAAAAGAAAAGAAATAAAAATAATAAAAATTATTTTTAAATACTAATAAAATGCCTACTGTTAACTAACGGCAACTAATTAAAACCTGTCAAAAATGACAAAAGAAAAATAATTTAAAATAATTAAAACTAATGGAAATAGCATTAATCCTATTAGATACTAAAACAGTAATGTTTTTGCAATAAACCTAATTTAAAATAAGATAAAAATAAATCACTAAATGCTACTGGATAAACAAAACAATAATAAATCAGTAGCAGAAAGAATTACTCAAAAAAATATTTTTAAACTCAAGATATGGCCAAAATAATGATTTGAACAAATTTCATGAAATTCAAGTTTAAACTACTCAAATTTGAAATCCAATTGCACAAACAGAAACTTCATAAAAGAAACTATAGCAAAAAGAATCACTCAATTTGGATTTAAAGCATAAAAGATATTGCAAATATAAAAACAGAACTAAATATGAAAATTAAAAACAAAACAGAAAATAAAAGTGCTAGCTAACGGACAGTGGGCTACGTGGCAACACGTGATTGGGCTATGGGTGTGCACCGCTACGACTAAATGGCGGACGACCGAAATATAGTAGAAAACGATTCGTGCTTTTAAAATAAAACCGATGACCTAATCGTCGTACGTTGCAGATTTAATAGTGAAGGAGGGCGTCGGTGGCTTACAGCGGTGGGGAGGGCTCCAGCGTTGTCCGACGGCCGCGATCATTCAACTTAAAAAAAACAAATTTCACTCAGTTTCTGTCAATCAATCATATTTATTTAATTAATATAACATTGCAAAATTTAGAATTTTGGGATGTTACAAACAAAAAGTAGACCAACACCAGCAGACCACGCACCCACGAGCACTGTCACCATATGGTTTCATAACTAGCACCCGCTTCAAAACTGGTGATACAACTACTGAAGCTATACAAGGCCAAAGACAACAAAGTTCTCAGCTCTCACAACAAAGGCCAATTTCGGTACCCCCTCCGTTCCATAATTCTTCAACTAAAACCACCACAAGAATTCTGTAACGAATGGAGTGGTTTCATCCTCAAAATTTATATGACCAAGAATCACTATATGTATCTCAAAAGAGATTTACAAGGGTTTTCTTGTGAGTGGATAAGGTTGAATATTACGCCGGGGGACATGAAGGTGAATTGGAAAGAGAAATACATGTCTTTAGAGAAGATTCATTGGTAGAGATCAAAGAGGCAGCAAGCTCAGTGACAGTGTGGCGGGGCGGTCCCGGTCAATTCTGCATCGTGATTACGAATTGCACTTGCGTGGATGCTATTTTTGTAATCGCAAAAACGAAACAAAAGATTAGCTCAAGATTGATGTACAAGTGGATGCATTAAGTCACCATTGGTTCATATTTTACAAATCACCAAGTCCCAGCAGCTCTCCTATGTGATCAGACCTGCATTAATCAACAAAGGATCTTTGCGATACCCTCTCATCCATCACTCGTCATACAAAACCAAAGCACGTTCGTACACTGACGCGCGTTCGTCCATTTTGCAGCTGAGCTGACAGAAATTGCTCGACCACCGACCACTTAAGAGGAGCCGAAGGTGTCGAAGATGGTGGTGTGCAGCGGGTCGCTGAGGTGGGTGGCCCAGTTGTTGAGTGGCCCCTTGCCGGTGGCGGCGGCCTGCACGGCGAAGCCGAGGAAGGCGACCATGGCGAGGCGGGCGTGCTTGATCTCCGCCAGCTGCAGAGTCTCCTTCTTCACCGGGTCCGCCGCGAGTCCCAGCGGGTCGAAGTAGGAGCCACCGGGGTAGAGCCTCCTCTCCGGGTCCAGCTCCGCGTTGCGCTGGAACTCGATGTACCCGATCACCAGCACCTCGATCCAGATCAACGTGGTGAGCGTGAACGGCAGCGGCTGCCCCAGGTACGACGACCCGTCCACCAGCTCCACCTGCCAGCATCGTTGCACAGATCAGTACGCTCGCCTTGCAGTATTCAGGTCCTATACGTGCATGAGGTCGAGACGACGTTGCGTACCTTGCCGGCGTCCTGCCAGGTGACGCCGGTGAGCCACTCGACGGTGAGGGCGCCGAGGGTGGCGAGCATGGCCCAGCGGCCGTGGATGAGCTCGCACTCGCGGAACCTCTGGAGGCCGAACACCTCGGCGTAGGGCTGGAACGGGGTGGACTTGACGTCGGCGTCCTCGAACCGGGTGCCGATGATCTCGCCCGCCAGGTTCTGGGCCAGGTTCTGGTCCAGGGAGTCCACGTCGTACTGCAGGTACTCCGCGGGCTTCCCGAGGCCGAAGGGGTCGAAGCCGTAGTCGCCGACGAGCGTGCCGTCGAGGTACTCGGGCGCCTGCGCGCCGGGGAACCACAGCGGCCGGTCGGTGGTCGGGGGCGCCTTGGCCTTCTTCGGCGGGGCCTTCTTCTTGCCGAAGCCGAACCGCGCCACGATGCGCCCGTTCTGCGGCGCCGGGTCCGCCAGCCGGGTCCCGAGGAACGTGCTCGCCGCGGCGGCCACCGACGAAGCCATGGCTGCTCGCTCCTCCTAGCTTGTCCTCCTCGGCCTTTGCGTGCGTTGAGGTGGCGGGTGGTGCTGTGGTGTGTGGTGTGTGGCCGTCACGGGGTACAAATAGGGTGTTTATAAGAAATTCCCGGTGTTATCTCTGGCGTGGCACATCGGACGGCGACGAGGGCGGCTGTGATCTATCTGACGGGCGCGACCGGCTCTGCCTTATCCGAGTCTTATCTGTATGGCCCTATGAACGGGGGAGGTTGCGTTGGACGTAGGCGACACGTGGAGACCCCGGATTGGATGGTGGGGCTTGAGAGCGCTTGTGATTTGTGGTCTTCAGGTGCGTGGGGCCGGAAAGATATGGCGTAAAAATGACCTTGGCAGTTCTGGCCCTGTAATAACTGTAGAGATGCATTTTGGTCCTTCATGGGAACCATGCAGCTCGCCCCTTTGAATTTTCTTATAGCTTCAAATACTGCTGGTAACGTTTCAAGCCATTCACACATCTACTTGGCATCATGTAAAATTCTCTATTTTTTTTAGTACTTGCATCTTATTTGGGTACTTCTGATGATCCGGCATGAAATGATCTATTATTAGGGATGCAAACGGGATGGGCTAGCGGACAATAGCATAGTACAAATTTTAAGCAAATGATGAACAAATTTTAGAGCTAATTGATAAGTTTTGCAGGACAAAGCAGGCTGCCGCTTGCACCCGTATCTATTATGATGATTTCCACCTCAGATACTTGCAACTTCATTCAGCTTTGTACACAGAGATTCAGATAAACAACACTAGTCGGAATGATTTCTTTTTCACCAAAATATATATTTTTTCTCATCTTGTAACATTCATCACCAGATACCTCTTCATATATTGTCAAAGAAGTGAAGAAAACGATAACATTCGAACACATAGAAGGAGAAATTACAAAATACCAAACTCAATACTACGAATAATCTGGATCTTTTTGTACGGCCGAGTACTACACTCGGGCGAAGAGCAGCCAAAGATGCCCCCGATAGTTCTCAACGCTATCCAGATGTGTATAACTGTTAATATCTGTTATCCGGACAAGCTGTCCTCTGGGGAAAGGTTGAGTTAATGCTTCAAGGGATAAGCGCTTCCATCGAATTTTGCAACAGCCTCATTCGGCTTGGGCGTCTCCAATCTCTCCTCTCTCTTCTTCTTTTCCCTGCAAAGAGAATTCAAGTTAACTGAGTCCAATTAATTGGAATAAGAGTCTTACATGGTAAAACTGGTATAAGAGATTACCTCTCGATGTATTCCTTGAGAAGTTCCTTGGCTTGAACCAGTTTCGAGAGTAAGTTGCGGTAAACGTCAAGGTCTCTATCCACGCTCTTTTTATTGATGTTTAGAGCAGCACAAAGCTATTGAGCAAGAAGAAAAGTCAGTATCTATTGTTATATCAGTCAGTATATAAATGCTTTGCTGAAATGTCTGATGTACTTCAGTATATGCTAGATGTCTCACTGATGCTTTTCAAGTATTACCCTTAATGCTATTGCTACCAAGTTCTCTGCTGAGCAGCCCTGGCTCAAATTATTAAGCTAGCAGAATTGTTCTTTTCTCTGGTCATTCAGAGACTAGTAAAGAGAGAAGAGGAAACACAAGAATGTAAATGACATCTTAAGACCAACCAGAAATGGCAAGTTATCATTCGCATAGATCTACTTGAAACACAAAATAGAGAAGTACGCAGTCACAAGGTGGCCTTACTGTACTGAGTAGAAGAGTGTAGCATACCGGTGGAAAGTAGAGGTTGAAAAAAAAAATCTAGCAACAAGCCTAACGTCAATGGGTCTGCCCATAGAAATATCTGAATGTGTACATAGAGACACACCACCAAGCAACTTGCGTCGAATGAGTTGAATTCCCTAATGTGTTATTTCTATTTCAGCTCAAGAAAAACCAGCATAATTTACAACCTCAACCCCTGAACAATATTGGGGATGGTCAATACAGCAGGCAAGCTACGTAAATACATTAAGATTAGTAGATCTATGTTTTGCAATGAAAGAACGCCGCAGTGGTCCTAAAGCACTTCTGGTTACTAAATATCAGATCAAATCATCCCCTCAATTGGTTTACTCCCTCCGTTCCAAAATAGATGAAGTTTCAGATTTTGCAGTCTAGAGCAATGTTAATTGTTTAATTTTTGTGTGCATATATAGTAACTAATTAGAAAAATGTGAAACTATTATTCATGACAAATTTGAAGGTACAGTCCGTATCTGACAAATCCAAATAATTTCACTCCCGTTCAAAACATAGATGTCTTTTTTAGTCTGTTCACATTTTCTCAAAATATTTGTCCTCCTATATCAATGCCATTGTGTTCCTACTTTGCTCTTGATCATTAAAAAAAAGCTACTCCTTTCAAAAGATGGGTAATATTGTTTAATTTTTGTGTGCATATATAGTACTCCCTCCGTTCCTAAATAATTGTCTTTCTAGAGATTTCAACAAGTGACTACATACGGAGCAAAATGAGTGAATCTACACTCTAAAACATGTCTACATACATCCGTATGTTTAGTCCATTTGAGATGGCTAGAAAGACAATTATTTGGGAACAGAGGGAGTAATTACTTAACTCATTGTCCTTGCTTTGGGGAGGGAAAATAGGCAACTTAATCATTTTGTGAAGAAGAGATGGGTAATATCGACATTTCACTCACACTATTTCCGTGCTCAATTCTAGAAAATTATTGTTCTTCACAAAATAAAATAGTCTGCGAAAAACAATTCCTTTCAAAATAAAAATTAGGAAACAAACAATAATGGGAAAAGGAAAAACAATTGGGAAGAAAAAAAAGTAACAACTAGAAGGAAATGTGCAAACAAAATAAATAATGGCAAGAACAACCTTGTCCAGTACGGTTGGCTCCGTCGCATTTGAGAGCTCAAGCAAACGGAACAAGCCAACAGCAAAGAACCGGCTGTAGCTGAAGTTTCCCTTACCCTGGGCCCTTTCTGATATATCTTTCAGAATGGACTCTATTTCCCCATCTCTGGAAGAAAATTCAACTAACAAGTTACCATTTTGTGAGCGTGCCCACTCTTCCATCCTTTGTGCATCAGCCCTAACAGAGAAGTAAAAACTCTTAGCATTTGTTTGAAACAAGAAAATTGCTTAAAGAGGAAAAACTTTTATTAATGCCAACAAGGCAAACAAACAAGTACCAAATAACACATGAGATTTTGGTGCCAAGGAAGCAGACTAACTAGTGACCCAAGCATACAAACACGTAAGCAATAACTAGTGTAAACTGGGAAATTTTAACAGAAGCTGCAAGGTGCATAAGTTAATAAAACCTCTCTAAGAAAAAAATAAGGGTTGATTAATATATTTAAAAGAGTTGAGGGGTAATATATATACTCATGCATAAAATTAACAGAAGAGAATTATAACAATCCCACTTGTACCAATAGTTATGAAAATTAATTTGAGGATTCAGGGTATGAACATGGAAAAAAGTACAATCTAATATAAAGATAAAGATGCTAGCATGTCACTGGTTCAAAGCCATTTATATGAGTCCTGATATGCACCTGTATTGCTCAGGATCTTCATTTAACGCCGTTACGTATGACTTGAAGATGGCATCCCTGTCCTCGGTGCTGGGGTACCCTTCCATAAGCTGGTCATAGACAGTGACAAATCCAAGAGCAAACACAGGATCATACTGATAGGTACTTTTGTATCTCATCAGATGTTGCTGCACCAAAAGTTCTTGTAGGACTGTACTGTAAATGCTTGGAATAGGACGTTTGTATGACTTCAGGAAGTTCATCTTTGTATCTGCCACAGTAGGTGGGATATCTGCAAAAGATTCAGAGCAGATAAAAAGGTCAGAAAAAGATCCTTTATTTGGTTATAATTCACATGATTAAGCTTCTCTTGTGTATATAATCACACCATTTCTCTTTATGTGCATTTTATACACGCTCAAAACGCTTCAGACTGCATCGTAGTTGCTACACGTTACCAAGTCCCAGCAGCAAGGAAGTTGGACTGATACCCATAATTCAACTAACAAAAATCTTCAGCCTTCCAACAGTTGACCCTAAACTTTTTTTGCACAAGGCATGTATAGTTTTTAGCACAGGCACAAATGGTGGATAAATTAAGGGACTTATAGCACAAATACCCTATTAACAGACTGAAACACTAATCATCAGTCCATCACAGAAACCAATCCAAAATCGACAATTGTTAGGATTGAAGAGTTTAGCAGCATGACCTTCCAGTCCTTGCAGCCCCATGTAGAGGCCTCGCCGCTTAACAGAAAATATCTAAACTTTGCTAGGAAACTGAAACTCAACAAAAGTTTTTATAAATCGGCCTAAAATAAACAAGTAAAAGCATTAGTCGCTGGAAAACTCCTGGAGTCATAGACTGCATGTGCAAGACGTTACTGAGACCATGAAAGGCACAGGTCGGTGCCTTCACCAATTGAGACCTCGCCAGCTTAACGAATAAGTATCCATTAAATTTAATAACAAGGTGGCACACTAACTCAGACACTGTAAACTTGCTCTGCTGGTTCAATCTGCAACAGAATTGCTACCAATTGGTTTAGTTGAACCATTCAATGTCTTAGTTTGCATCGCTCGATTAGTTTCCAGTAGTGCTTTACATACTCTCTTGATAGTACCATCCAGATTAAACCTGTAATTAAATGGAGGGAGGGCCTTTACCGTTAATATTCTATAGCTAATTTTCAGGAAATGAGACTGAATTTCAATTACATGAGTAGCGTAAGGGGAAACAACCATTTCTAATTATTGTTGTCAGGTTGATGACGTATTACCTTGAATGCACAACAGGAACTATAACTAGATGGTACACGTACAAAACGAGTTCAAAAGGTGATTATCGCAAAAAGAATCACAGGATAACCAGTGCCCGGTGGTGTGAAAAATTGAACAATTACATGCTAGATTCGTATAAGGCGTGCTGACCAAATGGTAACAAAGTATGGTTACTCAAAGCTTCAGAGTTCAGGACGCCCGGCACCCCGCTCAAAGGAAACGACGGTTCGGGATAGGACTGGGATGGAACGGTGCCATATTACCCCGCTCAAAGCAAACGAGGGTTTGGGATGGGAGCAGGGACGGAACAAGGTGTCATATTACCCCGCTCAAACTCACTAGCTTGCAGCTCAGCGGCACCGTGGATCAAGTACGATGCCCATCGGTCGCCGCAGCAGCGCCATCGGCGCTGCCTAGCTCGAGCGGCGCCCCAGGGCAAGCTGGATGCAGAGGGGTGGGGGACTACGGCGTCTGCCGGGCCACAAGCAACCATACGAGAGACGAGCGCGAGCAAACTCACCACCAGCCGTAGCGACGCAGCGCACCACCGAACGTGATCCCCGCCGAGCCCTCGCGTTGAGCATGACGCCACCGGAGACGCTCACCGCGGCAGTCGCCGTTGACGGCCTCCAGTCGGCCGCTCGGCGCAGTGCAGCGAAAGGAAGCGACGATATGGCCGCCATGGGAGACTCCTCGGGCTACCGCCGGCTCTCTCACGGGATACGGCGGCGGATGGTCGACACCGCCGGTGAGGGCAAAAGGGTAATTGCCAGGGGCAGGGGCGAGGAAAGGCTATTGCTCGTCTGGGAAGGGAGGGATGTGATCTTTCTTATCCAGTAGGCGGACAAAGGCTTCCTGGCCACCAGAAGTTGCCACATGGGATGGCATTCTTTTGATTGGGAAATATCCCTTGTTTCGAACGGTTTTTTGCTCAAATTTCATGGGCGTGGGAGGTTGGGTTTGCTTCAGGTTCTACAATTAGGAGTTCTAGAACGGCATTTTGATGGGTTAGTTTAGACTTCACCAGCTAATGTCCATCCAAGTGTTTTGGAATGTCGTTACTAGTTCTTGGTGTACACGCAACAAAAGCATGTTGATTTAGCTAACAAAAAAAAAACCATGCTATTTATAACAAGGAAGAACTGGTCAAGGCGAACTTTGTCTAAATTGTTTTTGTACAATTGGATGAAATTTCTATATCTATTTCAAATTGTGTTTTTATTTCTCATGAACGTCAAAACATCCTCTATATATGGGCGTTGGTTTAAAAAATATGTGTTAGAGTTTGATTAAACCAACTCTGACATTCATAAATTAAAAAAAATATTACTCTCTAGATCCAAGGGCTTAAATTTTTAATTGAAATATTACCCTCTAGTTACTTCTACTTTAATTGCCTCTTAATACTCTGCAATTTTAAGTGCTACTCCCTCCGTCTGGAAATACTTGTCATCAAAATTAATAAAAGGGGATGCATCTAGACGTATTTTAGTTTTAGATACATCTCTTTTTGTCCATTTTGATGACAAGTATTTTTGGACGGAGGGAGTACATCTTAATTGCAAATTATGGCCCATCTAGTGTATGCATGGTAACATGTTTATGAGTTGTGAGTAAACCAACATGTTCAGGGACTTTTGCCCGGTCGTAACAATGGTACTAGAGCTAGTACGCGGAATTTGTAGTTTTTTTCATGGAGCAGAATTTGTAGTCGAGTGGACACCGTGTCATGATAACACTAGATTATAACACAAGAGAGACAAACTATTTACTTAGGCTTAGGCCCACAAGGTCCGCAAAAGCCCTACTTCATGCCTTGCTATTTCTCTTATATATCTAGGATATTGACAATTACAATGTGGATACCTGTCGAGTCAGGGAAACTCGACGAGTTATGATGGAGATATTGCCGATAGAAAAAAGTGAAAAGAAAACTAGGTAGAAAGGGGCAAATACCCTTCTATCGTGCCCTTCTTGCCCCTTATATAGCTCCAGTATTGATAAGGCTAAGGCTCAAGGACCTTGAGAATTGAGATAGATAGCCCAGAGGTGTAACCCAACCCCCAGGAAGGCAACCTCGGGAAGCCAACACGCGAAGGAAACCAGGGTACCCGGATCCCTGAGAGAGATGCAGACCAGACAATAAGCCCTAGGCAGTAGGCTGTACGGCTCGTCAGCCAAGTAACTGTCCAGGACACCGTTATTTAATCCTATCTGCGCTGGTATATAAGGCGCTGGACATGAATCAATCGAAGGGGAAAGAAAAAATTATAAGAAACCCCAGACTAGATCACGCCTGCGGCCTCCAGGAAGGGTTAGTTTGTAACTAGAGGAATAGATCTCACCGGAGATCCATGGCGACCACCATTCATAATAAAGACTAGATGACCCGTTGCGTTATTAGCGCACATACCAACTGTGGACCGGAAGTAAAGCTAACTATTTGAAAGATTTCTCCCCTTGACTGCTTGCAAATGATTATGATCGTATTGCATATGCACCCTGATGATGATCATATTCTACAAACAGTGCACAAAAGGGAAAAACAAATGGAAGTGTAATTCACATTTAAAAGACATGTTTGAACTTTTGAAGTCATGCCAAACATGATCTGGAAAACTACACGCGCCACCTTGATCGATGCTTGCTTCATTAACAGGCTTTTCATGCCAACTTGTGGAATACAGCCACGTCGAACCCCACCAAAAATTGCACAGAAACATCCGGCATACTCGAGAACACTAGCCAACCAGCAAACCAACCGATCATGGCAGATTCATAGTAAATCGAATATGCACAGGATCCATTAACGGTCGGCCCCTGAGGAGGATGGCCAAGGGAGATCCACAAAGGAAATGCCAAACCTCACCACCATGGCACAAACACGATCAGCATAGCTGGACACAACGACCAACCAGCAGCCATTATACTGCTTATTAAAGGACGTGTCGAGTACACCCTACGGGGCGACCTGCACCAAATCCACTGCCCTCACGACCCTGCAGCCAGCCTCGACCCCATTGACATATAAAGCCTTCCCCAATGCAAGATCCTTAGAGGGGATACTCAATATAAAACTAACAGTGCTTGCTTAAGCAACAATGCTTGAGGAAGGGTAAGTTTCGCGAGATTCTGAAAATGCAGGAATAGGAGAAGTATATGATTGGATTGACTTGCCCATTAGAATCCTATAGGATTAGCAAGGGGTGTTTGATGCCACAGGAAAATGAAAGGGATTGTAAAGTTATTTTTCTTAGCTATTTGTAGGGGCGCAAACTGAAGCGAACTATCTAAAATAGAAAATGGAAGTTAAGTGAACCATCTAAAGAGACGACCACATAAATTGACGCATTAGGTGAACATTTGGAAGAATATTCATCGTGAATAGCCCGCGTATGATTATGTCTGTATTGCGTTTGTCGTGGTGTTCTCACGACAGATGCCATGGGTAGGCTTATTAAGTGTGGTTGGGGCCAGAGGACGCCGGTGTGTTCCGGAAGTGAGATTGGGGACAAGCGGTGTGAGACACACGATGTACCCAGGTTCGGGGCCCTCTGAGGGAGGTAACACCCCTAGTCCTACAAGATCTAGTACATGGATCACAATGGGGCTACAATGGTGCTCCTTGAGCTGTCTTGGGTGGAGGAGGAAGAAGAGCAAGCTCTCTACTCCTAGAGAGTGTGAGTGTGTGTTGTGCATGAGGTCAAGGCCCCGTGCATGGGGCTCGCGGGGGGTCTTATAGCCCACCCCCAGGGTTACAATGGTAAATCTACATGGAGGCGAGGCCCTGGTATCATCGTCTCTAGTCAGATAGTGGGGCCTGCCGGCTGCTGGGGCCCGCCGGCTACCATCATTGTGGTGTGTCATCATCCTCATCACAGAGTGGTTGGCATTGTGTGGCTATAGTGCCGCGTCGCCTGGTCCCTGTCTGCCCCTGTCAGTGGCACAACACGCATTGTAGCCATGCTTGCCTCGGTCAGTGGTGAGGGACGTGATGTCTACTATGAAATCTTCTTCTTGTAGACGTTGTTGGGCCTCCAAGTGCAGAGGTTTGTAGGACAGTAGCAAATTTCCCTCAAGTGGATGACTGTCGGTGTCAAAACCGATGGATCTCGGGTAGGGGGTCCCGAACTGTGCGTCTAGGCGGATGGTAACAGGAGACAAGGGACACGATGTTTTTACCCAGGTTCGGGCCCTCTCGATGGAGGTAAAACCCTACTCCTGCTTGATTAATATTGATGATATGGGTAGTACAAGAGTAGATCTACCACGAGATCAGAGAGGCTAAACCCTAGAAGCTAGCCTATGGTATGATTGTTGTTCGTCCTACGGACTAAAACCCTCTGGTTTATATAGGCACCGAAGAGGGTTAGGGTTACACAGAGTCGGTTACAATGGTAGGAGATCTACATATCTGTATCGCCAAGCTTGCCCTCCACGCCAAGGAAAGTCCCATCCGGACACATGATGAAGTCTTCAATCTTGTATCTTCATAGTCCAGGAGTCCGGCCAAAGGTGATAGTTCGGCTATCCAGACACCCCCTAATCCAGGACTCCCTCAGTAGCCCCTGAACCAGGCTTCAATGACGACGAGTCCAGCGCGCATATTGTCTTCGGCATTGCAAGGCGGGTTCCTCCTCCGAATGCTTCATAGAAGATTTTGAACACAAGGATAGTGTCCGGCTCTGCAAAATAAGTTCCACATACCACCGTAGAGAGAATAACATTTACACAAACTCAATCTGCTGACGTATTCCGTGGCGTGACATCACACCACGGCCAAGCCTTTATTCGAATCGTTTTTACTGTCCCACCTCAGCGCGTTTAGCGAGGCGGTTTCCTTGGCACGTCTTGTCAAGGCAGAGATTGTGTCCCCTTATTCCGGGATTCTCATCAATACAGGCGTGGGTAACCCAATCGTGCCCGTTGGCGCGTCTCCTCTATCAAAGGCGAGTCCCAAACGGTCACGGGGAAGGCTCTTGGTATTCAACCTCTTTATAAAGAGACCAAGGCTCCACTCCTTTCTTTCAATCTCAATTGAATCCGTCCCTCGCCTCGAGTTCCAACACCCAAAGCTCCAGATTCAGGCGCTTCGGACCTTCGATGATGTCCGGCTCCGACCTGCAAGGCCGGTGGATGCCTTCCTCTGTTACGGAAGAAGATGTGCTAAAGCTAAGAGATGCCAGGTATCTAACCGGCGAAATTTCGCATAGGCTGCCTGCCCAAGGGCAGGTTATTCCCACTCCCAAGCCTGGCGAAAGCATGGTGTTCATGTCTCACTTTCTTCGGGGGCTAGGCTTCCCAACGGACCCCTTCGTGAGGGGGCTCATGTTTTATTATGGGTTGGAATTTCATGACTTGGATCCGGAGTCCATCCTCCACATCTCATCGTTCATTGTCGTATGCGAAGCCTTCCTCCGCATTACCCCTCACTTAGATTGTGGCTCAAGACCTTCAAGGTGGAGCCTAAGATGATCAAGGGGTAGCCGGTAGAGTGTGGAGGGGCTGTTATAAGCAAGAATGCTGATGCTCCGTGGCCCGAGGGCTCTTTTCAAGAGGAGCCCGGCCTATGGCAACAAGAGTGGTTTTATATCACAGTTCCCAGGGGCACCAAATGGGTGGCGCCGCCTGCCTTTCGCTCAGGTCCTCCACCGCGGCTGGCGTCATGGGTCAATAAAGGACTTGACTGGGGGCCGTCCAAGGACGTGCCCTTGCTGCAGGGCCGCATTCAAGACCTCCTAGAGAGAGAGATCACTCTGGTCGTAGTGGCGCAGGTCATGCTGATCCGTTGCACCCTGCCCTGCAAACATCGCCCCCTCCGCCTATGGGAATTTAACCTGGAGGGACCACAAGCTCTCCAGCATTTTATGGGCGCGACGCCCGTGGAGATGTACAAGATTCTCTTCGGATCACAAGCGATGTGTCCGGACTTGACCGAGGACGCAGGTCTGAGCTGCAATCACCCGGATACTTGTAGGACCTTGAGAAGAGGTGTCTAGAGGGGGGTGATTAGACACTGAGTGACAAAGTAGCAGTTTTTAAGTTCTTAAAGTTGAGGTGGAGTTTAGGCACAAGTTTAACACTCACAATACATATCAAGCAAGCATGCAAAGAGTATATGAGCAGCGGAAAGTAAAGCATGCAACTTGCAAGAATGTAAGGGAAGGGTTTTGAAGGATTCAAACGCAATTGGAGACACGGATGTTTTTGGCGTGGTTCCGATAGGTGGTGCTATCGTACATCCACGTTGATGGAGACTTCAACCCACGAAGGGTAACGGTTGCGCGAGTCCACGAAGGGCTCCACCCACGAAGGGTCCACGAAGAAGCAACCTTATCTATCCCACCATGGCCGTCGCCCACGAAGGACTTGCCTCACTAGCGGTAGATCTTCACGAAGTAGGCGATCTCCTTGCCCTTACAAACTCCTTGGTTCAACTCCACAATCTTGTCGGAGGCTCCCAAGTGACACCTAGCCAATCTAGGAGACACCACTCTCCAAGAAGTAACAAATGGTGCGTTGATGATGAATTCCTTGCTCTTGTGCTTCAAATGATAGTCTCCCCAACACTCAACTCTCTCTCATAGGTTTTGGATCTGGTGGAAAGAAGATTTGAGTGGAAAGCAACTTGAGGAAGGCTAGAGATCAAGATTCATATGGTAGGAATGGAATATCTTGGCCTCAACACATGAGTAGGTAGTTCTCTCTTAGAAAATGTATGATGGAAGTGTAGGTTCAGTCTGATGGCTCTCTCCGCAAATGAAGAGGAGGTGGAGGGGTATATATAGCCTCCACCCAAAATCTAACTGTTACACACAATTTACCAAACTCGATGGGACCGATTCAACAGACTCGGTCGGACCGATTTAGTAAACCTAGTGACCGTTAGGATTTTCGGTGGGACCGACATGCAACTCGGTAGGACCGATGTGGTTAGGGTTAGGGCATAACGTGATCTCAGTCAGACCGATTACACAAGCTTGGTTAGACCGATTTTGGTAATTAGCTTTCCAGAGAGTTGGTCAGGCAAACTCGGTTGGACCGATTACACAAACTCGGTGGGACCGATTTTGGTAATGAGTCAACCAGGAAGTTTGCATTGTAATCTCGGTAGTACCGATTTCTCAAACTCGGTGAGACCGACTTTGATAATGGACATACACACAGAGATTACAATCCCATCTCGGTGAGACCGAGATCCCTATCGGTGAGACCGATTTGCCTAGGGTTTGTGGCAGTGGCTATGTCATCTGAACTCGGTGGCGCCGGATAGAAAGAATCGGTGGGGCCAAGTTTGACTTTAAGTATAGGACATATGTGTGGAAGTGGGAAAGTAGTTGAGGGTTTTGGAGCATATCACTAAGCACTGTGGAGCAAGAAACTCATTAAGCAACACCTCATCCCTCCTTGATAGTATTGGCTTTTCCTATAGACTCAATGTGATCTTGGATCACTAAAATGTAAAATGAAGAGTCTTGAGCTTGAAGCTTGAGCCAATCCTTTGTCCTTAGCATCTTGAAAGAGTTCCCACACCCTTTAGTACATGCCACTCCAATGTTGAACTTATCTAAAACATACTAGATAAAAGTGTTAGTCCAACAAGAGATATGTTAACATTAATTAGCAAAACCACCTAGGGAGCACTTGTGCTTTCAATCCCCCCTTTTTGGTAATTGATGACAACATACATCAAAGCTTTAGATAAAGATATAAAGAATAGCAAGTAAAGCTTTGGAAAGACATGCAACAAGCATAGGCTCCCCCTACATGTATGCAATCATGTGAATATGGAATATAGAAGCATGTGAGAGCATAACCATGATAGAGCACGCAATGTGTTACATGTATCTTGGCCATATGCATCAGAGCAAAGAATATTAAAGAAAATACCTTCATGCTCATGAGTCCTTCTTGCAAACAGTATGTACATCAGCAAGAATTCCTCATACACATGATTGTGATGCATATACTTACCTTGTAGTCTTGAGTTGGCTTAGGATGGAATAAACCTACATAAACAAGGTTAGATAACATAGGTACATCTACTACCAGAGCAAACGGAAGAAACCACAAGAATACCAAGACTGGGATGACATATAGAGAGTGAGTACTAAGTACCACATTGGATTAGACATGTCCCCAAGAATAAAGATATGCAATGAATTAAATGATTTCTTTCCCTTAGATGTATTGCTCCCCCTGAATCTAGCATGGGATACTGGGAGAAGATAGGGAACAGAAAATCAGAGCTGAAAGATATATAAATGAACAGAGCTAATGCAAACTACTGCAAATAAGCACATATGAACATGTATTTCCCCTCAAGAAGACATGTGGCATCTCTCCTCTTGAACACCAAGCATCTGGGATCCTTGAGAAATACTTTCTACTTGAGTACTCTCTCCCCCTGGAGATCTCTTTCTCCCCCCGAGGAGGTGATATTTTCTCTCTTTGATGTGATCTCTTTAAGTAATAAGAAGCTTTGATGTGATCTCTCTCTCCCCCTTTGACATCAATTTCCAAGAAGGGTTTTCTGGAATCTGTCGAATGGGTTTGGTCCTTGAGTCACATCACAAGGCAACGATAAAAATGTGATGCTTGTAGAGGACAAGATTCATTGAGTAGAGCTGGATCATAAGAAACAAAGAATAAGTGGCAAACTGTTTTTCCTGTTGTGAAATCGGTGGCACCGAGTGGTATGCTTTGGTTGTACCGAAAGGATTCGGTTGGACCGAAACTAACAAATCGGTGTAACCGAGTTCATTGCAGAGAAAAAACTTGTCACCTCAGCTCACTAGACTAATAAGATCTCACAAAGATTTGCGATGAATTAACTGAATGATATGCAATGAATTGGATGCAGAAAATGCAGAACAGAAAGAAATATAGATGAAGTTTTTTTTGAAAGGGGAAACAAATATGCATGAGACAAATGCAAAAACACAGAAAAGAACACAAGAGAACTTCATCTAGAGATGGTCGGCGACAAAGTCACCTATGTTAGAGTATATTGACTTAGGAGTCAAGTGAGATCACTTGATCATAGGTCATACTCACCGTTTAAGCTCAAAATGGGGTTACCATCTTTTGTTTAAGCATCTTGATGTATTCACATCTTGTCAAGTTGCTTTAGCTCATGACTCGGAGTAAAGCTTCTCTAAGATGGAATGACATACCTTGGTTGGTGGTGGTGTCCATGTAGTTGAACTTGTGTGGGTTGCTCAAGGTTGATGTAGCTCATCAAGAGTTGGGAGCACCACTTGGAATTTGAGTCCATCTACCTACATGGGTTAGTTCTTGCAAGGAAGAGCACTTGTGTATCCAAAAATGACAATCATGAAGCTCAACATTAAATTTGTCAAAGGATATGTTTGAGTGGTTCCGTACTTCCTTGTCTTCAACCACCTTAGTGTAGAAACTTGGTGATGTAGAGATTGTTCAAGATGTGAGTAGATTACAATCTCATGGAATTTGATTCAACCAAGTACCTACATGGGTTAGATAACATGCAAGTTGCAAGTATATCCAAGACATAAGATTTTCATCATAAGAGAAACATCAAGGATTAGTCATAAGCTCATGTCTTGCATGTATCCAATGGAGTTTCTACTCCAAGTTTGAAGCATCAATGATGTTCAATTCTCCTCTTAACCTGCAAAACACTTTCTCATCAAGAGGTTTAGTGAATATATCCGCTAATTGCTTTTCGGTGCGAACATGCTTAAGATCAATGTCACCCTTAGCAACATGATCTCGAATGAAATGATGACGAACTTCAATATGCTTAGTTCGAGAATGTTGTACATGATTATGACCGATTTTAATAGCACTTTCATTGTCACAAAGCAATGGAACATGTTCCGCATATATCCCATAGTCTTTAAGAGTTTGGGTCATCCAAAGTAATTGAGCACAACATGAGCCAGCGGCAATGTATTCCGCTTCAGCGGTGGATAAGGATACCAAGTTTTGTTTCTTGGAGGATCAAGACACAAGAGATCTACCAAGAAATTGACAAGTACCCGAAGTGGACTTTCTATCAACCTTGTCTCCAGCATAGTCCGAGTCGGAGTAGCCAACAAGATCGAAAGAGGCCCTCTTAGGATACCAAATGCCAAAATTTGGTGTATGGATTAAGTATCTCACTATCCTTTTCACGGCCTTAAGATGACATTCTTTAGGAGTAGCTTGATATCATGCACACATGCACACACTTAACATGATATCAGGGTGTGAAGCACATAGATATAACAATGAACCAATCATAGAGCGATAAACCTTTTGATCAACCGGTTCACCATCTTTGGTCAAATCAAGATGTCCACTAGTAGGCATGGGTGTAGACATACCTTTGCATTCTTGCATATTGAACTTCTTGAATAAGTCCTTGGTGTACTTTGTTTGATAAACAAAGGTACCTTCCTTAGTTTGCTTGATTTGCAAACCAAGAAAGAATTTGAGTTCACTCATCATAGACATCTCAAACTTCTCCGACATTAGCTTCCCAAACTTTTCACTAAAATGAGGGTTAGTTGAACCAAATATAATATCATCAACATAGATTTGGCACACAAATAGTTTTCCATTAACCCTTTTAGTAAAAAGTGTTGAATCAATTTTCCCAATTTCAAAGCCTTTTTCAATAAGGAACTTGGTCAAGCATTTATACCATGATCTAGGAGCTTGTTTAAGACCATAAAGAGCTTTGTGAAGTTTGTAAACATGATTGGGTTTCTTAGGATTGACAAAGCCGGGAGGTTATTTAACATAAACTTCCTCCTCTATTTCACCATTTAGAAAAGCACTTTTAATGTCCATTTGGTACAAGGTGATATCATGGTGATTAGCATAGGCAAGTAAGATGCGGATGGACTCAAGTCTAGCAACGGGAGCGTAAGTCTCACCATAGTCCATACCTTCGACTTGTGTGTAACCTTGGGCGACGAGACGTGCTTTGTTGCAAACTACTTGTCCATCTTCATCTTGCTTGTTGTGAAACACCCATTTGGTACCGATGATGTTGTGGTTGTTGTCGGGCTTCTCAACCAATGTCCACACTTGGTTCCTCTCAAAGTTGTGTAGCTCTTCATGCATAGCATTTATCCAATTAGGATCTTCCAATGCTTCTTCGACCTTCATAGGTTCAATGCTAGAGATGAAAGAATAGTTTTCACAAAAGTTAGCTAAACGAGTTTTAGAGCGAGTGATTCTCCCGGTTTGAATGTCATTGTAGATTTGCTCGACGGGATGATCTTTAGCAATTCTTGCTCGAACTTGTGAAAGCTTTTGCTTGTTTCTTGGTTGAACTTCTTCTTCATCTTGTTCTTCTTCTTGGCCTTCTTCATTGTTGGCGTTGGCGTTCTCTTGTCGTGGTGGAGAAGGAGGTTGTTGACGTTCATCTTGATGCACTTCCTCGTTTTCTTCATCTTGGTGTGTCCCACTTGTGGATGCTTCCGTATCAACTCTTGGTTCACCTTGTCGTGAAGTAGAAGCTTCCACTTGGACAGACGAGGTACTCTCCTTCACCTCCGTTGGACGAACCTTGCCAATAGATAAGTCTTGGATTGCTTCCGAAGGATCTTTGTCTCCTACATCAATTGGCAATTGCTCTACTTGCGAGCCGTTAGATTCATCAAACTTCACATCTACCATTTCTTCAACCTTTTGGGTGAAATTGTTATAGACACGGTAAGTGTGAGAGTTTGAGCCATAACCTAGTAGGAAACCTTCATGAGACTTAGGAGCAAATTTAGAACGATGATGCTTATCAAGAATGTAGCACTTTGAGCTGAATACTCGAAAGTATCCAACTTGGGGTTTGTTACCGGTGAGGAGCTCGTATGCCATCTTGCTGAGTAGCTTGTGAAGATACAAGTGATTTGTTGCATGACAAGCTGTCTCAACCGCTTCTGCCCAAAAGTGCTTTGGTGTCTTGTATTCATCAAGCATCGTTCTCGCCATTTTGATGAGTGTCCGGTTCTTCCTCTCAACAACTCCATTTTGTTGAGGTGTGTACGTCATCGAGAACTCGTGTGAAATCCCTTCTTCGTCAAGAAAGGTGTCCACATTTGCGTTCTTGAACTTCGTTCCGTTGTCGCTGCGAACCTTCTTGATCTTCACTTCAAATTGATTTTGGGCCTTCCTAGCGAAGTTTTTCAAGATCTTTTGGACCTGCGATTTATCATCGAGAAAGAACACCCACGTAAATCTTGAAAAATCATCAACTATAACTAGACCAAAAGAATTTCCACCAAGACTCTTGTAAGAGTTGGGACCAAAAAGATCCATGTGAAGTAGCTCGAGTGGCCTCCTTGTGGTCATGATGTTCTTCACGGGATGCCTTCCTCCAACCTGTTTACCTGCCTGACAAGCGTTGCAAAGTCTATCCTTATCAAATATGACATCGTTAACTCCAAGGATATGATTTCCTTTAATAAGCTTGTCAAGGTTTCTCATGCCAACGTGACCTAGTCGTCTATGCCATAACCAACCTTTTGAGGATTTAGCAATGAAGCAAGTTTTAGGTTGAGCCTTTTTAGTGAAATCAACAATGTATAGATCACCTCTACGCACACCGGTAAAGACCATTTTATGATTGTCTCGACGAAACACTTGGCAAAGTACTTCAGTAAATAAGACATTGAAACCAAAATCAGCAAGTCTAGATACTAAAAGTAAGTTGTATCCAAGAGATTCAACGAGCATGACATTTTGTATGGAGCTATCATGTGATATGGACACCTTACCGAGGCCAACCACCTTACCCTTTGAGTTGTCACCGAAGGTGACATACTTTCGAGGACTATCATTTTCAGCAAGCTCATGAAACATGTCTTTATCTCTGGTCATGTGATCGGTACATCCACTATCAAGAACCCATTCCTTTCCTCCTGACATATATCCCCGAAGATTTGCCATAAGACCAAAATGTGTCATTGCATCATCAAGAGCGAAATCTCTATCATCATCCTTGTCATAGTATCCATGTTCAACATCATCATGTGGTGGATCAAATCCTAGAGAGGGTGATTCGTTAGAGTGAGTTTGACAATGATCTTGCTTATGCATTTTTATAGCTTCAGAAATAATATCACTAATAATCCCAACATCTCCTTTGGCACGCATAAGGTTAGTAAGCTCAAATAGACGATCACCAAACATAGGATCACTAGTATTCATCTTACTCAAAGCAATAGACTTATGGAGAATTTCATCAAGATTTTTCAAGGAATAATTTGGAAAGCGTTCCTCAAGAAATTTCCATATAGTGTAGGCACACTTAAGAGTAGGCAAGCATCCAATCAAGTTTCTAGGCAAGCCTCTAGTGATAAGATTAACAGTTCTAAGATTCCTAATCATGTCAATTGACTCATCAGGAGTAGGATGCATAGGATCAACATGAGGTGCACAAGGGCTAGCAATGTACTTGTTCAAATGATATTGACTGAAAATTACAAGCATCTCATTTTTCCACTCATGAAAATACTCTCCATCAAGTATAGGCACTCTATGTCTAAGACTCCCCAAAGTAGACTCATCCATCTTCCTCCAATGGTGATTAAACCAAGGCAATGGAGACCAAGGCTCTGATACCACTTGTAGGACCTTGAGAAGAGGTGTCTAGAGGGGGGGTGATTAGACACTAAGTGACAAAATAGCAGTTTTTAAGTTCTTAAAGTTGAGGTGGAGTTTAGGAACAAGTTTAACACTCACAATACATATCAAGCAAGCATGCAAAGAGTATATGAGCAGCGGAAAGTAAAGCATGCAACTTGCAAGAATGTAAGGGAAGGGTTTTGAAGGATTCAAACGCAATTGGAGACACAGATGTTTTTGGCATGGTTCCGATAGGTGGTGCTATCGTACATCCACGTTGATTGAGACTTCAACCCACGATGGGTAATGGTTGCGCGAGTCCACGGAGGGCTCCACCCACGAAGGGTCCACGAAGAAGCAACCTTGTCTATCCCACCATGGTCGTCGCCCACGAAGGACTTGCCTCACCAGCGGTAGATCTTCACGAAGTAGGCGATCTCCTTGCCCTTACAAACTCATTGGTTCAACTCCACGATCTTGTCGGAGGCTCCCAAGTGACACCTAGCCAATCTAGGAGACACCACTCTCCAAGAAGTAACAAATGGTGCGTTGATGATGAACTCCTTGCTCTTGTGCTTCAAATGATAGTCTCCCCAACACTCAACTCTCTCTCATAGGTTTTGGATCTGGTGGAAAGAAGATTTGAGTGGAAAGCAACTTGGGGAAGGCTAGAGATCAAGATTCATATGGTAGTAATGGAATATCTTGGCCTCGACACATGAGTAGGTAGTTCTCTCTTAGAAAATGTATGCTGGAAGTGTAGGTTCAGTCTGATGGCTCTCTCCACGAATGAAGAGGGGGTGGAGGGGTATATATAGCCTCCACACAAAATCTAACCGTTACACACAATTTACCAAACTCGGTGGGACCGATTCAACAGACTCGGTCGGACCGATTTAGTAAACCTAGTGACCGTTAGGATTTTCGGTGGGACCGACATGCAACTCGGTAGGACCGATGTGGTTAGGATTAGGGCATAACGTGATCTTGGTGAGACCGATTACACAAGCTCGGTTAGACCGATTTTGGTAATTAGCTTTCCAGAGAGTTGGCCAGGCAAACTCGGTTGGACCGATTACACAAACTTGGTGGGACTGATTTTGGTAATGAGTCAACCAGGAAGTTTGCATTGTAATCTCGGTAGTACCGATTTCTCAAACTCGGTGAGACCGACTTTGATAATGGACATACACACAGAGATTACAATCCCATCTCGGTGAGACCGAGATCCCTATCGGTGAGACCGATTTTGCCTAGGGTTTGTGGCAGTGGCTATGTCATCTAAACTCGGTGGCGCCGGATAGAAAGAATCGGTGGGGCCGAGTTTGACTTGAGGTATAGGACATATGTGTGGAAGTGGGAAAGTAGTTGAGGGTTTTGGAGCATATCACTAAGCACTGTGGAGCAAGAAACTCATTAAGCAACACCTCATCCTCCTTGATAGTATTGGCTTTCCTATAGACTCAATGTGATCTTGGATCACTAAAATGTAAAATGAAGAGTCTTGAGCTTGAAGCTTGAGCCAATCCTTTGTCCTTAGCATCTTGAAGGAGTTCCCACACCCTTTAGTCCATGCCACTCCAATGTTGAACTTATCTGAAACATACTAGATAAAAGTGTTAGTCCAACAAGAGATATGTTGACATTAATTACAAAAAACCACCTAGGGAGCACTTGTGCTTTCAATACTCAAGTAAGTAGCCCTGTACCTGGACACACTATCCCATATTTATCCTGAATTTGCCCTTTAAAAGAGCAGTTCTTTGAACAGGAGTGGATAGCGAAAGCAAAGTTGATCAGGTGTCCGGCCCCCCTCCCTGAGACCACGCCGGATCCCGTGTTAACCAGGATGCTGGAGGTTGCGCCTTCGGAAGAAGGTGAAGGGGGAACAAGGAAGCTACCGCCTCCGTGAAGTAGTCTGTCAGGAAAGGAGGGATCGAGAATCCCTCCATCCAAGGGAAGAAGAGGACCGCCTCTGAAGACCCGGAGACCATGGTCTCAAAGCGGGGGAAGAAATCTTCGTCAGAGGGTCCTGTGCCGAGAGATGCCTCGGTCGCATCGCGCCCCCAAGGGGATCAGCCCTCCACCGAGCCGTAAGTAAAAAGGGGAGTTTATTTTAAAATAAAGGATATCCCTGCCCTATTTCTGATGAAGATAACCGAAATTTTACCTTGTAGTTCGGATCTCAGCCCTTCTCAGCAAGCTCATCTTCGGGTGATCTTCGTCCGGAGATGATAGAGAGCGAAACGCCTCCCCCTGTCGTACCGTCTTGCGAGGCGGGCGACCCTGAGGTGTCGTCGCGGAGGGTTTCTTCGAGTCCGGTGGGGCCAGAAGGCAGTCATATGTCCCCTCAAAGCCCTCCATGTCCGGCCTTCAAAAAAGGCCATCGGACGAGTCTGGCACCACCTGGTGTACGGTCGGAGGAGCTGAAGGATCTGCTCGGGCGAGCGTCTATCTCAAAAGATCACCGTGCGTTAATGGGTACGGTGATTGAAAGGATTTCATCCACTGAGAGCGGATTGCACGAAGCCGTTAGAAGTTTATTGACAGGTTTTGAGGTACGCAAAATGATGTACCCTTTGATAGTTCCGCATATAAAATGTGCCCTGTGTAGATAGTAGCCCCTGAGGCTCGGTGTGTTGTCAAAAATGACAGCGCGCCGAGGATCATAATCCCAGGTATAATGTGTCGCCCTTCCAATGTAGGTGGCGAAGGGTCCGGTGGCTAGCCGGACTGATGAATTTGCCGAACTAAAGCGACAGCTTGATGTGGCTGATGCCGACATCGCGCTTGTCAATAAGCGTCTTGACAAGTCACAAGGTATGCAATTTCTCCGCGGACACCTGGTAAGGGAGCTTGATGCCCGTGCCTTACAACATGTATGCTTGATGCAGATGGTGCCGCTACCATGGAGAACCTTTGGGCGGAGCTCGCCTGAGCCAAGGAGCAGGCCAAAAAGAGTGATGCGGCTGCCTTAAAGGCGGCCGAAGAGCTAAAAGCCGAACATGCTGCTCACTGCCAAAGCAAGAAGGAAATGGCCGAGATGGCCGTGAAGTTAAAGAATGCTGCCGACCGTTGCAAGCTTCTTGAAAAAGAAGATCAAGTGGTGCAAGAGGACCTGAAGAAGGCCACTACCGAGGCCAAGGATGCTCGCTCTGCGATGAGAGCTATGAAGGAGGAGCTGCGTCAGGCCGGAGATACCGCGGCTGGAAAGCCCTTTCTGCTGCGGAGGAAATTCGTGGATCCTAAATATGCTCGACCGGCTGTGGAGTGTGGAGGATGCTTATCTGGACCTGGCGGCAAGTGCCGCGGACGCGGCCGAACACTTCCGAGATCAAAAGGATCACGAAATGGAAAAGGTTTTTTGGTCGCAGTTCCATAATCCAGAGCGCCCACTTCCATTAACCGATCGCTTGGCCGAATGGGTGGAGCTGAATAGGTTATCTGGACTTGCCATGAAGGATGTCGTGAGTCTTTTGTGGCCGAAAAGGCCCGAGCCGAAGAGTTATTTTGGCTTGGTGCAACAGTTCCTTGGTGCGGTGCCGTATATCAATGCAATGAGGAGGTCGGCATGCATAGAGGGTGCGCGGATGGCTCTTGCCCGTGTCAAGACATACTGGGCGGAGATGAAGGCCACTGATGTTGCATCCCAAGATTCGGACGGAAGCCGAGTACCTGTCGAGCACTATTTTCAGGAAGTTCTGCAGGGCGCTCGTTTAATAGAGACGCAGTGCTCGAAGGATATTATGTTCGAATAACATGTATTATTGTGAAACAATGTACCGATGGAATATAAGAGCTTTTTATACTTGTGCCTTTCAAGAATTAAAATACCTCTTGTGCGGCCGCTAATGTATATGTATATATAACCTGAAAGATGGCAGTCTTCGGCTTCAGCCCCCACGCATATAATGCGGGGGTGTTTGCAAAAGGCGCATTTTCACACTTGATCCAACGTCTTGGTCCTATAAAGGAGGTGGTAGCGCAACAAACTAGGCAACCGGACTATAATGCTTTATCACTTTCACTTAGCCATAGGAGTTTGACAGTGGGGCTACGATATAGCCCCTAGGGGCACCGTGCTCACCCGAATTCGGGGCGCGTATGTGCCTGACCGGGAAATGGTCCTTCGTCAATGCGGAGGAATCCTATAGATCCCGGTGGGTCATCGAGTGGTCGACCAGTCTCACGCTATATCATGATAGTCAGTTTTCGTCTTTCTCTACCGAGGTTCTCGCCTGGCCGAACCGGGGCACAATCGTAGTAGTTCTCCTGGTGCCGCCTTAGCCGATAGAGCGGAACGTAAGGCAGCAAAACACATGAGCCGGGCAAACCCAACATTTGACCAAAGACATGATTCGGAGCTGATGCATATAAGGCCTAACTCGAGACGCCGAACACTCCCTAAGGTATTCGGTCTTTATGAAAACGGGCCGAACAACTCCCTTGGTAATAAGCCCCTGGTGTCCAGGTACGCGCAAAATTCTGACGTGGCCCATGCCAAAACGTCAGCCTCCTCCTTGGTTATAGCAAAAAACCAGGGGATGTGTGTCAACAAGAGACAGTAAAAAAGGTTTATGCAGGGTCTAAATTTCAAAAGAATCCTTGTCACGGGTCCCTACTGCATGTCTGCGCCTGTGTCTCCGTTGTGTCGTATCCTGAACGGGTGTAGCACGATGTTCATCTATAAAAGAGAGGAACTTAGTTGAAAAAGATCGTGCGAAAATGTATGTTATATTAAATAAACAAAGTACAACTCAAAGAATGAATAAAATTGAGCTTTATTGTCTCTTGTTGTACATGCGCGGAGCCCCTTGTTCGGGGGTATGCGGCTAGTAAGCCCTTGTATGTTTACGCCGGACTCGTCTAACCGTGTCCGGGGTCTGAATGACCTGTTTAGGTGCTTTGATTAGTGAAGCTGGTTTAGTGTGTGGCTGTCAAGGCAGTCACACAATCTTCTGCGCTTGAGGAGCACTCGATATTTCCCTTTAAGGAGATGATGCCTCGCGGACCGGGCATTTTAAGTGTAAGGGATGCATAATGCGGTATTGCGTTAAAGCGGGCGAAAGCTTCGCTTCCCAATAGTGCTTGGTAGCTACTTGTAAATGGGGCGAGGTGGAAGGTTAACTTTTCGCGGCGGAAGTTGCCGGGTGAGCTGAACACAACTTCTAGCAGTAAGAGCCCGTACAATGGGCATATGGGCCTGGCATTACCCCTTCAAAGGAAGTGTTGCTATGGTGAATTTTGGTTGGGTCTATCCCCATTTTGCGGATTATGTCCTGGTATAGCAGGTTTAGATCACTGTCACCGTCCATTAGGACTTGTGTAAACTGGAGTCCGTCAATTATCGAATCTAATATCAAGGCAGTCCATCCTGCATTCCGGATACTTCTAGAGTAATCCTGATAGTCGAAGGTGATTGGTTTTAACAACCAGTGGCGGGACTCCTCTGGGATAGGCCATATGGCTCGTACCTCTATGGGCACCGCTCTATTTTTCCATTTCGTCACGTGAAGTGAGTTTACTGTTTTGACTTCTTGTGGGAAATTCTTTTGTTTTCCGGTGCTCCGCTTTTGGGGTTCGTCATCGTCCTCGCTTGGTGTGTCGAGCCCCTTGTGTTCGGCGTTGAGTTTGCCGGACTGCTTGAAGACCCAACAATCTCTGTGGGTATGGTTTGCAGGCTTCCTGGGAGTACTATGGATTTGGCATATTTTGTCCAAGATTTTGTTTAAGTTAGATAGCTCGTCCCTATTATCCTTAAGGGGCAGTTTTTTATGATTCTACCGAGATCTTTTGAATCTGGCATTGACCGCCGTGCTCTTCGGGCTATCTCCCTTGGTCCAGCGCTGGTCCTTGCTGCGTCGCGGTTTTCCGTTTCCATCCCTGACTTCGGATGTACTTGGGTCGCTGGTACTGCATCTTGCCAGCCAGCTATCCTCTCCCGCACAAAAGCAGGTCATGAGGCTTGTTAATGCGGCCATTGTTCTTGTTTTTTATTGGCCGAGGTGTCTGGCGAGCCATTCGTCTCGGACGTTGTGTTTGAAAGCTGCTAAGGCTTCTGTGTCCGGATAGTCGACTATTTGGTTCTTTTTAATAAGGAATCTGTTCCAGAATTTTCGGGCTGACTCTCCGGGTTGTTGAGTTATGTGACTTAAATCGTCTGCATCCGGAGGTCGGACATAAGCCCCTTGAAAATTTGCCCGAAAAGCATCCTCGAGCTCTTTCCAACTTCCAATGGTGTTTCCAGGGAGGCTTTTGAGCCAATGCTGGGCTGGCCCTTTGAGCTTGAGGGGTAGGTATTTTATGGCGTGGAGGTCATCTCCTCTAGCCATGTGTATGTGGAGGATGTAATCCTCAATCCAGACTCCGGGGTCTGTTGTTCCGTCGTATGCCTCTATGTTTACGAGCTTGAATCCCACTAGAAATTCATAATCCAGAACCTCATCGGTGAAACATAGGGGGTGTGTGGCACCCCTATATTTAGGTGTACCATAATATTCGGATACTTGATGTGTTGCATTGCTTACTAGAGCTTGCTTTCTTGGCCCGTAGATAGATCTAACTGGGCCATCTTTTTTATGCGAATCCGTGTGCGGATCGCGTGACGGCTTGTGGGCGGCGCCGTTTGCCGCTCTATGTTTGCCATGGGGTCGTCTATCCGACCGGGTGGTCTCCTTGTTTTTTGATTGCGGGGGCTCTACGGCCTCCTCATCAAATTCGGGCAGTAGTTTTCACTTCGGGTAGCTCTTTGTGCGGCGACTATCGCCGTATTTGTCTGCGGTGTTGAGTACTTTGCTCCATCTGATTCTGAGCGCATCTTCCGCTTTTTTGAGCTTCCGCTTCTACTTTTTCAGGCTACGCGCAGTGGCGACGAGCCTTTTGTGGAGGTTCTTCTGCTCCAGCAACTTGTCCGGCGTGAGATCGTCTGGACTGTTATCTTCGCCGGGGACGGATTGTTTATCCAGGTTGTCCTGTTCGGACGGTTGCGCGATGGCATGTTCTTCGTCCACCGGTTCGCCCTGCTCTATGGCTGGGTCTGTATGGTTGGTGTCTTTGTCGAGGCGGGGTTTTGAGCGGCGCTTACGTCGCTGTTTTGACTGCTTTTCAGGGGAATGGTCCCTCGTGGCGTCCCGTTGTTCCTCGTCGTCGCTTCCTTTAGGTGTGTCCACCATGTATACATCGTGAGATGAGGTGGCTGTCCAGTGCCTTATAGGTGCTGGTTCATGCTTATCTCCTACATCGTCGTCCATACCGTCGATGTCTTCGGAGTCGAAATCAAGCACGTCGTTTAAACTTTCGACAGTGGCTACGAAGTGGGTGGTGGGTGGGCTTTGAATTTCTTCGTCGTCCGCATCCCAACCTTGCTGACCATAATCTGGCCAGGGCTCTCCTAATAAAGAGAGAGACTTTAGTGAATTCAGGATGTCACCAAAGGGCGAGTGCTGAAAGATGTCCGCGGTGGTGAACTCCATGATCGGCACCCAATCGGATTCAATTGGCAGGGGCGCGGAAGGTTTGGAGTCTGGAGAGGAGTCCGGCACCTTGGAGTCACGAGCTTCGCAAAGGACAGGGTTGGTGTTAGGCTCGATCGTCGTAGAGATAGCAGCCCCCCAGGCAGTGTCCAGCCACCCGTCCTTGGTCAGTGCAGTCGGCTCCGAGCTAAGGGTCGGAGCGGACACTGGTGCGGCCTCCAGGGCACTGTCCGGTGGCAGAGCTGGATCATGCCCATCGTGACAGTGCGGCGCACTTGGCTGTGGCTCGAACCCGTCGAAGATCAAGTCTCCGCGGACGTCAGCCGTATAGTTCAAACTTCCAAATCTGACCTGATGGCCAGGGGCGTAGCTTTCAATCTGCTCCAGATGGCCAAGCGAATTGGCCAGCAGTGCAAAGCCGCCGAATACAAAGATCTGTCCGGGGAGAAAAGTCTCACCCTGGACCGCATCGTTGTTGATGATCGAAGGAGCCATCGGGCCTAAAGATGATGACACAGAGGAACTCTCAATGAAAGCACCAATGTCGGTGTCAAAACCGGCGGATCTCGGGTAGGGGGTCCCGAACTGTGCGTCTAGGCGGATGGTAACAGGAGACAAGGGACACGATGTTTTTACCCAGGTTTGGGCCCTATCGATGGAGGTAAAACCCTACTCCTGCTTGATTAATATTGATGATATGGGTAGTGCAAGAGTAGATCTACCACGAGATCAGAGAGTCTAAACCCTAGAAGCTAGCCTATGGTATGATTGTTGTTCATCCTACGGACTAAAACCCTCCGGTTTATATAGGCACCAAAGAGGGTTAGGGTTACACAGAGTCGGTTACAATGGTAGGATATCTACATATCCGTATCGCCAAGCTTGCCTTCCACGCCAAGGAAAGTCCATTCCGGACACGGGACGAAGTCTTCAATCTTGTATCTGCATAGTCCAGGAGTCCGGCCAAAGGTGATAGTTCGGCTATCCGGACACCCCCTAATCCAGGACTCCCTCAGTGACCTAAGGTTTATTCATGTGTGGAAGGCGTAGGATGAAGATGGTCTCTCTCAAACAACCCTGCAACCAAATAACAAAGAGTCTCTTGTGTCCCGAACACACCCAATACAATGGTAAATTGTATAGATGCACTAGTTCGGCGAAGAGATGGTGATACAAGTGCAATATGGATGGCAGATATAGGTTTTTATAATCTGAAAATATAAAAACAGAAAGGTAGCATGTAACAAAAGTGAGCGTAAACGGTATTGCAATGCTTCAAAACAAGGCCTAGGGTTCATACTTTCACTAGTGCAAGTTCTCTCAACAATAATAACATAATTGGATCATATAACTATCCTTCAACATGCAACAAAGAGTCACTCCAAAGTCACTAATAGCGGAGAACAAACGAAGAGATTATTGTAGGGAACAAAACCACCTCAAAGTTATTCTTTTCGATCAATCCATTGGGCTATTCCTATAAGTGTCACAAACATCCCTAGAGTTTGTAGTAAAATAACACCTTAAGACACACATCAACCAAAACCCTAATGTCACCTAGATACTCCAATGTCATCTCAAGTATCCATGGGTATGATTATACGATATGCATCACACAATCTCAGATTCATTTATTCAAACCAACACAAAGAACTTCATAGAGTGACCCAAAGTTTCTACCGGAGAGTCAAGACGAAAACGTGTGCCAACCCCTATGCATAGATTCCCAAGGTCACGGAACCCGCAAGTTGATCACCAAAACATACATCAAGTGAATCAATAGAATACCCCATTGTCACCACGAGTATCCCATGCAAGACATACATCAAGTGTTCTCAAATTCTTAAAGACTCAATCGGATAAGATAACTTCAAAGGGAAAACTCAATCCATTACAAGAAAGTAGAGGGGGAGAAACACCATAAGATCCAACTATAGTAGCAAAGCTCGCGGTACATCAAGATCGTGCCATATCAAGAACACGAGAAAGATAGAGATCAAACACATAGCTACTGGTACATACCCTCAGTCCCGACGGTGAACTACTCCCTCCTCGTCATGGAGAGCACCGGGATGATGAAGATGGCTACCAGTGATGATTCCACCCTCTAGCAGGGTGCCGGAACTGGTTCCCGATTGGTTTTTGGTGGCTAAGGAGGCTTGCGGCGGCGGAACTCCTGATCTAGGTTATTTTCTGGAGGTTTCTGTGTTTATAGGAGAGGTTGGCATCGAGAACAAGTCGGGGGGGCCCACGGAGAGTCCACGAGGCACAAAGGCGCGCCCTCCACCCTCGTGGGGCCCACGGGCCTCCCCTCCAGTAACTCTTCGTTCCAGTAATTTTTATATTTTCCAGAAAAAATCTCCGTTGATTTTCAGCGCATTCCGAGAACTTTTATTTCTGCACAAAAAACAACACCAAGGTAGTTCTGCTGAAAACAACATTAGTCCGGGTTAGTTCTAATCAAATCATACCAAAATCATGTAGAAATATTATAAACATGGCATGAATACATCAAAAATTAGAGATACGTTGGAGACGTATCAGCATCCCGTAGCTTAATTCCTGCTCGTCCTCGAGTAGGTAAATGATAAAAACAGAATTTTTGATGTGGAATGCTACCTAACATATTTATCAATCTAATCTTATTTATTGTGGCAAGAATATTCAGATCCATAAGATTCAAAACAAAAGTTTAATATTGACATGAGAACAATAATACTTCAAACATACTAACAAAGCAATCATGTCTTCTCATGGCCGAAGAAAGCTATCCCTACAAAATTATATAGTCTGGCTATGCTCTATCTTCATCACACAAAATATTTAAATCATGCACAAACCTGATGACAAGCCAAACAATTGTTTCATACTTTTGATGTTCTAAAAAAATTTCAATCTTCACGTAATACATGAGCGTGTGATACGTCTCCAACGTATCTATAATTTATGAAGCATTCATGCTATTTTATTATCTGTTTTGGATGATTTGGGCTTTATTATACACTTTTATATTACTTTTGGGACTAACCTATTAACCGGAGGCCCATCCCATATTGCTATTTTATTGCCTATTTCAGTGTTTCGAAGAAAAGGAATATCAAACGGAGTCCAAACGGAATGAAACCTTCGGAAAAGTTATTTTTGGAACAGAAGCAATACCGGGAACTTGGAGTGCAAGCCAGGGAAGCGTCGAGGAGGCCACGAGATAGGGGGCGCGCCCACCCCCTTGGGCACGCCCTCCACCCTCGTGGGCCCCTCGAGGCTCCCCCAACCGACTTCTTTCGCCTATATATTCCCATATACCCTAAAACCATCGGAACACAAGATAGATTGGGAGTTCCACCGCCGCAAGCCTCTGTAGCCACCAAAAACCTCTCGGGAGCCCGTTTCGGCACCCTGCCGGAGGGGGGACCCCTCACCGGTGGCCATCTTCATCATCCCGGCGCTATCCATGACGAGGAGGGAGTAGTTCACCCTTGGGGCTGAGGGTATGTACCAGTAGCTATGTGTTTGATCTCTCTCTCTCTCTCATGTTCTCTCTATGGCACGATCTTGATGTATCACGAGCTTTGCAACTATAGTTGGATCTTATGATGTTTCTCCCCCTCTACTCTCTTGTGATGAATTGAATTTTCCTCTTGAAGTTATCTTATCGGATTGAGTCTTTAAGGATTTGAGAACACTTGATGCATGTCTTGTCGTGCTTATCTGTGGTGACAATGGGATATCACGTGATCCACTTGATGTATGTTTTGGTGATCAACTTGCGGGTTCCGCCCATGAACCTGTGCGTAGGTGTTGGCACACGTTTTCGTCTTGACTCTTCGGTAGAAACTTTGGGGCACTCTTTGAAGTACTTTGTGTTGGTTGAATAGATGAATCTAAGTTTGTGTGATGCATATCGTATAATCATGCCCACGGATACTTGATGTGACAATGGAGTATCTAGGTGACATTAGGGTTTTGGTTGATTTGTGTCTTAAGGTGTTATTCTGGTATGAACTCTATGATAGATTGAATGGAAAGAATAGCTTCGTGTTATTTTACTACGGACTCTTGAATAGATCGAGGAGAAAGGATAACTTTGAGGTGGTTTCGTACCCTACCATAATCTCTTCATTTGTTCTCCCCTATTAGTGGCTTTGGAGTGACTCTTTGTTGCATGTTGAGGGATAGTTATATGATCCAATTATGTTATTATTGTTGAGAGAACTTGCACTAGTGAAAGTATGAACCCTAGGCCTTGTTTCCTACCATTGCAATACCATTTATGCTCACTTTTATCATTAGTTACCTTGCTGTTTTTATATTTTCAGATTACAAAAACCTATATCTACCATCCATATTGCACTTGTATCACCATCTCTTTGCCGAACTAGTGCACCTATACAATTTACCATTGTATTGGGTGTGTTGGGGACACAAGAGACTCTTTGTTATTTGGTTGCAGGGTTGTTTGAGAGAGACCATCTTCATCCTACGCCTCCCACGGATTGATAAACCTTAGGTCATCCACTTGAGGGAAATTTTCTACTGTCCTACAAACTTGTGCACTTGCAGACCCAACAACGTCTACAAGAATAAGGTTGTGTAGTAGACATCAGCGTGAACCATGGATATAGCACTATAGGTGGAATAGAATGGTGGTTGTGGAGAAGACAAAAAGGAGAAGATTGTCTCACATCAACTAGGCATATCAACGGGCTATGGAGATGCCCATAAATAGATATCAATGTCAGTGAGTAGGGATTGCCATGCAACGGATGCACTAGAGCTATAACTGTATGAAAGCTCAAAAAGAAACTAAGTGGGTGTGCATCCAACTCGCTTGCTCACGAAGACCTAGGGTATTTTGAGGAAGCCCATCATTGGAATATACAGGCTAAGTTCTATAATGAAAAAGTCCCACTAGTATATGAAAGTGACAACATAGGAGACTCACTATCATGAAGATCATGGTGCTACTTTGAAGCACAAGTGTGGTAAAAGGATAGTAGCATTGCCCCTTCTCTCTTTTTCTCTCATTTTTTTTGTTTTTTTGGGCCTTCTTTTTTTTGGCCTCTTTTTATTTTTTTTTTATTTTTCGTCCGGAGTCTCATACCGACTTGTGGGGGAATCATAGTCTCCATCATCCTTTTCTCACTGGGACAATGCTCTATAATGAAGATCATCGCACTTTTATTTACTTACAACTCAAGAATTACAACTCGATACTTATAACAAAATATGACTCTATATGAATGCCTCCGGCGGTGTACCGGGATGTGCAATGACTCAAGAGTGACATGTATGAAAGAATTATGAACGGTGGCTTTGCAACAAATACAATGTCAACTACATGATCATGCAAAGCAATATGACAATGATGGAGCGTGTCATAATAAACGGAAGGATGGAAAGTTGCATGGCAATATATCTCGGAATGGCTATGGAAATGCCATAATAGGTAGGTATGGTGACTGTTTTGAGGAAGGTATATGGTAGGTGTATGGTACCGGCGAAAGTTGCGCGGTACTAGAGAGGCTAGCAATGGTGGAAGGGTGAGAGTGCGTATAATCCATGGACTCAACATTATTCATAAAGAACTCACATACTTATTGCAAAAATCTATTAGTTATCAAAATGAAGTACTAAGCGCATGCTCCTTGGGGGATAGATTGGTAGTAAAAGACCATCGCTCGTCCCCGACCGCCACTCATAAGGAAGACAATAAATTAATAAATCATGCTCCAACTTCATCACATAACGGTTCACCATACATGCATGCTACAGGAATCACAAACTTTAACACAAGTATCGCTCAAATTCATAACTACTCACTAGCATGACTCTAATATCACCATCTTCATATCTCAAAACAATCATAAGGAATCAAACTTCTCATAGTATTCAATGCACTTTATATGTAAGTTTTTATTATATCCCTCTTGGATGCCCATCATATTGGGACTAAAATCATAACCAAAGCAAATTACCATGCTGTTCTAAAGACTCTCAAAATAATATAAGTGAAGCATGAGAGTTCATCTATTTCTTCAAAATAAAACCACCGTCACGCTAAAAGGATATAAGTAAAACACTAGAGCAAAGACAAACTACTCCAAAAGATATAAGTGAAGATCAATGAGTAGTCGAGTAATTATGTAACTATGTGAAGACTCTCTAACATTTAAGAATTTAAGATCTTGGGATATTATTCAAACCGCAAGCAAAACAAAATAAAATAAAATGACGCTCCAAGCAAAACACATATCATGTGGTGAATAAAAATATAGCTCCAAGTAAAGTTACCGATGAACGAAGACGAAAGAGGGGATGCCATCCGGGGCATCCCCAAGCTTAGGCTCTTGGTTGTCCTTGAATATTACCTTGGGGTGCCCTGGGCATCCCCAAGCTTAGGCTCTTGCCACTCCTTATTCCATAGTCCATCGAATCTTTACCCAAAACTTGAAAACTTCACAACACAAAACTCAACAGAAAACTCGTAAGCTCCGTTAGTATAAGAAAATAAATCACCACTTTTGGTACTGTTGTGAACTCATTCTAAATTCATATTGGTGTAATATCTACTGTATTCAAACTTCTCTATGGTTCATACCCTCCGATACTACTCATAGATTCATCAAAATAAGCGAACAACACATAGAAAATAGAATCTGTAAAAAACAGAATAGTCTATAGTAATCTGTAACTCTCGAATACTTATGTAACTCAAAAAATTCTGAAATAAATTGGTGGACGTGAGGAATTTTTCTATTAATATTCTACAAAGATAAGAAACTTAAAAGCACTCTTCTGTTAAAAATGACAATTATTTTTGTGAGTGCAAAGTTTCTGTTTTTACAGCAAGATCGCATTAACTTTCACCCAAGTCTTCCCAAAGGTCTTACTTGGCACTTTATTGAAACAAAATCTATAAAACATGATTACTAAAGTAGCATAACCATGTTAACACACAAAAATATTAAGGGTAAATATTGGGTTGTCTCCCAACAAGCGCTTTTCTTTAATGCCTTTTTAGCTAGGCATGATGATGACAATGATGCTCACATAAAAGATAAGAATTGAAACACAAAGAGAGCATCATGAAGAATATGACTAGCACATTTAAGTCTAACCCACTTCCTATGCCTAGGGATTTTGTGAGCAAACATGGGAATAAGAATCAACTGGCATAGGAAGGCAAAACAAGCATAACTTCAAAACTTTAAGCACTTAGAGAGGATACTTGATATTATTGCAATTCCTACAAGCATATATTCCTCCCTCGTAATAATTTTCAGTAGAATCATGAATGAATTCAACAATATAATCTTCACATAAAGCATTCTTTTCATGATCTACAAGCATAGAAATTTTATTACTCTCCACATAAGCAAATTTCTTCTCATGAATAGTAGTGGGAGCAAACTCAACAAAATAACTATCATGTGAGGCATAATCCAATTGAAAATTAAAATCATGATGACAAGTTGCATGGTTATCATTATTGTTTATAGCATACATTGCATCACAATAATCATCATAGATAGCAACTTTATCTCATAATCAATTGGAACCTCTTCTGAAATAGTGGATTCATCACTAAATAAAGTCATGACCTCTCCAAATCCACTTTCATAATTATCACAATAAAATTAAACACCCTCCGAAATAATGGGATCATTACTTCCTAAATTTTACACTCTTCCAAACCCACTTTCATCAATGTAATCTTCATAAATAGGAGGCATGCTATCATCAAAATAAATTTGCTCAGCAAAACTTGGGGAACTAAAAATATCATCTTCATAAAACATAGCATCCCCAAGCTTGTGCCTTTGCACATCATTAGCATCATGGATATTAAAATAATTCATACTAACAACATTGCAATCATGCTCATCATACAAATATTTAGTGCCAAACATTTTAATGCATTCTTCTTCTAATACTTTGGCACAATTTTCCTTTCCATCATTTTCTCGAAAGACATTAAAAAGATGAAGCATATGAGACACCCTCAATTCCATTTTTTGTAGTTTATTTTATAAACTAAACTAGTGATAAAACAAGAAACAAAAAGATTCCATTGCAAGATATAAAGATGTACCTTCAAGCACTAACCTCCCCGGCAACAGCGCCAGAAAAGAGCTTGATGTCTACTATGCAACCTTCTTCTTGTAGACGTTGTTGGGCCTCCAAGTGCAGAGGTTTGTAGGACAGTAGCAAATTTCCGTCAAGTGGATGACCTAAGGTTTATCAATCTGTGGGAGGCATAGGATGAATATGGTCTCTCTCAAACAACCCTGCAACCAAATAACAAAGAGTCTCTTGTGTCCCCAACACACTCAATACAATGGTAAATTGCATAGGTGCACTAGTTTGGCGAAGAGATGGTAATACAAGTGCAATATGGTTGGTAGATGTAGGTTTTTATAATCTGAAAATATAAAAATAGCAAGGTAGCATGCAACAAAAGTGAGCGTAAACGGTATTGCAATGCTTCGAAACAAGGCCTAGGGTTCATACATTCACAAGTGCAAGTTCTCTCAACAATAATAACATAATTGGATCATATAACTATCCCTCAACATGCAACACAGAGTCACACCAAAGTCACTAATAGCAGAGAACAAACGAAGAGATTATTGTACGAATCCACCTCAAAATTATTCTTTTCGATCAATCCATTGGGCTATTCCTATAAGTGTCACAAACAGCCCTAGAGTTTGTAGTAAAATAACACCTTAAGACACACATCAACCAAAACCCTAATGTCACCTAGATACTCCAATGTCACCACAAGTATCTGTGGGTATGATTATATTATAGGCATCACACAATCTCAGTTTCATCTATTCAAACCAACACAAAGAACTTCATAGAGTGCCCCAACATTTCTACCGGAGAGTCAAGACGAAAACGTGTGCCAACCCCTATGCATAGATTCCCAAGGTCACGGAACCCGCAAGTTGATCACCAAAACATACATCAACTGAATCAATAGAATACCCCATTGTCACCACGGGTATCCCACACAAGACATATATCAAGTGTTCTCAAATCCTTAAAGACCCAATCCGATAAGATAACTTCTAAGGGAAACTCAATCCATTACAAGAAAGTAGAGGGGGAGAAACATCATAAGATCCAACTATAGTAGCAAAGCTCGCGGTACATCAAGATCGTGCCATATCAAGAACACGAGAAAGAGAGAGATCAAACACATAGCTACTGGTACATACCATCAACCCCGAGGGTGAACTACTCCCTCCTCGTCATGGCGAGCGCCGGGATGATGAAGATGGCCACCAGTGATGATTCCTCCCTCTAGCAGGGTGCCGGAACAGTGTTCCGATTGGTTTTTGGTGGGTACATAGGCTTGCGGCGGCAGAACTCCCGATCTAGGTTATATTCTGGAGGTTTCTGTATTTATAGGAGAGGTTGGCGTCGAGAACAAGTCACGGGACCCACGGAGAGTCCACGAGGCACAGGGGCGCGCCCCAGGGGGGTGGGCGCGCCCTCCACCCACATGGGGCCCACGGGCCTCCCCTCTGGTAACTCTTCGTTCTAGTATTTTTTATATTTTCCAGAAAAAATCTCCGTTGATTTTCAGCGCATTTCGAGAACTTTTACTTCTGCACAAAAGACAACACCATGGTAGTTTTGCTGAAAACAGCGTCAGTCCAGGTTAGTTCTAATCAAATCATACCAAAATCATGTAGAAATATTATAAACATGGCATGAATACAACAAAAGTTATAGATACAGTGGAGACGTATCAGGACGCGTCATTGCCACACCCTCTCCGTCGTGGGGAGCGGTCTTGTCATACGGTTGGATGGTAGGGTGCTGACCCACTGTCTGTCGGTTGTCGCCAGCGGCCAGTGCTTTGTCACCGCGCCCAGCCGGCCCGGAGACGGACGGTCTGCTGGAGGGCGAGCCGGATCGAGGGGTGCCTGCTGCCCCAATCTTTTGAGAATTGCTAAGTGTTGATGTGCCTACCCGGGGGTCATCCCCCGATAGTAGTCCCCGAAGTTGTTGGGAGCCACCGACTGCGAGCAGGTGGATCCCTGTAGCTTAATCTTCCTTGGGCATGATAGAGGCCGCCAGCCGTTCTGCTAGTGACCGGCTCATCCCGCACCCGGCCGGGGCGGGAAAAGTGAAGTGTCCGCCAGCTGCATGTGCCGACGTCGAAAGTCGCGCCTCCTGCCTACCTACATCATGCCACGTGCATCCTAGCAGCGGGCCTAGGCCTGCCAGGCCACGAGCGCGATGGGACATCGTCGTGGTCTAGGCCCGCCGGGCCACAACATTGACCCGTGCGCGTGGGATCCGCTGTAGCAGGGTCTAGTCGCTTGAGCTTCCCGGGGCGGTTAATGCGCCTGTGTCCCGTGGGGGAAGTAGGGATCATGAGCACAAACGATCCCACTCCCCCATGATCTCTGCTTGATTTAAACGGAGGGGGGACGACCTTGACCCACTTTTCCATTCACCCCCGCCCTTGTTGCCCCTTCTTCTTTTTCTTACTTCTTGCCCACGCGCACGCCGACTGCCACCGTCGCGCCTAGCCACATTGGTACGTTGGGCCAGCTCATTTCCACCCTTTGCTCCGTCGCTGCGCAAGTGCCCTGTAATAGCCTGATTTTTGGCCCTTTATTTTTCTTTTGATTTTCTGAGGTTTTTGCCAGAGTTTTCTTTTTCTGTGGCTATGTGGTTCCAAAACTTGGGAAGATCCTGTCTTCCTAGGTTTTATATGAAGGAAATATGCCCTAGAGGCAATAATAAAGTTATTATTTATTTCCTCATATCATGATAAATGTTTATTATTCATGCTAGAATTGTATTAACCGGAAACATGATACATGTGTGAATACATAGACAAACATATAGTCACTAGTATGCCTCTACTTGACTAGCTCGTTAATCAAAGATGGTTATGTTTCCTAACCATAGACATGTGTTGTCATTTGATTAATGGGATCACATCATTAGGAGAATGATGTGATTGACATGACCCATTCCGTTAGCCTAGCACTTGATCGTTTAGTATATTGCTATTGCTTTCTTCATGACTTATACATGTTCCTGTAACTATGAGATTATGCAACTCCCGTTTACCGGAGGAACACTTTGGGTACTACCAAACGTCACAAAATAACTGGGTGATTATAAAGGAGTACTACAGGTGTCTCCGAAGGTACATGTTGAGTTGGCGTATTTCAAGATTAGGTTTTGTCACTCCGATTGTCGGAGAGGTATCTCCGGGCCCTCTCGGTAATGCACATCACTATAAGCCTTGCAAGCAATGTGACCAATGAGTTGGTTACGGGATGATGCATTACGTAACGAGTAAAGAGACTTGCCCGTAACGAGATTGAACTAGGTATTGGATACCGACGATCAAATCTCGGGCAAGTAACATACCGATGACAAAGGGAACAACATATGTTGTTATGCGGTTTGACCGATAAAGATCTTCGTAGAATATGTAGGAACCAATACGGGCATCCAGGTTCCGCTATTGGTTATTGACCGAGAATAGTTCTAGGTCATGTCTACATAGTTCTCGAACCCGTAGGGTCCGCACGCTTAACGTTACAATGACAATTTTATTATGAGTTTATAAGTTTTGATGTACCGAAGTTTGTTCGGAGTCCCGGATGTGATCACAGACATGACGAGGAGTCTTGAAATGGTCGATACATAAAGATTGATATATTGGACGACTATATTCGGACACCGGAAGTGTTCCGGGTGATTTCGGAGAAAACCGGAGTGCCGGAGGGTTACCGGAACCCCCCCTGGAGAGTTAATGGGCCACATGGGCCTTCATGGGAAGAGAGAGGGGCGGCCAGGGTGGGCCGCGTGCCCCCTCTCCCTCTGGTCTGAATTGGACTAGGAGGGGGGGGGGCGGCGCCCCCCTCTTTCCTTCCCCCTCTCCCCCTTCCTTTCCCCTCCTAGTAGGAGTAGGAAAGGGGGAGTCCTACTCCTACTAGGAGGAGGACTCCTCCTCCTTGGCGCGCCCCAAGGGGACGGCCGGCCTCCCCCCTTGCTCCTTTATATACGGGGGCAGGGGGGCACCCTAGAACACACAAGTTGATCTATGGATCGTTCCTTAGCCGTGTGCGGTGCCCCCCTCCACCATATTCCACCTCGGTCATATCGTCGCGGAGTTTAGGCGAAGCCCTACGCCGGTAGAGCATCATCATCGTCACCACGCCGTTGTGCTGACGGAACTCATCCCCGAAGCTTTGCTGGATCGGAGCCCGGGGATCGTCATCGAGCTGAACGTGTGCTGAACTCGGAGGTGCCGTACGTTCGGTACTTGGATCGGTCGGATCGTGAAGACGTACGACTACATCAACCGCGTTGTCATAACGCTTCCGCTTACAGTCTACGAGGGTACGCGAACAACACTCTCCCCTCTCGTTGCTATGCCATCACCATGATCTTGCATGTACGTAGGATTTTTTTTTGAAATTACTACGTTCCCCAACAGTGGCATCCGAGCCTGGTTTTATGCGTAGATGTCATATGCACGAGTAGAAAACAAGTGAGTTGTGGGCTATACAAGTCATACTGCTTACCAGCATGTCATACTTTGGTTCGGCGGTATTGTGAGATGAAGTGGCCCGGACCGACATTACGCGTACGCTTACGCGAGGCTGGTTTCACCGTTACGACCACTCGTGCTTAAAGATGGCTGGCGGGTGTCTGTCTCTCTCACTTTAGCTGAATCAAGTGTGGCTACGCCCGGTCCTTGCGATGGTTAAAACATCACTAACTTGACGAACTATCGTTGTGGTTTTGATGCGTAGGTAAGAACGGTTCTTGCTAAGCCCGTAGCAGCCACGTAAAATTTGCAACAACAAAGTAGAGGACGTCTAACTTGTTTTTGCAGGGCATGTTGTGATGTGATATGGTCAAGACGTGATGCTATATTTTATTGTATGAGATTATCATGTTTTGTAACCGAAGTTATCGGCAACTGGCAGGAGCCATATGGTTGTCGCTTTATTGTATGAAATGCAAACGTCCTGTAATTGCTTTACATTATCACTAAGCGGTAGCGATAGTCGTAGAAGCAATAGATGGCGTAACGACAACGATGCTACGATGGAGATTAAGGTGTCGCGCCGGTGACGATGGTGATCGCGCCGGTGACGATGGTGACCACAAGCACAAGATGATGATGGCCATATCATATCACTTATATTGATTGCAAGTGATGTTTATCCTTTATGCATCTTATCTTGCTTTGATTGACGGTAGCATTTTAAGATGATCTCTCACTAATTATCAAGAAGTGTTCTCCCTAAGTATGCACCGTTGCGAAAGTTCTTCGTGCTGAGACACCACGTGATGATCGGGTGTGATAGGCTCTACGTTCAAATACAACGGGTGCAAAACAATTGCACACGCGGAATACTCGGGTTAAACTTGACGAGCCTAGCATATACAGATATGGCCTCGGAACACGAAGACCGAAAGGTCGAGCGTGAATCATATAGTAGATATGATCAACATAATGATGTTCACCATTGAAACTACTCCATCTCACATGATGATCGGACATGGTTTAGTTGATTTAGATTACGTGATCACTTAGATGACTAGAGAGATGTCTGTCTAAGTGGGAGTTCTTAAGTAATATGATTAATTGAACTTAAATTTATCATGAACTTAGTACCTGATAGTATTTTGCTTGTCTATGTTTGTTGTAGATAGATGGCTCGTGTTGTTGTTCCGTTGAATTTTAACGCGTTCCTTGAGAAAGCAAAGTTGAAAGATGATGGTAGCAATTACACGGACTGGGTCCATAACCTGAGGATTATCCTCATTGCTGCACAGAAGAATTACGTCCTGGAAGCACCGCTGGGTGCCAGGCCTGCTGCTGATGCAACTGACGACGTTAAGAACGTTTGGCAGAGCAAAGCTGATGACTACTCGATAGTTCAGTGTGCCATGCTTTACGGCTTAGAACCGGGTCTTCAACGACGTTTTGAACGTCATGGGGCATATGAGATGTTCCAGGAGTTGAAGTTAATATTTCAAGCAAATGCCCGGATTGAGAGATATGAAGTCTCCAATAAGTTCTATAGCTGCAAGATGGAAGAGAATAGTGCTGTCAGTGAACACATACTCAAAATGTCTGGGTATAATAATCACTTGATTCAACTGGGAGTTAATCTTCCTGATGATAGTGTCATTGACAGAATTCTCCAATCACTGCCACCAAGCTACAAGAGCTTCGTGATGAACTGTAATATGCAAGGGATGGACAAGACTATTCCCGAGCTCTTCGCAATGCTAAAAGCCGCGGAGGTAGAAATCAAGAAGGAGTATCAAGTGTTGATGGTTAACAAGACCACCAGTTTCAAGAACATGGGCAAAGGGAAGAAGAAGGGGAACTTCAAGAAGAACAGCAAACAAGTTGCTGCTCAAGAGAAGAAACCCAAGTCTGGACCAAAGCCTGAAACTGAGTGCTTCTACTGCAAGCAGACTGGGCACTGGTAGCGGAACTGCCCCAAGTATTTGGCGGATAAGAAGGATGGCAAAGTGAACAAAGGTATATGTGATATACATGTTATTGATGTGTACCTTACTAATGCTCGCAGTAGTACCTGGGTATTTGATACTGGTTCTGTGGCTAATATTTGCAACTCGAAACAAGGACTATGGATTAAGCGAAGATTGGCTAAGGACGAGGTGACGATGCGCGTGGGAAATGGTTCCAAAGTCGATGTGATCGCGGTCGGCACGCTACCTCTACATCTACCATCGGGATTAGTTTTAGACCTAAATAATTGTTATTTGGTGCCAGCGTTAAGCATGAACATTATATCTGGATCTTGTTTGATGCGAGACGGTTATTCATTTAAATCAGAGAATAATGGTTGTTCTATTTATATGAGTAATATCTTTTATGGTCATGCACCCTTGAAGAGTGGTCTATTTTTATTGAATCTCGATAGTAGTGATACACATATTCATAGTGTTGAAACCAAAAGATGCAGAGTTGATAATGATAGTGCAACTTATTTATGGCACTGCCGTTTAGGTCATATCGGTGTAAAGCGCATGAAGAAACTCCATACTAATGGGCTTTTGGAATCACTTGATTATGAATCACTTGGTACTTGCGAACCGTGCCTTATGGGCAAGATGACTAAAACACCGTTCTCCGGAACTATGGAGCGAGCAACTGATTTGTTGGAAATCATACATACTGATGTTTGTGGGCCAATGAATGTTGAAGCTCGTTGCGGGTATCGTTATTTTCTCACCTTCACAGATGACTTGAGCAGATATGGGTATATCTACTTGATGAAACACAAGTCTGAAACATTTGAAAAGTTCAAAGAATTTCAGAGTGAAGTGGAAAATCATCGTAACAAGAAAATAAAGTATCTACGATCTGATCGTGGAGGAGAATATTCGAGTTGCGAGTTTGGTTTACATTTTAAACAATGCGGAATAGTTTCACAACTCACGCCACCCAGAACATCACAACGAAATGGTGTGTCTGAACGTCGTAATCGTACTTTACTAGATATGGTGTGATCTATGATGTCTCTTACTGATTTACAGCTATCGTTTTGGGGTTATGCTTTAGAGACGGCCGCATTCACGTTAAATAGGGCACCATCAAAATCCATTGAGACGACGCCTTATGAACTGTGGTTTGGCAAGAAACCAAAGTTGTCATTTCTTAAAGTTTGGTGCTGTGATGCTTATGTGAAGAAACTTCAACCAGATAAGCTCGAACCTAAATCGGAGAAATGTGTCTTCATAGGATACCCAAAAGAGACCATTGGGTACACCTTCTATCACAGATCTGAGGGCAAGATTTTTATTGCTAAAATCGGATCCTTTCTAGAGAAGGAGTTTCTCTCGAAAGAAGTGAGTGGGAGGAAAGTAGAACTTGATGAGATAACTGTATCTACTCCCTTGTTGGAAAGTAGTTCATCACAAGAACCGGTTCCTGTGACAACTACACCAATTAATGAGGAAGCTAATGATATTGATCATGAAACTTCAGATCATGTTTCTACTGAACCTCGTAGGTCTACCAGAGTAAGATCCGCACCAGAGTGGTACAGTAATCCTATTCTGGAAGTCATGTTACTTGACCATGATGAACCTACGAACTATGAGGAAGCGATGATGAGCCCAGATTCCGCAAAATGGCTAGAGGCCATGAAATGTGAGATGGGATTCATGTATGAGAACAAAGTATGGACTTTGGTTGACTTGCCCGATGATCGGCAAGCCATTGAGAATAAATGGATCTTTAAGAAGAAGACTGACGCTGATGGTAATGTAACTATCCATAAAGCTCGACTTGTTGCGAAAGGTTTTTGACAAGTTCAAGGGGTTGACTATGATGAGACTTTATCACCCGTAGCGATGCTTAAGTCTGTCCGAATCATGTTAGCTATTGCTGCATTTCATGATTATGAAATCTGGCAAATGGATGTCAAAACTGCATTCTTGAATGGATTTCTGGAAGAAGAGTTGTATATGATGCAGCCAGAAGGTTTTGTTGATCCAAAAGGTGCTAACAAAGTGTGCAAGCTCCAGCGATCCATTTATGGACTGGTGCAAGCATCTCGGAGTTGGAATAAACGCTTTGATAGTGTGATCAAAGCATATGGTTTTATACAGACTTTTGGAGAAGCCTGTATTTACAAGAAAGTGAGTGGGAGCTCTGTAGCATTTCTGATATTATATGTAGATGACATATTATTAATTGGAAATAATATAGAATTTCTGGATAGCATAAAGGGATACTTGAATAAAAGTTTTTCAATGAAAGATCTAGGTGAAGCTGCTTACATATTGGGCATCAAGATCTATAGAGATAGATCAAGACGCTTAATAGGACTTTCACAAAGCACTTACCTTGATAAAATTTTGAAAAAGTTCAAAATGGATCAGGCAAAGAAAGGGTTCTTGCCCGTGCTTCAAGGTGTGAAGTTGAGTCAAACTCAATGCCCGACCACAGCAGAAGATAGAGAGAAGATGAAAGATATTCCCTATGCTTCAGCCATAGGCTCTATCATGTATGCAATGCTGTGTACCAGACCTGACGTATGCTTAGCAATAAGTTTGGCAGGGAGGTACCAAAGTAATCCAGGAGTGGATCACTGGACAGCGGTCAAGAACATCCTGAAATACCTGAAAAGGACTAAGGATATGTTTCTCGTATATGGAGGTGACAAAGAGCTAGTCGTAAATGGTTACGTCGATGCAAGCTTTGACACTGATCCGGACGATTCTAAATCGCAAACCGGATACGTGTTTTTATTAAACGGTGGAGCTGTAAGTTGGTGCAGTTCTAAACAAAGCGTCATGGCGGGATCTACATGTGAAGCGGAGTACATAGCTGCTTCGGAAGCAGCAAATGAAGGAGTCTGGATGAAGGAGTTCATTTCCGATCTAGGTGTCATACCTAGTGCATCGGGACCAATGAAGATCTTCTGTGACAATACTGGTGCAATTGCCTTGGCAAAGGAATCCAGATTTCACAAGAGGACCAAGCACATCAAGAGACGCTTCAATTCCATTTGGGACCAAGTCCAAGTGGGAGACATAGAGATTTGCAAGATACATACGGATCTGAATGTTGCAGACCCGTTGACTAAGCCTCTCTCACGAGCAAAACATGATCAGCACCAAGACTCCATGGGTGTTAGAATCATTACTATGTAATCTAGATTATTGACTCTAGTGCAAGTGGGAGACTGAAGGAAATATGCCCTAGAGGCAATAATAAAGTTACTATTTATTTCCTCATATCATGATAAATGTTTATTATTCATGCTAGAATTGTATTAACCGGAAACATGATACATGTGTGAATACATAGACAAACATATAGTCACTAGTATGCCTCTACTTGACTAGCTCATTAATCAAAGATGGTTATGTTTCCTAACCATAGACATGTGTTGTCATTTGATTAATGGGATCACATCATTAGGAGAATGATGTGATTGACATGACCCATTCCGTTAGCCTAGCACTTGATCGTTTAGTATATTGCTATTGCTTTCTTCATGACTTATACATGTTCCTATAACTATGAGATTATGCAACTCCCGTTTACCGGAGGAACACTTTGGGTACTACCAAACGTCACAACGTAACTGGGTGATTATAAAGGAGTACTACAGGTGTCTCCGAAGGTACATGTTGAGTTGGCGTATTTCGAGATTAGGTTTTGTCACTCAGATTGTCAGAGAGGTATCTCTGGGCCCTCTCGGTAATGCACATCACTATAAGCCTTGCAAGCAATGTGACCAATGAGTTGGTTACGGGATGATGCATTACGTAACGAGTAAAGAGACTTGCCCGTAACGAGATTGAACTAGGTATTGGATACCGACGATCAAATCTCGGGCAAGTAACATACCGATGACAAAGGGAACAACGTATGTTGTTATGCGGTTTGACCGATAAAGATCTTCGTAGAATATGTAGGAACCAATATGGGCATCCAGGTTCCGCTATTGGTTATTGACCGAGAATAGTTCTAGGTCATGTCTACATAGTTCTCGAACCCGTAGGGTCCGCACGCTTAATGTTACGATGACAGTTTTATTATGAGTTTATAAGTTTTGATGTACCGAAGTTTGTTCGGAGTCCCGGATGTGATCACAGACATGATGAGGAGTCTTGAAATGGTCGAGACATAAAGATTGATATATTGGACGACTATATTCGGACACCGGAAGTGTTCCGGGTGATTTCGGAGAAAACCGGAGTGCCGGAGGGTTACCGGAACCCCCCCGGGAGAGTTAATGGGCCACATGGGCCTTGGTGGGAAGAGAGATGCGCCGCCAGGGTGGGCCGCGCGCCCCCTCTCCCTCTGGTCCGAATTGGACTAGGAGGGGGGGGCGGCGCCCCCCTCTTTCCTTCCCCCTCCCCCCTTCCTTTCCCCTCCTAGTAGGAGTAGGAAAGGGGGAAAGGGGGAGTCCTACTCCTACTAGGAGGAGGACTCCTCCTCCTTGGCGCGCCCCAAGGGGACGGCCGGCCTCCCCCCTTGCTCCTTTATATACGGGGGCAGGGGGGCACCCTAGAACACACAAGTTGATCTACGGATCATTCCTTAGCCGTGTGCGGTGCCCCCCTCCACCATATTCCACCTCGGTCATATCGTCGCGGAGTTTAGGCGAAGCCCTGCACCGGTAGAGCATCATCATCGTCACCACGCCATCGTGCTGACGGAACTCATCCCCGAAGCTTTGCTGGATCGGAGCCCGGGGATCGTCATCGAGCTGAACGTATGCTGAACTCGGAGGTGCCGTACGTTCGGTACTTGGATCGGTCGGATCGTGAAGACGTACGACTACATCAACCGCGTTGTCATAACGCTTCCGCTTACGGTCTACGAGGGTACGTGGACAACACTCTCCCCTCTCGTTGCTATGCCATCACCATGATCTTGCGTGTACGTAGGAATTTTTTTGAAATTACTACGTTCCCCAACATTATAGTGGCTTGTCATCCCACTATCCAACCCTAGACCTTGCCATTTCCACCTTGGACCAAATCCCAATATTCTTTTTATTGGGAATATTCCTTTTTCTATTAAAGGAATAATCTTTTTGCCCTAGGTTGTGAAGCAACCTATATTTCCATCACTCCAAAAATTCCCAAATAATTCTCACAAATTGTTTGGGTCATATATTGATCAAATATGGCAAAAAATTTCATTGCCATGTTCAAAAATAATCCTCCAATAATTCTTTTCCTTTTCTGCCCTAAATGGCACTTTGTGAAGCAAGTGATATTTTCCTTTGCCCAGTTGACCTCAAACTTATTGGACAGCTTTTCCTATCCATATCATTGTCCTGTGCCAAAGCTCAACCTCATTTTCCTAGAAATCATTTTTCTATGATTTTACAAATTTCTGCCCAGAAAGAAACTTTGTGAAGGAAGTATCTTCTAGGCATGTCCAAATGAGATTAAACTTTGCCACATCCTTCCTTTGATCAAATCATCACTCTCCACCCAATTTCAGATCATGTAACCTTTCTATGTGGGCACAACTCCAAATCTTAGTTTTTGGTTAGATTTTCAGTTTGTGAAGCAACTATATTTTATATTGCTTCATTTAAGCTGCGAATTTACCAGGACATTCTATTATCCATATAAACTCCCTCCACCAAGTTGTGGATCAATCCACTACTCCATTTTCCCTGTGGAATTTTTTCAAGTTTCTGGCCAGAATAAAACTTTGTGAAGGAAGTGCCACTTTGGTTCATCCAAATGGCCCGAAACCTTTTTGGGCATCTTCATATCTTCAAACCGTTGGGCCATGCTCAAATTCAGCTCAATTCAATCATGTATATGAGTGCATCATCCAAATATCTAAATCTGGCCATTATGGCACTTTCTACAACAACCCCCCCCCCCTTCTAAACTCCTCCTCTTAAGCTCGTTTTTGGTAATCAGGATCATCTTAGTGCTTGATCACACTGTGCCAAGATCAGAGTCTAACTCCATACGTGTGAGCCACAGCAAGTTACAAACACCTTGCTGTTGCAATGTTTTGGAGCTAGGTGTGAATCACTTCTTTGCCCCTAGACCGATTTATTTCCTCATTTTGACTAAGGGCACGACGGTCTATCTACTAGACATGGTCGGCCTGGCCAAAGCACGGAGTTTGCTCCAGTGCGCGTGGTGATTACGCTAATGTCAGGCAAATTGCGTGCTCTCGCTTGTTCTCGACCCTGTTCCCGTCGTCTCCCTCGTCGTCTCGACCTCCAACCATGTCCTGGAGCTTCCCCGTGATCGACTTCATCACCCCGTGCTCGGGCCCCCTCCTGGTTTGCCATAAATGGGTTGCAAACGCCATGCCCGTGCCACAAGCTGCCCCTGTCCACCATTAGAGCTTGGTCGGGAGCTCGTCCGTGAGCTCTGGAGCCCTCCCCCGCGCCTATATAAGATGACCGAGGCTCTCCCGCACCTCACCGGCCTCTCCCCGCTCCTCCTCCCCCACCGGAGTGCCTCTCCTTTGCCGTTTCCTCGTCGTTCGTCCACAGTGGTCATCGGTCTCAGCTTGAGTACGGCCACCACAGGCCTCCCCTCGCCTCTCATCTACGTCCACCGCACTTCCCACACTCCCACGAGTCGCCCCGACCCCTTGACCCCTCGCCAGAGTGCCCACATCGCTGGAGACGTCACCACCACCACCACCGCCTTTGTCCTCCTTCTGGCGCCGCCCCTCCCCACCTCCCTACTCCTCCCCGGCAACGGCCGACCCTCTGAATTGGTGCGGCAGGCCACCCTGCATCTGTCGATGCCCCGAGCATCGCCGAAGACGGCCCCTAGCGCCAGAAGCCACCGACGGAGCCCGCCTCTGCCTCCTCCCATTGCCGCCTCCCCTCCCCGCTGGCAGCTCTGCCCGGGAACGGGTGCGGCTCGGCCGACCGCACCCGCCGGGGGTCGCCGCTCGGCCAGGGACGGCCTGAGCTGGCCGGGCCCTGGCGCCCTTCTCCCCTGCCTCCGCTTATTCCACAAGGGAATAGAGGCACGAGGAAGAAGACGCCCGAGCGCCAGCCTGGCCCCTGCTAGTGGGTCCCTCCTCCCCAGCCGACCCCACCCGTAAGTGGCCAATGGCCTTATCCGATAAGTGGAAGCGTATTCGCAAGAACACGTTTCCGTTTACTGAAAGCGTACTTTGATCTACTGGGGCTTGAAATGCGCTTTCCCATTCTGAAAGCGTATACATTTATAACTGCAGCTAAAAATACACTTTCTCTGTGCAGAAGCGTATTCCTGACGAAGGCGCTTTCTGTCTTTCCCACTAGGGCCCTGTTTGCTGAAAAGTATTCACGGATAGGTCCCTGAGCTTCAACTCTTCACAACTTTTCAACCGTAACTCCGATCGAGGTGAAACCAACGCTCACGTCTTCGTCTCGTCGAGCTCTTTCTGTTGGTTCCATTTTCACTAGGTGGTCCCATAGTGAAAATGACCATTTTTTTCATTATCTCTAATCAGCCCCCTCAGAGAGAGAACCGTCCGGCGTTTCGTTTCCGCGGCTTCACCGCACTTCTTCCCAGAGTCTCCGTCACCCCATGCAATCCATAATACCCACTTGCATGAGAGTCATTCAGTAGCCATGGTTTTCAACTTGAATATGTAATAAACCTTTGCTGGTTTTGCTACTGTTGTCGTGATTCCGATGATGCTTAGAGTTTCATGTTCACTCTCGTGTTATGTTGTCTTGCACTTTGTTATCATGCTAGTATTCCTTTCATATGTTTGTGCTTGCTAGTAGTACATGTTGATGTTGGTGATGGTCTTCAGTGCATGACTATCGTCTGTCCCGAGTGTCGTTGTTATGCATGTTCTGTTGCATCCAGTTGGTTAAATGCTTGCATGGTAGCATTGTTGATATGTTCTTGCATGATATTTATCGTTGGTGCTATTGGTCATGCTATGTTTTAGAGGAGTGTATATTGGTGATGTTCATGTTAGTCAGTATGCCATGCTCAGTCGGACATATTTTTTATTGTTGCTGTTATGTTGAGAAGTGATGTTGCACATCCATGCTTATGTTGAAATCGTGCTCATGCATTGTAGTTGCATCATGCTATTTTCTTATGACTCATCTTGTTGTATTCAAGTTAAACCAGACTTAATTGAACTTGAACAACTTTTGGCTGAGTCATGGTGCCACCATATCGAGCTGACCAGTGCAACCACATGTGCCCGTATGGGAAGGTCCTAACTGGGTTTCTTGTCATGCCTCTCTCCGGTGCCTCCAACTAGGGAAGGTTATGCGCGAGCACTACCTTGGCCAGGTAGGACGGCATAAGCCTTGTGTGCCTGTAGTTGTTGTAGCCGGCTTGTCCCTGTTTGGGATCGTTTTTTGTTTTGCCGCGACGATGGCCATTTTGCCTTTGGTAGGCACGGGGCCACCCAGGACTGAACCCAAAGGGGTTGTTGGTCGGAGTGGCTGGGAGAGTGTCATGGCAGTAGATCGGTTTGGTCGGAACGCCATTGGTCCACCCAAATGGAAGTGCGATGCCATGGGTTCTGTGGTGTGGGTACAGTGTGCTACCTCTACAGAGAGTGTGTGTTTAAATCTATCGATAGCAGCGCCGCGGATAAGGGCCCAGTTCGTAGTTGGTCACACTATGAGTCAATAGTAATAATAATGATGTGCTTAATGACAACCCCGGTTCGATGATGAGATAAGTTGGTTATGTGATCTATGAATGATCCCTGTTCAGTTACGAGGTAACCCATTGAACCAAGTGTGGTTCTGTTTGTGATTCGTAAATGATCATCGTGGTATCGAGGATACCGAGTTGTTGGATATTTGTGCGAGAATCATGGGTAAAGATCAAGATCCTTGTGGTCATGACATGATTACTACGGTATTGTTTATACCAAGCTTGATTTGATCCTGAGATGATCGTGTGATGTCCGATGTTGGTAAGTGATGCATGTGACGGTTACAAAGTAACCCCGAGCAGAGTAAGTTGGTGCATGATAGTGTCATCATGTTGCACGTTAGTATCCTCATGCTTATATGTTCATGCCAGGCTCATATTATGCTAATGGTATCATGTTGTTCATGCCATGTTGTTCTAATGATATCATGTTAATCCTTGTTAACCTGTAATTGTCATGATGTTGTTTGTCTTGAATGATTCTGGTTATTATGAGCTAGCAAGTACACTCAATGTACTGACCTGGCGTGTCATGCCAGTTTGCAGGTCATGTCGGACTTGATTGCTTGTTTGCCATGGATCCCTTGTTTGCGAGCTAGGATAAGCGTTCCAGCCAGAGTCCCTGCAGAGTGGAGTTCATCACCATCGTCGTTGTTCCGCTACTAGAAGTTATTCTGCTGCTTCGAGTTGTTCTGCTGCTTGCATAGAGCAACCGTGGCAGGTGTAGTGTCGCCGGGCCGATGTAATCCCTTGTACCCATATAGATTGTAATAAAGAGCTGATTTGTTCTATGCTAAGCAGTGTCGTATTCTAGAAGACTTCTCCTCGATCTCTGGGGTGGAATACGGGGCGTTTCGGTTTCTTTGAGCCGGGGTGCCACACGCCCGTGCCGTGCTCGGAGATAACGGTGCCAAAGTTCTCGTGGGAGGGCCGATGTCTCGGAGGAGTTCATCGGGCAACTTCGCTTTCGACGGAGCACGTGTTGGTGCATGAGGCTGGTAACAACGTCGTGCCCGAGCCGCAGGATGGCGAGGTAGTCGTCTTTGCCGAGCATTTCTCCCACGGGTTCAGCCTCCCCGCGAGTACTTTCTTCGGTCTCTTTCTTTCTCACTTTGGTCTGCAACCACATCATCTGGGTCCAAACTCCATCCTACAACTCGCCGCGTTTATCACCTTCTACGAGGGCTACATCAGGCTCAAGCCGTCGGTCGACATCTGAAGTCACTGTTTCTTCCTCCGACCGCGGATGGTGCCGGCTGAATGGGGCTCGGTCATGACCACCTGTGGGGCGGACCTCATGACCATCCGGCGGGCTGGCGGCTTCCCCAAGCTGCCGCTGCACGAGTCAGCAAAGAAGCCACAGTGGTCATTCTTCTACGTGAAGAACGCGAATCCGGCTACAGGCTACACCAACTTGCCACCCTTCGTTGACATTGCACCGATGATGACGCAGAACTAGTCCTTCGAGGCCCGCCAATTGATGGAAGAGGTAGTGGCGGTCTGCCGCCGGCTCGGCAGATGATCATCGACGAGCATCTTGCCAGCACGGACTTCATTGCTGCCTTCATTGATCGCCGGGTGCAGCCACTGCAGCATCGGCCGCATCAGATATGTTACATGAGCGGTCGGCTCGACCCATGCCGGATATGAACCATCGAGATGTCGTTGGCTCAGTTGATAGGAGGGTGAACCACATTAGCTCCGCCATACTCGACCTGGACACCTGGTACTTCGGCAAGGAGCCTTACAACCGTGCCAACCTCGTACCCCAGGTATGTCTTTGGCCTGTCCTTGTTTCGCCATTTTTTGTTTTGCCACCCACCGCATCACCTTGACGTGCAGATTCTAATGTAGTGGAGAAGTTTTCATGCCAAGAGGCGCACGACGGGGCGAACCCACTAGTCTTCGAACTGAACTGGGAGGCCTCAAATGGGGAGGCCGGACCAGACGATGGAGCAGACAAGGAGGGAGATGATCCCCTTGAGGACGCCGAAGCCGATGGATCCGGCCATGCCGGTGAGTCCCTAACTTCCTGCCCCTTGCATGACTAGCCGGATGATGACACAAATGACATCAGCGAGCCGCTCGGTGCAGTGTTCTCCACCGCGACAACCGGCATAACCACCACCGTGAGAAGGCAGCTCCGCAAGGTAGGTGATATGTCTCTGTTGTATCTATAATTTTTTTTATTGTTCCATGCCAATATTCTACAACTTTCATATACTTTTGGCAACATTTTATATAATTTCTGGGACTAACATATTGATCCAGTGCCAAGTGCGAGTGACTGTTTGTTGCATGTTTTTTGTTTTGCAGAAATCCATATCAAACAAAGTCCAAATGCGATAATTTTTTACGGAGAAATATTTTGGAATATGTGTGATTTTTGGGAAGCAGAATCAACGCGAGACGATGCCTGAGGGGCCCACAAGCTCAAGGGGCACGCCTGGCAAGCTTGTGGACACCCTATAGGCCGGTTGGAGGTGTCCTTCGGCCGCAAGGAAGCTTATATCCGGATAAAAATCATGTTAAAATTTCAGCCCAATTGGAGTTACGGATCTCTGGATATTTAAGAAACGGTGAAATGCCAGAAAAAGGGGACGCGGAACACAAGAGAAATAGAGAGATAGATCCAATATTGGAGGGGCTCCCGCCCCTCCGTCGCCATGGAGGCCAAGGACCAGAGGGGAAACCCTCCTTCCGTCTAGGGGTGAGGTCAAGGAAGAAGAAGAATAAGGAGGGGGGCTCTCTCCCCTCTCTCCTGGTGGCGCCGAAACGCCATCGGGGCAATCGTCATGATGGCGATCTACAACAACAACCTCGCTACCATCAACACCAACTCTCTCCCCTCTATGCAGCGGTGTAACACCTCTTCTCCCCAATGTAATCTCTACTCAAACATGGTGCTCAACACTATATATTATTATCCAATGATATGTGGTTATCCTATGATGTTTGGGTAGAACCGTTTTGTCCTATGGGTTGATTGATGATTGTGATTGGTTTGAGTTGTATGTTTTATTTTGTTGCTGTCCTATGGTGCCCTCCGTGTCGTGCAAGCATGAGGGATTCCCGTTGTTGGATGTTGCAATATGTTCATGATTCGCTTATAGTGGGTTGCATGAGTGACTGAAACACAAACCCGAGTAAGTGGGTTGTTGCGTATGTTAGTAAAGAGGACTTGATACTTAATGCTATGGTTGGGTTTTACCTTAATGATCTTTAGTAGTTGAGGATGCTTGCTAGAGTTCCAATCACAAGTGCATATGATCCAAGTAGAGGAAGTATGTTAGCTCATGCCTCTCCCTCATATAAAATTGCAATAATGATTACCATCTAGTTATCGATTGCCTAGGGACAAATAAATTTCTTGTGACAAAAAGCTCTCTACTAAAACTAACTTAATTGTTTATTTAGCTAAACAGCCCCTAACATTTATTTATGTGTTCTTTATTATCTTGGAAACCTATCCCTTTACACCTACAAAGTACTTCTAGTTTCATACTTGTTCTAGGTAAAGCGAACATTAAGCATGCGTAAAGTTGTATTGGTGGTCGATAAAACTTAAAGGGAATATAAATTCTACCTTTAGCTCTTCGTTGGGTTTGAGACTCTTACTTATTGAGAAAGGCTACAATTGATCCCCTATACTTGTGGGTTATCAAGACCTTTTTCTGGCGTCGTTGCTGGGGAGCAATAGCGTGGGGTGAATATTCTCGTGTGTGCTTGTTTGCTTTATCACTAAGTAGATTTTATTTTCTGTCCTAAGTTGTTCTCTATCTTTAGTTATGGATATGAAACACAAAATACCAAAAAAAGGTGTGCTTGATACTCATGGAGATGGGGAACCTCCTAAAACCCTTGATGCTTGTTATGTGGAAAATATTAAACATTACTTCGATAATCCTGAGAAAACCCCATTCAACTTGATAATGGGAGACACGTTGGATCAACGTGAATACTTTAGGGATTATCGCTTGACTCAAGAAGGGAAACTCTTATGGGATCAAATTTAAATGTTGCTTTTGTATGCTTGGGATCTATGCTTGAGATATGATTATAGTTGTTGCTCTAGGATGAAGGCTCCACACCTTCACTTTTCATGTGAATTTAATGATAGTGAAACCTTAGCTTCTTATGCTAATGGTATATATGATTACTATGATGTGGAACGAATAGAAGAATTTGTTGCTTTTAAGGGTGCTTATGAAATTGAATCTTTGTTAGAAAAGTATGAAGATTGCGATGATGTTGTTTACAGATCTAGAAATTTTGCTATACTGAAATATAGTTATGAGAATTATAAATATAATGATGATATTAATGAGTTTATTGAGAAAGTCTCCGCTTCCAAGCAGAGACTAATATTTTCCAGAAAACTATGGAAGAAGAAATTGATGACACTTTGAGCTCATTAGATGAAAAAGATGACGAGGAGAGTGAAGAACAAAAGGAGGAAGAGCAGATTAGCTACCCGTGCCTACCTTCCAATGAGAGTAGCTCTTGAACTCATACATTGTTTAATTTCCCTTCGTGCTTATCGAAGGATGAATGCTACGATGATTGCTATGACCCCTTGGATTCATTTGAAATGTCCATTTTTGATGAAATTGAGGCTTGCTATGCTTGTGGCCAAGATGCTAATATGAATGATGCTTATGGAGATGAACTTGCTACAGTTCCTTATGTTAAACATGAAATTGTTTCTATTGCACCCAGACATGATTGTAATATTATCGTTTTGAATTCTCCCAACTACACTATATCGGAGAAGTTTGCTTATTAAGGATTATATTGATGGGTTCCGTTTTACCATTACACATGATAATTTTGATGAATATAATATGCATGTGCTTACTGCTCCTACTTGCAATTATTGTGAGAGAGGAATTGCATCTCCGCCTCTCTATGTTTCCAAAACAAAAAAACTGCAAGAAACTGTTTATGCTATGTATCGACCTTTATTATGTGTGCATGAATTGTTCTTTTATGACATGCCGATGCATAGGAAGAGAGTTAGACTTCGTCAGTATGTGATATATGTTGCTTTGTGCTCACTACTAACATACAAATCATTGTTCATCAAAGATCTATCATGAATCACTTCATAAAGCACTTCATCACAATTTTTAGATTCACGAATTTCAAGCAAAACATCATAAAGATAATATAGTGCACTCAAATCACTAGAAATGTGCTCATCATAATTGGATCTCTTAAAAAGATTAGAAAGTGGATGAGGATCCATAAACTTTTAGCAAGCGAAGATGCAAGCAAAAGAAGGCACATGGTAACACAAGCGAACAAAATATCAAATGAAAGAAGGGCGAAAGAAAGAGGCAAATCTTTTCAAAAATAATTTTAGAGGTGGGGGAGAGTAAAATGAGAGGCGAATGGCAAATAATATAATGCAAGAGATGAGAGTTTATGATGGGTAGTTGGTATAGCTTGACTTGGCGTAGACCTCCTCGGCAATGGCGCCAGAAATTCTTCCTGCTACTTCTTGAGCTTGCGTTGGTTTTTCCCTTGAAGAGGAAAGGGTGATGCAGCAAAGTAGAGTAAGTATTTCCCTCAGTTTGAGAACCAGGGTATCAATCTAGTAGGAGGTAACGCACAAGTCACCGAATACCTGCACAAACGATCAACAAACTTGCACCCAACGCGATAAAGGGGTTGCCAATCCCTTCACGATTACTTGCAAAAGTGAGATCTGATAGAGATAGATAAACGGTAAAGTAAATATTTTTGGTATTTTTGGTTTATGGATCGGAAAGTAAAAGATTGCAAAATAGTAGATCGGAAACTAATATGATGGAAAATAGAACTTATATGGAAAAGAGACCCGGGGGCCATAGGTTTCACTAGTGGCTTCTCTCAAGATAGCAAATAATACGATGGGTGAACAAATTACTGCCAAGCAATTGATAGAAGAGCGCATAATTATGACGATATCTAAGGCAATGATCATGAACATTGGCATCACGTCCGTGTGAAGTAGACCGAAATGATTGTGCATCTGCTACTATTACTCCACACATCGACCGACTCCGGCCTGCATCTAGAGTATTAAGTTCATAAAGAACAGAGTAACACATTAAGTAAGATGACATGATGTAGAGGAGTTAACTCAAGCAATATGATGAAAACCCCATCTTTTCATCCTTGATGGCAACAATACAATACGTGCCTTGCTGCCCCTACTATCAACGGGAAAGGACACCGCAAGATTGAACCCAAAGCTAAGCACTTCTCCCATTGCAACAAAAACCAATCTAGTAGGCCAAACTAAACCGGTAATTCGAAGAGACTTGCAAAGATATCAAATCATGCATATAAGAATTCAGAGAAGATTCAAATAATATTCATAGATAATCTGATCGTAAATCCACAATTCATCGGATCTCGGCAAACACACCGCAAAATAGTATTACATCGAATAGATCTCCAAGAACATCAAGGAGAACGATGGTATTGAGAATCAAAGAGAGAGAAGAAGCCATCTAGCTACTAGCTATGGACCCGTAGGTCTGTCGTAAACTACTCACGCCTCATCGGAAGGGTAATGGTGTTGATGTAGAAGCCCTCCATGATCGAACCCCCCTCCGGTAGGACGCCGGAAAAGGCTCCTAGATGGGATGTCACGGGTACAGAAGATTGCGGCAGTGGAAAAGTGTTTTCGTGGCTCGCCGTGATGGTTTTTGGGTATAAGAGTATATATGGGCAAAAGAATTAGGTCATGAGACCTCCAAGGGGCCCATGAGGTAGGGGCGCACCCTACCCCCTGGGCACGCTCTCCACCCTCATGGCCACCTTGTTGCTTCTCCGACTTCATCTCCAAGTCTGTTGGTTTGCTTCTGGTCCAAGAAAGATCATCGCGAAAGTTTTATTCCGTTTGGACTCCGTTTGGTATTCCTTCTCTGCGAAACTCTAAAACGGGCAAAAAACAGAAACTAGCACTGGGCTCTAGGTCAATAGGTTAGTCCCAAAAATAATATAAAATAGCATATAAATGCATATAAAACATCCAAAACAGATAATATAATAGCATGGAACAATAAAAAATTATAGATACGTTGGAGACGTATCAATGGGGATCCGCGGCCAGCTCCGGCGAGGATTGGTGGTAGGAGGCCTTCCCGGCCTTGCCGCACTTGCTGAGAGTCTTGTGGCCAATGGAGGTGAGGGTGATGGCTAGAACAACTCTGTGTGGGGGCCTTATGTGGATGGAGGCATGACCGAGCACTGAGCTCCACTGGAGAGAAGCTGCCGGCGAAATGAGAGGGAGAAGAGCCCGAGCACGGCTTGGAGAGGAAGTAGAGCAACGTGGAGAAGCTACGCATTCACATCGGCACAGTGGCACGTACTATGTGGGGCAGGCGCCAAACTCGCACGCACTGTTCCGCCCTATAGCGCTACATCCGCGTCCGGCGTGCCGTCTGCCGGTGTAAGGGAGGAGTAGGGCGAGGCCAGGTGGACACGCAGGAGTGTGCTGAGTAGCTATGGCAAGCTGCGGTGGCGAGAGGAGAGCGAACGGGTGGCCGTAGAGGGCCCCTGCATCCAGAGTGCAATCTCTGCATGTCAAACACCTTGTGCCAGTGCGGTCACCGCGTGCACTCGCAAACACAGTGCTTTTGGAAAGTGCAAGCCATGTGGTGTGTAGTCCCTTCAACGCGGTGTTTGGACGAGCACTTGGTTTGCCACCTAGCTCACTAGACAAGACTTGAGCCTGGAGCAAAGTTTCTGCACAGAAATTTGGACAGCAAGCTGCGCTCAAATAGCTTGGTGAAAAAGTCTGAATTTAGGAGGTTAAGCATCTCTTAGGAAGGTAATGATGTGGTAAAATATCCAGCTCCAACAGATCAAGGAAAATACACTTGCTTCACAAAGTGCCATTTTTTTAGCAGAGGCAAAATCCATTTTTCCTAGCTGAAAATTTACAAAGGACCAAGAGATGTTTTTTCATAGGAAGGTGAGGCATGACCCAAATAATAGTTGGGATTTTTCTTGGGATTTATTGAGCAATAAAAATGAGGGTTGCTTCATAGCATAGAGGAAGAACGTTCATTTTCAGGAAGAAAATGAATATAATGCCATAAAAGAAAATTATGGCATGGCAATATTGTGAGAAAGATGAAGTTTTGGGAGGGTTTTAGGCTGATAGACTTTACTTGGAAGGAAGTCAAAAATAATTCCAAGTGAGAAGTCCAAAAGAATTGACAGAAAAAACCAATGTGCCAAAAGAAATATTCAATAAAACCAAATAAAAAGGAAAGGCAAAATCTAGGGTGTCACAAACCTTCCACCCCCTAGGTTTTATCTTGTCCTCGAGATTAGGTTTCTTAGGAAACAAATATGGGTATGCGGTCCTTAAGAAATCCTGTCTTTCCCAGGTGGCCTCATCCTCGGTATGACGTTCCCATTGCACCTTGTAGAATTTTATAGCCTTGTTGCGGGTGCCTCTGTCCATCTCATCCAAAATTCTCAAAGGTTTCTCCTCATATGTTAAATCCTTAGCGAGCTCTAGTTCCGTCATGTTTGTCTATTTGGCAGGCGGTGAGATGCATTCTGTAGATGCGATATGATACGTCTCCAACGTATCTATAATTTTTGATTGCTCCATGCTACTTTATCTACTGTTTTGGACTATATTGGGCTTTATTTTCCACTTTTATATTATTTTTGGGACTAACCTATTAACCGGAGGCCCAGCCCAGAATTGTTGTTTTTTGCCTATTTCAGTGTTTCGAAGAAACGGAATATCAAACGGAGTCCAAACGGAATGAAACCTTCGGGAACGTGATTTTCTCACCGAACGTGATCCAGGAGACTTGGACCCTACTCCAAGGAACAAAAGAGGCGGTCACGAGGGTGGGGGGCGCCCCCCTAGGGCGTGCTGTAACGCCCCGGATACAACTTTACATGTTTGTAACTTCAAATGTTGCCATTTCTGGCTATGTGTTATGCTATTTCCTTCGTGGTTGGGTTTTTGTCTTTCGTTTTGCATTTTGTTCATGTCATGCATTTCATCTCATGTCATCATTCGCATTGCATCGGCATTGTTTTCTTAAAACTTGCATCCACTTGTAGTTGCCGCTCCTCGCTTCTCTCCGTTGCGTTTGTTGACCGTTTTGAGACCGACCGGGTTGTCGATTCCCTCTTATCTGACCGTTTGACCCTCTATACGCTTTACTCAGACCCCTCGCGTGCGTGTTCGAAAACTGCTTTGAACCCGAATCCGCTCAGTCATGACCGTTGAGTCCGGATCAACCCTGTAATACCACAATACTTCTTTCGCTTATTCTTTTGACTATCCGATTGACCCGAAGCCATCCGATAACGACCGGACGCCCCTAAGACTCCTTTCGCCTGCTATATATACAGACCAACCCTAGAATTTAGGGAGCTGTCCCATCCTCCACTCATCACCGTCGCCACTCCACCGAACCCACATCGGGATCCCACCTGCCCAAACCACCGCCGCCATCTTCCCCTTGTTTTCCGCGCGCCCCCAATCATGAGCCAGCCTCCAGATCCACCCGCAGACTCCACCCTCTCCTCGAATCCTCGCCCAGCCGCTCGAGTCTCTGCTCGTTGACCCTGCCGCTCGACCGTGCAGCCGCCTCGGACCGCGACCACAGGAGCAGGAGCTCATCTGCTCGCGCACCAGCGCCCGTCGCTGGAGGTCTCCTTTCCTCGCGTCCTCGAGCTTGCCGGAGGCCTCCGATGCCGCCGGAGCACCAGCCGCGAACAAGTTGAGCGCCTGCCGCGCCCCCTCTCCCCCTTCTTCTCCTTCCTCTGAGTTCTCTCTCTCAATCCTCTCTCTCTTCTGTTGCCATTGACAGGAGCTCACCGCTGTGTTGATCTGCCTCCGCCGGCGTTCGAAGTTCCCGTGGAGCCCGACTTTGAACCCCTGCGCATCCCCGACGCCGGTCCTCGTCCGCAGCACCCCGGCGCCGCTGTGCCCCGTTTTCGAGCCGGTCTGGCCAAGATCGATCCGTCCTACGTATGATCCAGGAGTCCCACAGCCGAGCTCTGCTTCCGCCTGCCTGCGCCCAAGCCATCGCTGCCGCCGTCCCCTGCCACGCTAGCCCTGTTGCGACCTCTGCCTCCCTCTTCATCGAGCAGGAGCGCTCGCCCCCAAGTCCTGTTGCTGCCTCTGTTCGAGAGGAGGACGACGCGGTCGACGCCCGCGTTGACTGCGCCTCGTCCGCAAGCGACCGCTAGGTGGGCTCCAAGGCCCGGCTGCGCCCCCCAGCCGGCCTCCCTCTGCTTCCAATCAGGCCTCAGCCCATGGGTGAGCAGCCCCTCCAGCCACTCTCCTGTCCTATGCAGCCCGTTAGCAGATGCGGCCCATATCATGTTTTTTTTCCGTTCGATGATTTTGCTATTTATCTAGTAAATTACTGTTTTACAGAAAAGACCCTCATGTTCATGCATTTATATCTCTCAAACCGTTCATCGGATTAAAATGATTTATATATGTAAAATGCTTAGAATTTTGTGTAGATTAATAATATGCCACTTTCATCCATGTTTAAAATGTTTAAAATGATGTTTGCATTAATTTGCTTAAATGCCATGTTAAAATGATTTATTTCATAACTAAATAACCGTAGCTCCAAATTTAATAAACTTTATATGTAAATGGGGTGAAAAAATGCCTAGTATAACATGGTGCACTTTATTTTCCTATTTAACGAAAATAAAATATGTTTTAGGGCAGAACAGTACCGAATCTAAAATATGCATATGGGGATTTTCCAGAATTGTTGTTTGTTGTTCCGGCCCCATTTAAACTTGCCTAGATAGTTAGTTTACTTATGCTTCACCCCTTGCCATGTTTAATAACATTTAATATTGTTGGGTACAAAACCGAGAGAGAACTAAATAATTGATGTGGTGTTTCGTCAATATGCAACTCGTTGCATATTGATCTCCACTTAACTTGTAGTATTGTTTGTTGCACTTTGCCATGCCATGCCTCTTTAAACCGGAAATGCATGATACTTGATTGTGCATCATGCCATGATTATGCTTGTGTGTTCACTATGTTGCTTGCTTCTTTCCGGTGTTGCTTCTTAGTTCCGGTAACGTTGCGTTTGTGAGGATTCGTTCGACTACGTTGGTTCGTCTACTTCATGGTCTCGTTCTTCTTCCTTGCGGGATTTCAGGTAAGATGACCGCTACCCTGGATCTCACTGCTATCATTGCTATGCTAGTTGCTTCGTTCTATCTCTATGCTGCGTTACCTATCATTTGCTCCTCAAGCCTCCCAAATTGCCATGTCAGCCCCTAATCCTTTTCACCCTTCCTAGCAAATCGTTGCTTGGCTATGTTACCGCTTTGCTCAGCCCCTCTTATAGCGTTGCTCCATGATGGACAGGATTATGTTGGGATATCACAATATCTCTTATTTTAATTAATGCATCTATATACTTGGTAAAGGGTGGAAGACTCGACCTTATGTCTGGTGTTTTGTTCCACTCTTGCCGCCCTAGTTTCCGTCATACCGGTGTTATGTTCCCGGATTTTGCGTTCCTTACGCGGTTGGGTGATTTATGGGACCCCCTTGACAGTTTGCTTTGAATAAAACTCCTCCAGCAAGGCCCAACCTTGGGTTTACCATTTGCCTCACCTAGCCCTTTTTCCTTGGGTTTCCGGAGCCCGAGGGTCATCTTTATTTAACCCCCCGGGCCAGTGCTCCTTCGAGTGTTGGTCCGAACTGAGCTGCCTGCGGGGCCACCTCGAGGAAACTTGAGGGTTGGTTTTACTGGTAGCTAGTCTCATCTGGTGTTGCCCTGAGAACGAGATATGTGCAGCTCCTATTGGGATTTGTCGGCACATCGGGCGGCTTTGCTGGTCTTGTTTTTCCATTGTCGAAATGTCTTGTAAACCGGGATTCCGAGTCTGACCGGGTCTTCCTGGGAGAAGGTATATCCTTCGTTGATCACGAGAGCTTATCATGGGCTAAGTTGGGACACCCCTCCAGGGTATAAACTTTCGAGAGCCGTGCCCGCAGTTATGTGGCAGATGGGAATTTGTTAATGTCCGGTTGTAGATAACTTGACACCAGATCTGAATTAAAACACATCAACCGTGTGTGTAGCCATGATGGTATCTTTTCGGCGGAGTCCGGGAAGTGAACATGGTCTTTGGGTTATGTTTGACGTAAGTAGGAGTTCAGGATCACCTCTTGATCATTGCTAGCTTCACGACCGTTCCGTTTGCTCTCTTCTCGCTCTTATTTGCGTATGTTAGCCACCATATATGCTTAGTCGCTGCTGCAACCTCACCATTTTACCCCTTCCTTTCCCAGTAAGCTTTGCTAGTCTTGATACCCACGGTAATGGGATTGCTGAGTCCTCGTGGCTCACAGATTACTACAACAACAGTTGCAGGTACAGGTTATGCGATGATCATGACGCGAGAGCGATGCTTGCTTGTTTTGGAGTTCTTCTTCTGCTTCTTCTTCGATCAGGGGATAGGTTCCAGGTCGGCAGCCTTGGCTAGCAGGGTGGATGTCGTTTGAGTTTCTGTTTGTGTTTCATCCGTAGTCGGATGGTGCTCTTATGTAAGATGATGTTGTATTCGTGTGGCATTGTATGCCTTTTGTATGTATCCCCATCTATTATGTAATGTTGATGTAATGATATCCACCTTGCAAAAGCGTTTCAATATGCGGGTCTATCCTTGGTGGGACCTTCGAGTTCCTTTTGGATAGGGTCGCATATTGGGAGTGACAAGTTGGTATCAGAGCCTCGACCGACCATAGGAGCCCCCTTGATTGTTGGCCGTTGTTGAGTCTAGAAGAAAACTATTTTGTGTCTTAGGATTATATATATCGGAGAGTAGGATTCTTTTTACTCCTCAGTCCCTTCATCGCTCTGGTGAGGTCTCCTGACGTAGATGTTTTGACTTTCCTCTCCTCAAATTTTACTAAATTTTTTTTAGGATCACGCGGGTATCTTGGAATCGTTCCGATGGTTTTGTGACGAGAACATTGTCCTTGGTGCCTCCTGTCTTTTATGTGGAAGTGACCCGGGGAGTTGAGCTCCGAGGTGTTGTCGTCACAATTTTATCATTGCAGTTCTGGAATACCTGAGTTTTGCCGACATCGAAAATCTCTTTTATGCAGTTGTTGGTGAGATAACCTCGACGCCACCCAGTACTGGGGCGGGAGTTTCGGGGGTATTCCCATAACTCGTATAACGGATGCTTTTCAAAGGTTGAGGTACACGATTTCTGAAGGTTTCTTGGTTATGTGTTGACGGATGGATACAGCTGGATGTAGGTATTGTTAGTTTGGGTGAGATATATTGCTTCCCCTGTATCCCCAACACCAGATTGCATGACCAGAAAGTTTCGGGAGTTTTACTGGTGGGAATTCAAGTAGCTCCTAGATTATCTTTCTGACAGATGCCTGATATGGGATTGGGTAAATCTCTATCATATGTATTTGTTCCGGCTTATTCTGCAAGCCAAATCCTTTGTTTTGTTTTATTTGTGGTATTCGAGTTGCTTCAAAGTCAAGTGTTGATTCCATACCTTTCAAGCGGTGTTCTCATATTTCTATGGGAGTACTAATCCTTCTTGATCACTGAGGTTGTCATGTCAACTTTTTTCCAACCGGTGTGCTTCTCTTCAAGTGGATCCGATCATTTTCAACATCCGCAAGATCAATTCTAAGTTTTCTTCAACGGTATCCATTCCATCTGCCCCAAGTTGCCTTTGTTTTCCCGCCCTCCCACCCTTTTTCTTCAAGGACTCAGATTTCTTAATCATGTATCCTTTTATTTGTGGGAAGTCTCTTCATTCTTTTCTTTCAATGTTCTTATCCGGTGATTTCCCATGAAGATGCTCAACAGTTTCAAGTTCATCATCCTTCATTGTTGTTTCTTCTCCGGTGGATCCAATTCAAGCTTTTGATATTCATCATATTCCTTTCCTCGTTTCTAATGCTTTCTCATGCCGATGCACCTCTTAATCATTCACCTTTCACTATTTTCATTGGTTCCGGAGTGTACAAGATATCTCAGAAGATTCACATTTCCATTCCCAATCCGTTCAAGCTATCTCAAGGTTGTTATCTCTTTTGAGTCATTTAATTCAACCGGTGCAATCCCCCCTTTTTAATCAATCGTTCAACGGTGTATCTTTTTAGTGGGCCCTAACCCACAGGACTTTTCCTAGGATCTTACCCGACTCTTCTAATTCTCCTGGAGTTATTCTCAAATTCTTTTCAAGTTTGACGTAAGAATGAATCTCATCAGTCAGATGTTTTCCAAGATCGATTTCAATTTATTTTTCAGTATTGGCTCAACCTCTTTGTTTTTCATTCTCCCGGAGCATCTCAACAATTCATAGTGGTTCTCATCTTCTTTCTCAACATTTAAAGACAGATGAAGAATTTTTCCTAAATCTTGGTCCATTCTCTTGAACATTCAGGATTCTTGATTGTGACAATTCTTTTCACCCATCCGAAGCATTTCATGAGTTGTTTCCATTTCTTTCCTCCGAAGGCCATCATGTCATAATTCTTCATTCTCAGCATGTAGCTATCGTTCTCCAAATCTTACCGGTGAATCGTTCAAATATCCTCTAATCAGTTCATGTTCTCTTTGTTCTCAGGTATCTAAATCCCTTCAAGTATCTTCATTCGTTTTCCAACTCTTCTCGGTGAATTGTGCCTTTGCTACTTTCATTTTCAATTCTTACGGTGGTTCGTTCAAGATTTCTCTTCCTTCGTTATCGTATCAATTCATTTGTTCTTTCGTTGTTTCAATCCTACCGGTGGTTGTTGAAGACCTTCCTCAAGTTTGCTCTATATCTCTATCTGTAATCATTTTCCAATGGGAATAAGTAGTATGCCAAATCCATTGCTTGCCATCAATTTAATTTGATGAAGGATAAGCATACAATAAATCTTATTCTTATTTCCTCGAGGTGATTGAATTCTTTTCTTCCAGAGATTGTTCATGATGAAGTAATTCTCGGTTCTAGTGTTTCATCTATTCTTTTTCCGGAGTTCCAAGTTTTTCGCTTTATCTCATCGGAACCTCCATCTAAATCATTGCAAGGCTTCTCCTCGTGTTTTCAACTTCTCTTTCTTTTTATCATCCTTTTATTACCGGATTTCTTCATGGAGGTTCTACATGGTGGTTCATCAAGGATTCCTTTCATTCTTCAATTGTTCTTCAAGATTTCTCTCGAAGTTATGACCCGCTAAGATATACTCTAAAATAAACATGGTGTTCAACACATGTTTTGTTTTGAGGAGCTCAAGTATTCTTCTCCTTGCATTTTGAAGTGCAATTCCTTCTACCTTATCTTTTGAGGTGGTGTTATATCATTCTTGACAATTTCCATTCGTGCTTCGTGATTCACATGTTGTTAAGAATGAGGTATTTTAAATCCATCATTCTTTTTGTTGGAGTATCTTGGGTTATATTTCACCTAAAGCCTTCCATTGGGAATGTTGCTATTTGTGGTGCTTATCAATGATCCAAGCTTTCTCCATATCCTTCTTGGTGAAAGAGGTTTTTCATCTCTTCGTTGATCTCAAGCAAGCAATTGTTTTCTGTTAGTGGCCGGTTGTCACCTCATAACTTTGAGATGTTTCCATAAGCCCACTACAAGCTTATTCTTTTCGTTGTTGGTTTTCCAACAACTCCGTTATAACCTTTCTGGAAGGGTGCTTTCCAAGCTCATTTGTGGCAGAAGTTGGCATTTTCTTCTTCATTCTGTTATTCCAATGATCTATCTTCTATTCTTTCTTCCGGAGGCATTGTGATGTTGCTCTTTTCACTCATCATCTCGAATTGTGAGGATCATGTTTTTCGTGCTTATCCATTTAACCGGAGTGTTGTGTCTTCTCTTCAAGTTCTTTTCATCTTATCAAGTTTTCCTTTATCTATCAGCCGGAGTGCTGCCCAAATTATATCAATCTTATTCCTTCTCTATCTAGTGTTAACCGGAGTGGTTTCAATATCTATCTTATCACTAAACCTCTTGGTTCTCGTCATATCCCTTGTTGCTCTTTTCTAACGGAGTGTTTTCAACTTTGTTCATCTTCGTTGTTTTCTTTCTTTCATTTTGCTCAACCTCTCAAGGTTCATGGTTTCACTCGTTTGTCAAAGAAGCAATTTAGTTTACCTCTTATCATCCTCTTCCTTTCCCCTCCGGTGCCATCCTAGATCTCGGGACGAGATCCTCTCGTAGTGGTGGAGTGTTGTAACGCCCCGGATACAACTTTCCATGTTTGTAACTTCAATTGTTGCCATTTCTGGCTATGTGTTCTGCTATTTCCTTCGTGGTTGGGTTTTTGTCTTTTGTTTTGCATTTTGTTCATGTCATGCATTTCATCTCATGTCATCATTCGCATTGCATTGGCATTGTTTTCTTAAAACTTGCATCCGCTCGCAGTTGCCGCTCCTCGCTTCTCTCTGTTGTGTTTGTTGACCGTTCTGAGACCGACCGGGTTTTCGATTCCCTCTTGTCTGACCATTTGACCCTCTCTACGCTTTACTCAGACCCCTCGCATGCGTGTTCGAAAACTGCTCTGAACCCGAATCCGCTTAGTCATGACCGTTGAGTCCGGATCAACCCTGTAATACCACAATACTTCTTTCGCTTATTCTTTTGACTATCCGATTGACCCGAAGCCATCCGATAACGATCGGATGCCCCTAAGACTCCTTCTGCCTGCTATATATACAGACCAACCCTAGAATTTAGGGAGCTGTCCCATCCTCCACTCATCGCCGTCGCCACTCCACCGAACCCACATCGGGATCCCACCTGCCCAAACCACAGCCGCCATCTTCCCCTTGTTTTCTGCGCGCCCCCAATCACGAGCCAGCCTCCAGATCCACCCGCAGACTCCACCTTCTCCTTGAATCCTCGCCCAGCCGCTCGAGTCTCTGCTCGTTGACACTGCCGCTCGACCGTGCAGCCGCCTCGGACCGCGACCACAGGAGCAGGAGCTCCTCTGCTCGCGCACCAGCGCCCGTCGCTGCAGGTCTCCTTTCCTCCCGTCCTCGAGCTTGCCGGAGGCCTCTGATGCCGCCAGAGCACCAGCTGCGAACAAGTTGAGTGCCTGCCGTGCTCCCTCTCCCCCTTCTTCTCCTTCCTCTGGGTTCTCTCTCTCAATCCTCTCTCTCTTCTGTTGCCATTGACAGGAGCTCGCCGCCTTGTTGATCTGCCTCCGCCGGTGTTCGAAGTTCCCGTGGAGCCCGACTTTGAACCCCTGCGCATCCCCGACGCCAGTCCTCGTCCGTAGCACCCCGGCGTCGCTGCGCCCCGTTTTCGACCCAGTCTGGCCGAGATCGATCCGTCCTGCGTACGATCCAGGAGTCCTGCAGCCGAGCTCTGCTTCCGCCTGCCTGCGCCCAAGCCATCGCTGCCGTCGTCCCCTGCCACGCCAGCCCTGTCGCGACCTCTGCCTCCCTCTTCATCGAGGAGGAGCGCTCGCCCCCAAGTCCTGTTGCTGCCTCTGTTCGAGAGGAGGACGACGCGGTCGATGCCCCCGTTTACTGCGCCTCGTGTGCAAGCGACCGCCAGGTGGGCTCCAAGGCCCGGCTGCGCCCCCAGTCGGCCTCCCTCTGCTTCCAATCGGGCCTCAACCCATGGGTGAGCAGCCCCTCCAGCCACTCTCTTGTCCTATGCAGCCCGTTAGCAGATGCGGCCCATGTCATGTTTTTTTCCAGTTCGGTGATTTTGCTATTTATCTAGTAAATTACTGTTTTACACAAAAGACCCTCATGTTCATGCATTTATATCTCTCAAACCATTCATCGGATTAAAATGATTTATATATGTAAAATGCTTAGAATTTTGTGTAGATTAATAATATGCCACTTTCATCCATGTTTAAAATGTTTAAAATGATGTTTGCATTAATTTGCTTAAATGCCATGTTAAAATGATTTATTTCATAACTAAATAACCGTAGCTCCGAATTTAATAAACTTTATATGTAAATGGGGTAAAAAAAATGCCTAGTTTAACATGGTGCACTTTATTTTCCTGTTTAACAACAATAAAATATGTTTTAGGGCAGAAAAGTACCGAATCTAAAATATGCATATGGGGATTTTTCGGAATTGTTGTTTGTTGTTCCGGCCCCATTTAAACTTGCCTAGATAGTTAGTTTACTTATGCTTCACCCCTTGCCATGTTTAATAACATTTAATATTGTTGGGTACAAAACCGAGAGAGAACTAAATAATTGATGTGGTGTTTCGTCAATATGCAACTCGTTGCATATTGATCTCCACTTAACTTGTAGTATTGTTTGTTGCACTTTGCCATGCCATGCCTCTTTAAACCGGACATGCATCATACTTGATTGTGCATCATGCCATGATTATGCTTGTGTGTTCACTATGTTGATTGCTTCTTTCCGGTGTTGCTTCTTAGTTCCGGTAACGTTGCGTTCGTGAGGATTCGTGCGACTACGTTGGTTCGTCTACTTCATGGTCTCATTCTTCTTCCTTGCGGGATTTCAGGCAAGATGACCGCTACCTTGGATCTCACTACTATCATTTCTATGCTAGTTGCTTCGTTCTATTGCTATGTTGCGTTACCTATCATTTGCTCCTCAAGCCTCCCAAATTGCCATGTCAGCCCCTAATCCTTTTCACCCTTCCTAGCAAACCGTTGCTTGGCTATGTTACCACTTTGCTCAGCCCCTCTTATAGCGTTGCTAGTTGCAGGTGAAGTTGAAGATTGCTCCATGGTGGACATGATTATGTTGGGATATCACAATATCTCTTATTTTAATTAATGCATCTATATACTTGGTAAAGGGTGGAAGACTCAGCCTTATGCCTGGTGTTTTGTTCCACTCTTGCCGCCCTAGTTTCCGTCATACCGGTGTTATGTTCCCGGATTTTGCGTTCCTTACGCGGTTGGATGATTTATGGGACCCCCTTGACAATTCGCTTTGAATAAAACTCCTCCAACAAGGCCCAACCTTGGTTTTACCATTTGCCTCACCTAGCCCTTTTCCCCTTGGGTTTCCGGAGCCCGAGGGTCATCTTTATTTAACCCCCCGGGCCAGTGCTCCTTCGAGTGTTGGCCCGAACTGAGCTGCCTGCGGGGCCACCTTGGGATAACTTGAGGGTTGGTTTTACTCGTAGCTAGTCTCATCCGGTGTTGCCCTGAGAACGAGACATGTGCAGCTCCTATCGGGATTTGTCGGCACATCGGGCGGCTTTGCTGGTCTTGTTTTACCATTGTTGAAATGTCTTGTAAACCGGGATTCTGAGTCAGATCGGGTCTTCCTGGGAGAAGGTATATCCTTCGTTGATCACGAGAGCTTATCATGGGCTAAGTTGGGACACCCCTGCAGGGTATAAACTTTCGAGAGCCGTGCCCGCGGTTATGTGGCAGGTGGGAATTTGTTAATGTCCGGTTGTAGATAACTTGACATCAGATCTGAACTAAAACGCATCAATCGTGTGTGTAGCCGTGATGGTCTATTTTCGGCGGAGTCCGGGAAGTGAACACGGTCTTTGGGTTATGTTTGACGTAAGTAGGAGTTCAGGATCACCTCTTGATCATTGCTAGCTTCACGACCGTTCCGTTTTCTCTCTTCTCGCTCTTATTTGCATATGTTAGCCACCATATATGCTTAGTCGCTGCTGCAACCTTACCACTTTACCCCTTCCTTTCCCATTAAGCTTTGCTAGTCTTGATACCCATGGTAATGGGATTGCTGAGTCCTTGTGGCTCACAGATTACTATAACAACAGTTGCAGGTACAGGTTATGCGATGATCATGACGCGAGAGTGATGCTTGCTTGTTTTGGAGTTCTTCTTCTGCTTGTTCTTTGATCAGGGGATAGGTTCCAGGTCGGCAGCCTGGGCTAGCAGGGTGGATGTCGTTTGAGTTTCTGTTTGTGTTTCATCCGTAGTCGGATGGTGCTCTTATGTAAGATGATGTTGTATTCGTGTGGCATTGTATGCCTTTTGTATGTATCCCCATCTGTTATGTAATGTTGATGTAATGATATCCACCTTGCAAAAGCGTTTCAATATGCGGGTCTATCCTTGGTGGGACCTTCAAGTTCCTTTTGGATAGGGTCGCATATTGGGCGTGACACGCGCCCCCTGCCTCGTGGCCCCCCTGTTGCTCCACCGACGTACTCCTTCCTCCTATATATACCTACGTATCCCCAAACAATCAGAACATGAGCCAAAAACCTAATTCCACCGCCGCAACCTTTTCTATCCACAAGATCCCATCTTGGGGCCTGTTCCGGAGCTCCGTCGGAGGGGGCATCCACCATGGAGGGCTTCTACATCAACACCATGGCCCCTCCGATGAAGTGTGAGTAGTTTACTTCAGACCTTCAGGTCCATAGCTAGTAGCTAGATGGCTTCTTCTCTCTTTTTGGATCTCAATACAATGTTATCCCCCTCTCTCGTGGAGATCTATTCGATGTAATCTTCTTTTTGCGGTGTGTTTGTTGAGACCGATGAATTGTGGGTTTATGATCCAGCTTATCTATGAATAATATTTGAATCTTCTCTGAATTCTTTTATGTATGATTGAGTTATCTTTGCAAGTCTCTTTGAATTATCCGTTTGGTTTGGCCAACTAGATTGGTAGTTCTTGCAATGGGAGAAGTGCTTAGCTTTGGGCTCAATCTTGCGGTGTCCTTTCCCAGTGACAGAAGGGGCAGCAAGGCATGTATTGTATTGTTTCCTCGAGGATAACAAGATGGGTTTTTTTATCATATTGCATGAATTTATCCCTCTACATCATGTCATCTTGCTTAAGGCGTTACTCTGTTTTTAACTTAATACTCTAGATGCATGCTGGATAGCGGTCGATGAGTGGAGTAATAGTAGTAGATGCAGAATCATTTCGATCTACTTGTCTTGGACGTGATGCCTATATACATGATTATTACCTAGATATACTCATAACTATGCTCAATTCTGTCAATTGCTCAACAGTAATTTGTTCACCCACCGTAGAATATCTATGCTCTTGAGAGAAGCCACTAGTGAAACCTATGGCCCCCGGGTCTATTCTCATCATATGAATCTCCATTACTTTATTACTTGCTTTGTTTTTACTTTGCCTTTTACTTTTTGCTTTGCATCTCTATACCAAAAATACCAAAAATATTATTTATCATCTCTATCAGATCTCACTCTCGTAAGTGACCGTGAAGGGATTGACAACCCCTGATCGCGTTGGTTGCGAGGAGCTATCGTTTTGTGTAGGTACGAGGGACTTGTGCGTGGTCTCCTACTGGATTGATACCTTGGTTCTCAAAAACTGAAGGAAATACTTATGCTACTTTGCTGCATCATCCTCTCCTCTTCGGGGAAATCTAACGCAGTGCTCAAGAGGTAGCAAGAAGAATTTTTGGCGCCGTTGCCGGGGAGGCTCACGCAAGAGCAAGTCAACCATACCAAGTACCCATCACAATCCCTATCTCTCGCATTACATTATTTGCCACTTGCCTCTCGTTTCCCTCTCCCCCACTTCACCATTGCCGTTTTATTCGCCCTCTCTTTCCCAATCTCTTCTCTTTTTCCCGTTTGCCTTTTCCCGTTGCCTTTCTGTTTGCTTGTGTGTTGGATTACTTGTTGCCATGGCGCAAGATAATACCAAGTTGTGTGACTTCTCGAATACCAATAATAATGATTTCCTTAGTACTCCGATTGTTCCTCTTAATAATGATGAGTCTTGTGAAATCAATACCGCTTTGTTGAATCTTGTTATGAAAGATCAATTCACCGGCCTTCCTAGTGAAGATGCCGCTACTCATCTAAACAATTTTGTTGATTTGTGTGATATGCAAAAGAAGAAAGATACAGATGACAATATTGTCAAATTGAAGTTATTTCCGTTTTCACTTAGAGATCGTGCTAAAGTTTGGTTTTCATCTTTGCCTAAAAATAGTATTGATTCTTGGAACAAGTGCAAAGATGCTTTTATCTCTAAGTATTTTCCTCCCGCTAAGATCATCACTCTTAGGAACGATATTATGAATTTTAAACAACTTGATCATGAGCATGTTTCCCAATCTTGGGAAAGAATGAAATTGATGCTTCACAATTGCCCTACTCATGGATTGAATTTATGGATGATCATACAAAAATTTTATGCCGGATTGAATTTTGCTTCTAGAAATCTTTTACATTCGGCCGCGGGAGGCACGTTTATGGAAATTATGTTAGGAGATGCTACAAAATTGCTTGATAATATTATGGCTAATTATTCCCAATGGCACACCGAAAGATCTTCTAGTAAAAAAGTGCATGCTATAGAAGAAATCAATGTTTTGAGTGAAAAGATGGATGAACTTATGAAGATGTTTGCTACTAAAAATACTTCTCTTGATCCCAATGATATTCCTTTGTCTACTTTGATTGGGAATAATAATGAATCTATGGATGTGAATTTTGTTGGTAGGAATAGTTTTGGAAACAACGCATATAGAGGGAATTTTAATCCTAGGCCTTATCCTAGTAATCCTTCTAATAATTATGGAAATTCCTACAACAACTCTTATGGAAATTTTAATAAGATGCCCTCTGAATTTGAGAGTAGTGTTAAAGAGTTTATGAATTCACAAAAGAATTTTAATGCTTTGCTTGAAGAGAAATTGCTTAAAGTTGATGATTTGGCTAGGAACGTTGATAGAATTTCTCTTGAGATTGATTCTTTAAAACTTAGATCTATTCCTCCTAAGCATGATATCAATGAGTCTCTCAAAGCTATGAGAATTTCCATTGATGAGTGCAAAGAAAGAACCGCTAGGATGCGTGCTTCCAAAGATGCCTTTATTAAAGCGTGTTCTTCCAATTCCTATGAAAATCAAGATGAAGATCTAAAAGTTATTGATGTGTCCCCCATTAAATCTTTGTTTTGCAATAGGAATATTGATGAAACTGAATATGATCTTCCTTTACCTAGAAGGCGTTCTAAAAATTCGGAGTTTCTAGATCTTGATGATGAAATTGATGAAAGTGGGATTGAAAGAAATAAAAAACTATATGTTGCTAAACCCACTATTTTGGATCTCAAGGAATTTAATTATGAAAATTGCTCTTTAATTGATTGTATTTCCTTGTTGCAATCCGTGCTAGATTCTCCTCATGCCTATAGTCAAAATAAGGCCTTTACCGAACACATTGTTGATGCCTTGATGCAATCTTATGAATAAAAACTTGAGTTGAAAGTTTCTATCCCTAGAAAACTCTATGATGAGTGGGAACCTACTATTAAAATTAAAATTAAAGATTATGAGTTTCATGCTTTGTGTGATTTGGGTGCTAGTGTCTCTACTATTCCCAAAACTTTGTGTGATTTGCTAGATTTCCGTAACTTTGATGATTGCTCTTTAAACTTGCACCTTGCGGATTCCACTATTAAAAAGCCTATGGGAAGAATTAATGATGTTCTTATTGTTGCAAATAGGAATTATGTGCCCGTAGATTTTATCGTTCTTGATATAGATTGCAATCCTTCATGTCCTATTATTCTTGGTAGACCTTTCCTTAGAACGATTGGTGCAATTATTGATATGAAGGAAGGGAATATTAGATTCCAATTTCCCATAAAGAAGGGCATGGAACACTTCCCTAGAAAGAAAATAAAATTACCATATGAATCTATCATGAGATCCACTTATGGATTGCCTACCAAAGATGGCAACACCTAGATCTATCCTTGCTTTTATGCCTAGCTAGGGGCGTTAAACGATAGCGCTTGTTGGGAGGCAACCCAATTTTATTTGTGTTTTTTGTTTTTTCTTCTGTTTAGGAATAAATAATCCATCTATCCTCTGTTTGGATGTGGTTTTATGTTTTAATTAGTGTTTGTGCCAAGTAGAACCTATAGGATAACCTACGATGATAGTTGATTTGATTCTGCTGAAAAACAGAAACTTTGCGCGCACGAATATAATTTTGTTAAATCACAGAAACGTGATTTTGTGTTGATTCTTTTTGCTGATGTTAAATAAACAAATTTTCCAGGACTTCCTATTTGGTAGGAGTTTTAGAGTTCCAGAAGTTTGCGTTAGTTACAGATTACTACAGACTGTTCTGTTTTTGACAGATTCTGTTTTGCGTGTGTTGTTTGCTTATTTTGATGAATCTATGGCTAGTAAAATAGTTTATAATCCATAGAGAAGTTGTAATACAGTAGGTTTAACACCAATATAAATAAATAATGAGTTCATTACAGTACCTTAAGTGGTTCTTTGTTTTCTTTCTCTAACGGAGCTCACGAGATTTCTATTGAGTTTTGTGTTGTGAAGTTTTCAAGTTTTGGGTGAATTCTTTTGATGGATTATGGAACAAGGAGTGGCAAGAGCCTAAGCTTGGGGATGCCCATGGCACCCCCAAGATAATCCAAGGACACTAAAAAGTCAAAGCTTGGGGATGCCCCGGAAGGCATCCCCTCTTTCGTCCACTTCCATCGGTAATTTACTTGGAGCTATATTTTTATTCACCACATGATATGTGTTTTGCTTGGAGCGTCTTGTATTATTTGCGTCTTTGCTTGTTAGTCTACCACAATCATCCTTGCTGTACACACCTCTTGAGAGAGCCATACATGAATTAGAATTTTCTAGAATACTCTATGTGCTTCACTTATATCTTTTGAGCTTGATAGTTTTGCTTATAGTGCTTCACTTATATCTTTTGAGCGTGATAATTTTCGCTCTAGTACTTCACTTAGATCTTTTAGATCACGGTGGTGGATTTGTTTTAAAGAAACTATTGATCTCTCATGCTTCACTTAGATTATTCTGAGAGTCTTTAATAGCATGGTAATTTGCTTAATATTAATATACTTGGTATTCAAGATATGTGAAACTTTCTTTTGAGTGAATTGAATACTAAGATAAGATTGATGCTTGATAATTGTTTTGAGATATGGAGGTGATAATATCAATGTCGTGCTAGTTGAGTAATTGTGAATTTGAGAAATGCTTGTGTTGAAGTTTGCAAGTCCCATAGCATGCACGTATGGTTAAAGTTGTGTTACAAATTTGAAACATGAAGTGTACCTGGCTTGTGCATCCTTATGAGTGGCGGTCGGGGACGAGCGATGGTCTTTTCCTACCAATCTATCCCCTAGGAGCATGCACGTAGTACTTGATTTTTGATGACTTATAAATTTTTGCAATAAGTATATGAGTTCTTTTGACTAATGTTGAGTCCATGGATTATACGTACTCTCACCTTTCCGCCTTTGCTAGCCTCTTCGGTACCGTGCATTGCCCTTTCTCACCTTGAGAGTTGGTGCAAACTTCGCCGGTGCATCCAAACCCCGTGATACGATACGCTCTATCACACATAAACCTCCTTATATGTTCCTCAAAACAGCCACCATACCTACCTATCATGGCATTTCCATAGCCATTCCGAGATATATTGCCATGCAACTTCCATCATCATCATCATGACATACATTACTTTTTTCATATTGCCATTGCATGATCATGTAGTTGACATCGTATTTGTGGCAAAGTCACCATGCATTATTTTTCATACATGTCACTCTTGATTCATTGCACCATCCCGGTACACCGCCGGAGGCATTCATATAGAGTCATATATTGTTCTAAGTTTTGAGTTGTAATCCTTATGTTGTAATCAATAGAAGTGTGATGATCATCATTTTTAGATCATTGCCCAAACAAAATAAAAGAAAGGCCAAAAGAAAAAAAAGAAAGGCCCAGAAAAAAAGGGGGCAATGCTACTATCTCTTTTTCCACACTTGTGCTTCAAAGTAGCACCTTGTTCTTCATGTAGTGAGTCTCATATATTGTGCTTCAAAGTAGCACCTTGTTCTTCATGTACCGAGTCTCATAAGTTGTCTTTTTATACTAGTGGGAATTTTTCATTATAGAACTTGGCTTGTATATTCCTACAATGGGCTTCCTCAAATGCCCTAGGTCTTCATGAGCAAGTGAGTTGGATGCACACCCACTAGTTTTCTTTTGTTGAGCATTCATAGCTCCAGTGCATCCGTTGCATGGCAATCCCTACTCCTCATGTTGACATCAATTAATGGGCATCTCCATAGCCCGTTGATTATCCTCGCCAATGTGAGACTTTCTCCTTTTTTGTCTTCTCCACACAATCCCCATCATCATATTCTATTCCACCCATAGTGCTATATCCATGGCTCACGCTCATATATTGCGTGAAGGTTGAAAAAGTTTGAGATTATTTAAGTATGAAACAATTGCTTGGCCTGTCATCGGGGGAATAGAAGTTGGGAACATCTTTGTGTGACGAAAATGAAGCATAGCCTAACTATATGATTTTGTAGGGAAGAACTTTCTTTTGCCATGCTATTTTGAGAAGACATGATTGCTTTGACTAGTATGCTTGAAGTATTATTATTTTTTATGTCAATATGAACTTTTGTCTTGAATCTTTCGGATCTGAATGTTCATGCCACAATTAAGAAGATTTACATTGAAATTATGCCAAAGTATCGCTCCGCATCAAAATTTCTTTTTTATCATTTACCTACTCGAGGACGAGCAGGAAAGCTTGGGGATGCCTGATACGTCTCCAACGTATCTATAATTTTTGATTGCTCCATGCTACTTTATCTACTGTTTTGGACTATACTGGGCTTTATTTTCCACTTTTATATTATTTTTGGGACTAACCTATTAACCGGAGGCCCAGCCCAGAATTGCTGTTTTTTTGCCAATTTTAGTGTTTCGAAGAAACAGAATATCAAACGGAGTCCAAACGGAATGAAACCTTCGGAAACATGATTTTCTCACTGAACATGATCCAGGAGACTTGGACCCTGCCCCAAGGAACAAAAGAGGCGGTCACGAGGGTGGGGGAGCGCCCCCCTGTAGGACCTTGAGAAGAGGTGTCTAGATGGGGGGTGATTAGACACTAAGTATCAAAGTTGCAGTTTTTAACTTCTTTAAGTTTAAGTGGAGTTTAGGCACAAGTTTAACATTCACAATACATAACAAGCAAGCATGCAAAGAGTATATGAGCAGCAGAAAGTAAAGCATGCAACTTGTAAGAATGTAAAGGGAAGGGTTTTGGAGGATTCAAACGCAATTGAAGACATGAATGTTTTTGTCGTGGTTCCGATAGGTGGTGCTATCGTACATCCACATTGATGGAGACTTAAACCCACGAAGGTGAAGGAAATATGCCCTAGAGGCAATAATAAAGTTATTATTTATTTCCTCATATCATGATAAATGTTTATTGTTCATGCTAGAATTGTATTAACCGGAAACATGATACATGTGTGAATACATAGACAAACATATAGTCACTAGTATGCCTCTACTTGACTAGCTCATTAATCAAAGATGGTTATGTTTCCTAACCATAGACATGTGTTGTCATTTGATTAATGGGATCACATAATTAGGAGAATGATGTGATTGACATGACCCATTCCGTTAGCCTAGCACTTGATCGTTTAGTATATTGCTATTGCTTTCTTCATGACTTATACATGTTCCTGTAACTATGAGATTATGCAACTCCCGTTTACCGGAGGAACACTTTGGGTACTACCAAACGTCACAACGTAACTGGGTGATTATAAAGGAGTACTACAGGTGTCTCCGAAGGTACATGTTGAGTTGGCGTATTTCGAGATTAGGTTTTATCACTCCGATTGTCGGAGAGGTATCTCTGGGCCCTCTCGGTAATGCACATCACTATAAGCCTTGCAAGCAATGTGACCAATGAGTTGGTTACGGGATGATGCATTACGTAACGAGTAAAGAGACTTGCCGGTAACGAGATTGAACTAGGTATTAGATACTGACGATCAAATCTCGGGCAAGTAACATACCGATGACAAAGGGAACAACGTATGTTGTTATGCAGTTTGACCGATAAAGTTCTTCGTAGAATATGTAGGAACCAATATGGGCATCCAGGTTCCGCTATTGGTTATTGACCGAGAATAGTTCTAGGTCATGTCTACATAGTTCTCGAACCCGTAGGGTCCGCACGCTTAACGTTATGATGACAGTTTTATTATGAGTTTATAAGTTTTGATGTACCGAAGTTTGTTCGGAGTCCCGGATGTGATCACGAACATGACGAGGAGTCTCGAAATGGTCGAGACATAAAGATTGATATATTGGATGACTATATTCGGACACCGGAAGTGTTCCGGACGTTGTGGGAGAAAACCAGAGTGCCGGAGGGTTACCGGAACCCTCCGGGGAGAGATAATGGGCCACATGGGCCTTGGTGGAAATAGAGAGGGGCGGCCAGGGTGGGCCGCGCGCCCCCTCTCCCTCTGGTCCGAATTGGACTAGGAGGGGGGGGGGCGGCGCCCCCCTCTTTCCTTCCCCCCTCTTCCCCTTCCTTCCCCCTCCTAGTAGGAGTAGGAAAAGGGGAGTCCTACTCCTACTAGGAGGAGGACTCCTCCTCCTTGGCGCGCCCACAAGGGCCGACCGGCCTCCCCCCTCCCTCCTTTATATACGGGGGCAGGGGGGCACCCCAGGACACACAAGTTGATCTACGGATCGTTCCTTAGCCGTGTGCGGTGCCCCCCTCCACCATATTCCACCTCGGTCATATCGTCGCGGAGTTTAGGCGAAGCCCTGCGCCGGTAGAACACCATCATCGTCACCATGCCGTTGTGCTGACGGAACTCATCCCCGAAGCTTTGCTGGATCGGAGCCCAGGGATCGTCATCGAGCTAAACGTGTGCTGAACTCGGAGGTGCTGTATGTTCGGTGCTTGGATCGGTCGGATCATGAAGACGTACGACTACATCAACCGCGTTGTCATAACGCTTCCGTTTACGGTCTACGAGGGTACGTGGACAACACTCTCCCCTCTCGTTGCTATGTCATCACCATGATCTTGCGTGTACGTAGGAATTTTTTTGAAATTACCGAGCCAGGTTTTATGCGTAGATGTCATATGCACGAGTAGAACACAAGTGAGTTGTGGGCGATACAAGTCATATTGCTTACCAGCATGTCATACTTTGGTTCGGCGGTATTGTGAGATGAAGCGGCCCGGACCGACATTACGCGTACGCTTACGCGAGACTGGTTTCACCGTTACGAGCACTCGTGCTTAAAGGTGGCTGGCGGGTGTCTATCTCTCTCACTTTAGCTGAATCGAGTGTGGCTACTCCCGATCCTTGCGAAGGTTAAAACAGCCCTAACTTGACGAACTATCGTTGTGGTTTTGATGCGTAGGTAAGAACGGTTCTTGCTAAGCCCGTAGCAGCCACGTAAAACTTGCAACAACAAAGTAGAGGACGTCTAACTTGTTTTTGCAGGGCATGTTGTGATGTGATATGGTCAAGACGTGATGCTATATTTTATTGTATGAGATGATCATGTTTTGTAACCAAAGTTATCGGCAACTGGCAGGAGCCATATGGTTGTTGCTTTATTGTATGAAATGCAAACGCCCTGTAATTGCTTTACTTTATCACTAAGCGGTAGCGATAGTCGTAGAAGCAATAGATGGCGTAGACGACAACGATGCTACGATGAAGATCAAGGTGTCGCGCCTGTGACGATGGTGATCACGACGGTGCTTTGGAGATGGAGATCACAAGCACAAGATGATGATGGCCATATCATATCACTTATAATGATTTCATGTGATGTTAATCCTTTATGCATCTTATCTTGCTTTGATTGACGGTAGCATTTTAAGATGATCTCTCACTAAAATTATCAAGAAGTGTTCTCCCTGAGTATGCACCGTTGCCAAAGTTCGTCGTGCACAGACACCACGTGATGATCGGGTGTGATAAGCTCTACGTCCATCTACAACGGGTGCAAGCCAGTTTTGCACACACGGAATACTCAGGTTAAACTTGACGAGCCTAGCATATGAAGATATGGCCTCGGAACACGGAGACCGAAAGGTCGAGCGTGAATCATATAGTAGATATGATCAACATAATGATGTTCACCATTAAAAACTACTCCATCTCACGTGATGATCGGTTATGGTTTAGTTGATTTGGATCACGTGATCACTTAGATGACTAGAGAGATGTCTGTCTAAGTGGGAGTTCTTAAGTAATATGATTAATTGAACTTAAATTTATCATGAACTTAGTACCTGATAGTATTTTGCTTATCTATGTTTGTTGTAGATAGATGGCTCGTGTTGTTGTTCCGTTGAATTTTAATGCGTTCCTTGAGAAAGCAAAGTTGAAAGATGATGGTAGCAATTACACGGACTGGGTCCGTAACTTGAGGATTATCCTCATTGCTGCACAGAAGAATTACGTCCTGGAAGCACCGCTAGGTGCCAGGCCTGTTGCTGATGCAACTGACGACGTTAAGAACGTCTGGCAGAGCAAAGCTGATGACTACTCGATAGTTCAGTGTGCCATGCTTTACGGCTTAGAACCGGGTCTTCAACGACGTTTTGAACGTCATGGAGCATATGAGATGTTCCATGAGTTGAAGTTAATATTTCAAGCAAATGCCCGGATTGAGAGATATGAAGTCTCCAATAAGTTCTATAGCTGCAAGATGGAGGAGAATAGTTCTGTCAGTGAACACATACTCAAAATGTCTGGGTATAATAATCACTTGATTCAACTGGGAGTTAATCTTCCTGATGATAGTGTCATTGACAGAATTCTCCAATCACTGCCACCAAGCTACAAGAGCTTCGTGATGAACTATAATATGCAAGGGATGAACAAGACAATTCCCGAGCTCTTCGCAATGCTAAAAGCTGCGGAAGTAGAAATCAAGAAGGAGCATCAAGTGTTGATGGTTAACAAGACCACTAGTTTCAAGAAAAAGGGCAAAGGGAAGAAGAAGGGGACCTTCAAGAAGAACAGCAAGCAAGTTGCTGCTCAAGAGAAGAAACCCAAGTCTGGACCTAAGCCTGAAACTGAGTGCTTCTACTGCAAGCAGACTGGACACTGGAAGCGGAACTGCCCCAAGTATTTGGCGGATAAGAAGGATGGCAAGGTGAACAAAGGTATATGTGATATACATGTTATTGATGTGTACCTTACTAGAGCTCGCAGTAGCACCTGGGTATTTGATACAGGTTCTGTTGCTAACATTTGCAACTCGAAACAGGGACTACGGAATAAGCGAGCACTGGCCAAGGATGATGTGACGATGCGCGTGGGAAACGGTTCCAAAGTCGATGTGATCGCGGTCGGCACGCTACCTCTACATCTACCTTCGGGATTAGTTTTAGACCTGAATAATTGTTATTTGGTGCCAGCGTTGAGCATGAACATTATATCTGGATCTTGTTTGATGCGAGACGGTTATTCATTCAAATCAGAGAATAATGGTTGTTCTATTTATATGAGTAATATCTTTTATGGTCATGCACCCTTGAAGAGTGGTCTATTTTTGTTGAATCTCCATAGTAGTGATACACATATTCATAATGTCGAAGCCAAAAGATGCAGAGTTAATAATGATAGTGCAACTTATTTGTGGCACTGCCGTTTAGGTCATATCGGTGTAAAGCGCATGAAGAAACTCCATACTGATGGAATTTTGGAATCACTTGATTATGAATCACTTGGTACTTGCAAACCGTGCCTCATGGGCAAGATGACTAAAACACCGTTCTCCGGTACTATGGAGAGAGCAACAGATTTGTTGGAAATCATACATACAGATGTATGCGGTCCGATGAATGTTGAAGCTCGTGGCGGATATCATTATTTTCTCACCTTCACAGATGATTTAAGCAGATATGGGTATATCTACTTAATGAAACACAAGTCTGAAACATTTGAAAAGTTCAAAGAATTTCAGAATGAAGTGGAAAATCATCGTAACAAGAAAATAAAATTCCTACGATCTGATCATGGAGGAGAATATTTGAGTTACGAGTTTGGTTTACATTTGAAACAATGCGGAATAGTTTCGCAGCTCACGCCACCCGGAACACCGCAACGAAATGGTGTGTCCGAACATCGTAATCGTACTTTACTAGATATGTTGCGATCTATGATGTCTCTTACTGATTTACCGCTATCGTTCTAGGGTTATGCTTTAGAGACGGCCGCATTCACGTTAAATAGGGCACCATCAAAATCCGTTGAGACCACGCCTTATGAACTGTGGTTTGGCAAGAAACCAAAGTTGTCGTTTCTTAAAGTTTGGGGCTGCGATGCTTATGTGAAGAAACTTCAACCAGATAAGCTCGAACATAAATCGGAGAAATGTGTCTTCATAGGATACCCAAAAGAAACAGTTGGGTATACCTTCTATCACAGATCCAAAGGCAAGACATTCGTTGCTAAGAATGGATCCTTTCTAGAGAAGGAGTTTCTCTCGAAAGAAGTGAGTGGGAGGAAAGTAGAACTTGATGAGATAACTGTACCTGCTCCCTTATTGGAAAGTAGTTCATCACATGAATCGGTTCCTGTGACACCTACACCAATTAGTGAGGAAGCTAATGATATTGATCATGAAACTTCAGATCAAGTTTCTACTGAACTTCGAAGGTCTACCAGAGTAAGATCCGCACCAGAGTGGTACGGTAATCCTATTCTGGAAGTCATGTTACTTGACCATGACGAACCTACGAACTATGAGGAAGCGATGATGAGCCCAGATTCCGCAAAATGGCTAGAGGCCATGAAATCTGAGATGGGATCCATGTATGAGAACAAAGTATGGACTTTGGTTGACTTGCCCAATGATCGACAGGCCATTGAGAACAAATGGATCTTTAAGAAGAAGACTGACGCTGATGGTAATGTAACTTTCTATAAAGCTCGACTTGTCGCAAAAGGTTTTCGACAAGTTCAAGGGGTTGACTATGATGAGACTTTCTCACCCGTAGCGATGCTTAAGTCTGTCCGAATCATGTTAGCCATTGCTGCATTTCATGATTATGAAATCTGGCAAATGGATGTCAAAACTGCATTCTTAAATGGATTTCTGGAAGAAGAGTTGTATATGATGCAGCCAGAAGGTTTTGTTGATCCAAAAGGTACTAACAAAGTATGCAAGCTCCAGCGATCCATTTATGGACTGGTGCAAGCATCTCGGAGTTGGAATAAACGCTTTGATAGTGTGATCAAAGCATATGGTTTTATACAGACTTTTGGAGAAGCCTGTATTTACAAGAAAGTGAGTGGGAGCTCTATAGCATTTCTGATATTATATGTAGATGACATATTATTAATTGGAAATGATATAGAATTTCTGGATAGCATAAAGGGATACTTGAATAAAAGTTTTTCAATGAAAGATCTAGGTGAAGCTACTTACATATTGGGCATCAAGATCTATAGAGATAGATCAAGATGCTTAATAGGACTTTCACAAAGCACATACCTTGATAAAATTTTGAAAAAGTTCAAAATGGATCAGGCAAAGAAAGGGTTCTTGCCCGTGCTTCAAGGTGTGAAGTTGAGTCAAACTCAATGCCCGACCACAGCAGAAGATAGAGAGAAATTGAAAGATGTTCCCTATGCTTCAGCCATAGGCTCTATCATGTATGCAATGTTGTGTACCAGACCCGACATATGCTTAGCAATAAGTTTGGCAGGGAGGTACCAAAGTAATCCAGGAGTGGATCACTGGACAATGGTCAAGAACATCCTGAAATACCTGAAAAGGACTAAGGATATGTTTCTCGTATATGGAGGTGACAAAGAGCTAGTCGTAAATGGTTACGTCGATGCAAGCTTTGACACTGATTCGGAGGATTCTAAATCGCAAACCGGATACGTGTTTTTATTAAACGGTGGAGCTGTAAGTTGGTGCAGTTCTAAACAGAGCGTCGTGGCGGGATCTACATGTGAAGCTGAGTACATAGCTGCTTCGGAAGCAGCAAATGAAGGAGTCTGGATGAAGGAGTTCATTACCGATCTAGGTGTCATACCTAGTGCATTGGGACCAATGAAGATCTTCTGTGACAATACTGGTGCAATTGCTTTGGCAAAGGAATCCAGATTTCACAAGAGGACCAAGCACATCAAGAGACGCTTCAATTCCATCCGGGACCAAGTCCAAGTGGGAGACATAGAAATTTGCAAGATACATATGGATCTGAATGTTGCAGACCCATTGACTAAGCCTCTCTCACGAGCAAAACATGATCAGCACCAAGACTCCATGGGTGTTAGAATCATTACTATGTAATCTAGATTATTGACTCTAGTGCAAGTGGGAGACTGAAGGAAATATGCCCTAGAGGCAATAATAAATTTATTATTTATTTCCTCATATCATGATAAATGTTTATTATTCATGCTAGAATTGTATTAACCGGAAACATGATACATGTGTGAATACATAGACAAACATATAGTCACTAGTATGCCTCTACTTGACTAGCTCATTAATCAAAGATGGTTATGTTTCCTAACCATAGACATGTGTTGTCATTTGATTAATGGGATCACATCATTAGGAGAATGATGTGATTGACATGACCCATTCCGTTAGCCTAGCACTTGATCATTTAGTATATTGCTATTGCTTTCTTCATGACTTATACATGTTCCTGTAACTATGAGATTATGCAACTCCCGTTTACCGGAGGAACACTTTGGGTACTACCAAACGTCACAACGTAACTGGGTGATTATAAAGGAGTACTACAGGTGTCTCCGAAGGTACATGTTGAGTTGGCGTATTTCGAGATTAGGTTTTGTCACTCCGATTGTCGGAGAGGTATCTCTGGGCCCTCTTGGTAATGCACATCACTATAAGCCTTGCAAGCAATGTGACCAATGAGTTGGTTACGGGATGATGCATTACGTAACGAGTAAAGAGACTTGCCGGTAACGAGATTGAACTAGGTATTGGATACCGACGATTAAATCTCGGGCAAGTAACATACCGATGACAAAGGGAACAACGTATGTTGTTATGCGGTTTGACCGATAAAGATCTTCGTAGAATATGTAGGAACCAATATGGGCATCCAGGTTCCGCTATTGGTTATTGACCGAGAATAGTTCTAGGTCATGTCTACATAGTTCTCGAACCCGTAGGGTCCGCACGCTTAACGTTACGATGACAGTTTTATTATGAGTTAATAAGTTTTGATGTACCGAAGTTTGTTCGAAGTCCCGGATGTGATCACGGACATGACGAGGAGTCTCGAAATGGTCGAGACATAAAGATTGATATATTGGACGACTATATTCGGACACCGGAAGTGTTCCGGACATTGTCGGAGAAAACCGGAGTGCCGGAGGGTTACCGGAACCCCCCGGGGAGAGATAATGGGCCACATGGGCCTTGGTGGAAAGAGAGAGGGGCGGCCAGGGTGGGCCGCGTGCCCCCTCTCCCTCTGGTCCGAATTGGACTAGGAGGGGGGGGGGCGCCCCCCTCTTTCCTTCCCCCCTCTTCCCCTTCCTTCCCCCTCCTAGTAGGAGTAGGAAAAGGGGAGTCCTACTCCTACTAGGAGGAGGACTCCTCCTCCTTGGCGCGCCCATAAGGGCCGGCCGGCCTCCCCCCTCCCTCCTTTATATACGGGGGCAGGGGGGCACCCCAGGACACACAAGTTGATCTACGGATCGTTCCTTAGCCGTGTGCGGTGCCCCCCTCAACCATATTACACCTCGGTCATATCGTCGCGGAGTTTAGGCGAAGCCCTGCGCCGGTAGAACATCATCATCGTCACCACGCCGTCGTGCTGACGAAACTCATCCCCGAAGCTTTGCTGGATCGGAGCCCGGGGATCGTCATCGAGCTGAACGTGTGCTGAACTCGGAGGTGCCGTACGTTCGGTGCTTGGATCAGTCGGATCGTGAAGACGTACGACTACATCAACCGCGTTGTCATAACGCTTCCGCTTATGGTCTACGAGGGTATGTGGACAACACTCTCCCATCTCGTTGCTATGTCATCACCATGATCTTGCGTGTACGTAGGATTTTTTTTGAAATTACTACGTTTCCCAACAGAAGGGTAACGGTTGCGCGAGTCCACGGAGGGCTCCACCCACGAAGGGTCCACGAAGAAGCAACCTTGTCTATCCCACCATGGCCGTCGCCCACGAAGGACTTGCCTCACTAGCGGTAGATCTTCACGAAGTAGGCGATCTCCTTGCCCTTACAAACAACTTGGTTCAACTCCACAATCTTGTTGGAGGCTCCCAAGTGACACCTAGCCAATCTAGGAGACACCACTCTCCAGGAAGTAACAAATGGTGTGTTGATGATGAACTCCTTGCTCTTGTGCTTCAAATGATAGTCTCCCCAACACTCAACTCTCTCTCATAGGATTTGGATCTGGTGGAAAGAAGATTTGAGTGGAAAGCAACTTAAGGAAGGCTGGAGATCAAGATTCATATGGTAGGTGTAAGGGCATTTTTATCCCCAAGATGTTTTGGTGATTGATGACAATGCTTGTGCGGACTAATCGTGTGTGTTAAGTTCTTTCAGAGATTCATCCTTTGGCACGAGACGATTATCTCCCCTCGGTGTTTTATTCAAGACGATGTAGCTCCTTCGTTTCGTTGTTGGTGGACTAGTTTCGTAGGAGTCACCGTACTATCAAGAGGGGATCTGCTTTGGTAAGGCTAAGGTGGAATCAACACGTACACATCCATATCACACCCGTCGTTTTCCTTCCGCTTCATTGGAGCTGCCCTTTTTCCCCAAGTATGCTTTGTCCTGCCCCCGCGGTAGTACCGCGGTCCACACTGGTAGTACCGCCGAAGCACCCCAGCGGTAGTACTACCGCTCCCAAGAGGTAGTACCGCTCTCCGAGCGGTAGTACCGCTTGTGGTCTTCGGCCATAGTACCGCAGTACTTCCGGGCTACTGCTGCCTCGATTCGAGAACGAAGTTTTTCGTGTCGGGTTTTGCGGTACTAAGTGCGTAGTAGTTGCGGTAGTACCGCTCCAAGCGGTAGTACCTCGCCTACCCCCATGGTAGTACCGCCCTGGGGTCAGAACCCTGTCTGCGCGGCAGTACCGCTGGGTAAGAGTGGTAGTACCGCCCTAAGCGGTAGTACCGCCCTGCCCAGGCGGTAGTACCGCTCTGTGCGGGGCTGCTCAATGGGATAACTGTTGGATTGGTTCCCCCACTATATAAAGGTGCCTTCTTCCCCAAAGTTGACCTACCTCTTTCCCCCAAAGCTCCATTGTTTCTCCAAGCTCCATTTTCGCCCGATCTCTCTCCCTAGCCAATCAAACTTGTTGATTTGCTCAGCATTGGTTGAGAAGGCCCAGATCTACACTTTCACCAAGAGAAATTTGATTCCCCCCACTTATCCCTAGCGGATCTTGTTACTCTTGGGTGTTGATCACCCTAGACGGTTGAGGTCACCTCGAAGCCATACTCCATTGTGGTGAAGCTTCGTGGTGTTGTTGGGAGCCTCCAAGTGTTGTGGAGATAGCCCCAATCTTGTTTGTAAAGGTTCGGTCGCCGCCTTCAAGGGCACCAATAGTGGAATCACAGCATCTCTCATTGTGTGAGGGCGTGAGGAGATTATGGTGGCCCTAGTGGCTTCTTGGGAAGCATTGTGCCTCCACACCGCTCTAACGGAGACGCACTTCCCTTTAAAAGGAAGGAACTTCGGTAACACATCCTCGTCTCCACCGGCTCCACTCTTGGTTATCTTGTGCCTTTACTTTTGCTAGCCTACTTGTGTTGTATCTATTGCTTGCTAGTGTGCTAGTTGTCTTTGCATCATATAGGTTGTCCACGTAGTTGTACATCTAGACAACCTATTTCGTTGCAAGGTTTAAATTGTTAAAGAAAAGTCTAAAAATTGTTAGTTGCCTATTCACCCCCCCTCTAGTCAACCATATTGATCCGTTCAATTGGCATCAGAGCCTCGTCTCTTTATTAAGGACTTTGCCGTCCGAAGAGTATGGTTGACACCCACGGCGGTGCAGAGGAGCACTCCGGTGTGAATCCCATCTCGTCTTCGGCCGAAGGGGGAACCTCGGTCTCACGTGAGCAATTCAATGTGGCTTTAGACACATTGAAAACCTCCATGACGGCCGAGGTTAAAAGCATGTTTTTTGAATTCCTAGACGGACTTAAACTATCTACCTCGCCGATGAAAGTGGGTGATCCCACTAACAAGGTGACGGATGCTACCTCCGACAAGGGGGAAGCTAACAGTGAAAAGAGTCCTTCTACTAGTGGTAGAAATGGCACCAGCATCTTTGCCAATGTGGAACCCCCAGTGTATAGAGGACCGATCCCCTCTACTCACTTGAATCATGCCGGTCCTCCTCCTAAATATGTGAAAAATGAAGATTTTGATTCTTGGGTTTATCGCTTCAAGCGTCATTTAAAACATGTGAATACTAACATTTGGAGAATCATTGAAGAAGGTTTCTATCCTCATGACCCAAGCAACTTCACCCCTCGAGAAGAAGTGGACAATCAATTCAATGAGAGTGCTCTCTTCATCATCCAAGATGCAATTCTTCCCGAAGATCTCCCTCATCTTCGACCTCATGTCATGGCTAAAGAAGCATGGAAATGTGTTGAGTCTCTCTATCGAGGAAGTGCTAGCATCCAACGCTCCAACTATGAAGTGGTGCAAGATGAAGCCGATGAGTTTGCAATGAAAGAGGATGAAGAACCTCGTGAGCTCTTTCGAAGAGTGACCAAACTCGCGGTCGCACTCCAAGATCATGGGAGCAAGGACACGGATGACAATTGGATCAATCGCAAGTTCCTCAAGGCCATGATGCCCTACAACAAGGACATGTCCTCCGTCATTCGTCAAAGACCGGACTTCCACTCCATGACCTCAGGTGAAGTGTTGGATGAGTTTGTTGCAATGAGCATCTTGGACAAGACCGCCGACAATGCGGTGCTCCGTTCTCAAAGGGCAAAGAAGCCCAATCTTGCCTTGAAGGCCAAGGTTAGTGTGGAAGAAGAAGAAGAAGAGGAAGATGAGGAGAGCAACCCTGAAGACACGAAGTATGATTATCATGAGCACATGGCTCTTGCCTCAAGACAATTTTGGAGTAAGAAGAATACAAGACCCAACTTCAACAAGAACAACTCAAGTGGCCTCAAGGGCAAGCAACGAGTTAGAACTTGTTTCAACTGTGGCAATGTGAGCCATTTCGTTGTGGATTGTCCTTACGAGAAGCGGGAAGACAATGGTGGCAAGTTCATCCGAAAAGACAAAGCCAAGTCCTTCCCCAACAAGAACAACTTCACCAGGAAGACTCCTACTCGCGGGTTGGTGGTTCAAGAAGAATACCGTGAGGATGACGATGATGATGAAGATAGTGAAACAATGGCCATGGCATCCGTTGCCATTGTCACAACTCCTCGGGTGTCTCTCTTCGATTCACCTAACGAGAACATCACCGCCAAGTGCCTCATGGCTAAGGCCACCAACAAGGTAACCCCCAACATCAAAACCACCATTATTCCTAACCCTCCTTCAACGAATGAATTTGAGTCCTTCATGAGTAAGCTCAAGGGCAAATCCAAGAAGCACTTCGTTGCTCTCTTGGAACAACTTGGTGAAGCCAATGACATGATAGAGGCTCACGAAGAAACCATCTCTAAGATGGAAGGTCATAGTCGTGACTATGCCGATGAGATATCAAATCTATCCAATGATCTTGAGAAAGAGCGTGGGCACCGTTTGGCTCTTGAGGAGTCACACAACGATGACCATGCCAAATTAAAGAAAGATCTTGATCATGCTCTTGTTGTGTCTCGTGTTCTAACTTCTGAGAAGGCTAAACTTGGGGTTGATCATGCTAGACTCAAGGAGGAGTTTGATGTACTTGACAAGGCCCATAAGGTCTTGAAAGGTGCTCATGCAAACCTCAAGGAGTCTCATGCTCAACTCCAAGTTAAGCTTACCAAGGAAAAAAGTCCACATTTCCTCACATGGTCTTAATTGATAATGCAAATGCTACTAACCCATGTTGTGAGCATGTGCATCTTGTGGAGGAGAATTCCAAGTTGAAGGAACAACTCGAGAAAGGTCTTGTGTCATGCATACAAGGCGAGAAGAACCTAAATTACCTTTTGAGCAATCAAAAGGAAGTTGTGGGCAAGGAGGGAGTTGGGTTCACGCCCAAGTCCAAGAACAAGAAGAAGAACAAGGAGAAGAATAACAAGACCAATCGACCTCCCCCGCTCAAGCAAACATTTGTGAAGGAGGGAGAGGGTGCTCCTAAGGAGAAGAATAACAATGCGAAGAGTGGTGATGCCAAAGAGTGCAAATCCATCTCTCCCAACAAAGCCGGTGACTTTAACCCCTCTTATGTGTTGTGCCGTGCTAGTGATGGGCATGTTTATGCTAAATTTGTTGGTTCTTCTTATGAGTACATTGAATGGTCTATTTGGGTTCCTAAGACCCTTGTTACTAACATCAAAGGACCCATTACTCAATGGGTACCTAAAACCAAGCATTGATATCTTGTAGGTGTTTGCTTCCGGTGGGGGATCATGGTTGCTCGATAGTGGGGCAACAAATCATATGACCGGGAGCAAGGACTTGGTGGTGGACGTGCACAAGATCCCATCTATGCCCACCAATGTCAAATGGGGTGATGCCTCACATTGTAAGGTATTGGGTCTTGGCAAGGTTGTCATTTCTCATGATCTAACGATCGAGAAAGTCATGCTTGTTGAGTCCCTTGCGTTCAATTTACTTTCCGTTCGTCAACTCACACTCATGGGCTTTGCCACCTTCTTTGATATTGATACCATGGCCCTCTTGTGGAGCAAGACTCTTAAAGTAGCCTTTGTTGGGCATGTCGAGAATGGTCTCTATGTGATTAACTTTTCGGAGCAACCCACTAAGACCGCGACATGCCTAATGGCTAAAGTTGATGTGGGACGGCTTTGGCATAGCCGTTTAGCCCATGTCAATATGAGATCTTTGCAAAGTCTTCTCAAGGGGGACCATGTTCATGGACTAACGAATGTTAGTTTTGCCAAAGATCGTGTTTGCAGTGCTTGTATCGAAGGAAAGCTTCATGAGACGGCTCACCCTCCCACGACTATCATCTACTCGAAGAGACCCTTGGAGCTCCTGCACATGGACCTCTTTGGGCCTCCATCCTTTGATAGTCTTGGGGGTAGAAAGTATTGCTTGGTGATTGTGGATGATTATTCAAGATACACTTGGGTATACTTCTTCAAGAGGAAGAGTGAGACTCAACAAACCATCATAGACTTTGCAAATGAAGCTCAACATCAACATAATGCAAAGATCCTGACAATAAGGAGTGACAACGGCACCGAGTTCAAGAACTACACCTTGGATGAGTTTCTTAGTGATGAGGGGATCAAGCATCAATATTCTGCACTATATACCCCTCAAAAAAATGGTGTTGCGGAGAGGAAGAACCGGACGTTGATGGATGCGGCAAGGACCATGATGGCGGAGTTCAAGTCTCCATACAACTTTTGGGCCGAAGCCATCAACACTGCATGTCATGCATCCAATCGGCTCTATCTCCACAAAGGCTTGAACAAGACTCCGTATGAGATACTCACCGGGAACAAGCCCAATCTCAAGTACTTCCGGGTGTTCGGGTGTAAGTGTTTCATTCTCAAGAAAGGTGTTCGTTTGTCTAAATTCTAGGCTAGAGCTCATGAGGGCATATTTGTTGGTTATGCTACAAACTCTCATGCTTACCGTGTTCTCAACTAATCCAACGGACTCATTGAGGAGACGTGTAACGTGGAGTTTGACGAAAATAACGGCTCCCAAGTGGAGCAAAGTGGTACTTGTGATGTAGGTGATGAAATTCCTCCCCAAGCCATAAGAAGAATGGGTATTGGTTATATTCTACCCATTGAGGAACCCCTTGTGGCCGAAGGAGAAGGACAATGCTCCACTCTAGTGGAGCCTTCACCTACTCAAGACCCACACGCTTCTGAAGAACAAAGTGTAGGCCCTCAACCTCGGGAACAAGACCAAGGGCAAGATCAATCTCAAGATGGTGGTGAACCTCTACATGATGCCCAAGGTCAAGTTCTCCCCTTCGAGCAAGTTCAAGATCATGAGCAAGATCAAGATCAAGAACAAGCTCATGACGACGCTCAAGATGATCAAGTGAACCCTCCTCCTTCCACATCCGAGGAGGAATTAGAGCGTCGTGCAGCGAAGATTGCTTCCAAACTCACCACCAAAGGTCATCTCATGGAGGATGTGGTTGGAAGCCTAAGAAAGGGGGTAAGCACTTGTAGACAATTAGCAAACTATTGTGAACATCACGCGTTTGTCTCTTGTGTTGAACCCCATAAGGTCTATGAGGCGCTCGAAGACTCGGATTGGCTCAATGCCATGCATGAAGAACTCAACAACTTCGAATACAACAAGGTGTGGAGATTGGTGCCAAGGCCTTCGGGGGACCATAACATCATTGGAACCAAGTGGATCTTCAAGAACAAGCAAGATGCTCATGGGAACATCATTCGCAACAAGGCAAGATTGGTAGCACAAGGCTACTCCCAAGTCGAGGGTATCGACTACGGTGAAACCTTTGCTCCCGTTGCTCGCCTTGAATCCATTCGTTTGTTGATTGCTTATGCTTCCCATCACAACTTTAAGTTGCAACAAATGGATGTGAAAAGTGATTTTCTTAATGGTCCCATTAATGAGTTGGTTTATGTCAAGCAACCCCCCGGGTTCGAGGATCCTTACTTCCCGGATCATGTGTATCAACTCGATAAGACACTCTATGGCCTTAAACAAGCCCCACATGCGTGGTATGACCACCTTACCGATTTGTTACAAGATCGTGGATTTGAAGTTGGGCTAATCGATCCCACTCTTTTTACTAAGAAGTCAAAGGGGAGTTGTTTGTGTGCCAACTATATGTTGATGACATTATCTTTGGTTCTCCTAACAAAGCTTTCAATGAAGAATTTGCCGCTCTCATGACCTCTAAGTTCAAGATGTCTTCGATGGGAGAGTTGAAGTTCTTCCTTGGTTTTGACATCAAACAAAGAAGAGAAGGAACCTTCATCAACCAAGCCAAATACACTCAAGACATGCTAAAAAGATTCAAGCTAAGTGATGTCAAGCCGGCTTCTACTCCAATGCCCACGAAGTGCCAACTTGACATTGATCCTAATGGTAAAGCGGTGGATCAAAAGGTATATCGCTCCATGATTGGTTCCTTACTTTACCTTTGTGCATCTAGACCGGATATCATGTTGAGTGTGGGGATGTGTGCATGGTTTCAAGCCGCACCAAAGGGAAGTCACTATGTGGCGGTCAAGCGAATCTTTCGATATTTGGCTCATACCCCAAACTTTAGCCTATGGTACCCAAGAGGAGCAAACTTCAAGTTTGAAGGATTTACGGATTCCGATTGGGCGGGAGACAAAGTGGATAGGAAGTCCACTTCCGGAGGGTGCCAGTTTCTTGGGTGCTCTTTGGTGAGTTGGTCTTCCAAAAAGCAAAGTTGTGTATCTCTCTCGTCCACCGAAGCGGAATATGTGGCGGCAGGTAGTTTTTGTGCACAACTTTTATGGATGAGGCAAACTTTAAAGGAATACGGTGTCATTTGTGACAAAGTGCCTCTTTGGTGTGACAACGAAAGTGCCATCAAGATTTGTCTCAACCCGGTGCAACACTTCAAGACGAAGCATATTGAGATTCAGTATCATTTCATCTGGGATTACATTAGGCGAGGGGAGATCGGGCTCAAGTATGTCAACACTCATGATAACCTTGTAGATATTTTCACGAAGCCCTTGGATGAAGCAAGATTTCGCGAGTTAAGGCATGAGCTAAATATCATTGATTCGAGCAATGTGACTTGAACCCTTGCACACCCCACCTCACTCAACTTGTTGTCTAGCTTAGATGTAGGCATGGACATAGGGGGAGTGTTGTTCTCTCAATGAACTCTCCCTCCCCCCATTATGCATAAATCGATCAACTCTTTCACATTAGCCATTTTTATGGTACTTGTGCTTCAAAGACGAGTTTTGGTCATGGGCCCAAGGATAATTCTTCGTGGTGGCATACCAATTGACTCAAACATAGGTGGCTCCGGCCACCACCCTCTCTTGAGAGAGGCCAGAGCTCGCTCTGTTTCGTGTGGTTGTTTTTTGTTTGAGTGGTTTCTGGTCCGTTGTTTGTGTGTGTGTATTGCCTTGTTGGTCTTCTCTTTCTCTTGGCCTTGCTTTCCATCTTTTTGGATTTTTAGTCGTTTGTCTAGAAGCCGTGTGGTTGCTGAGCGGTACTACCGCTGGTGGCGAGCGGTACTACCGCTCCTAGCGGTACTACCGCCCTCCAGCGCGGTACTACCGCTGTGAGGCGCGGGCAGGGGGTTATATCGGGGGCAGGGGGAGTTTCTTCTCCCCCATACCCATTCGCTCGCCCCCTTGCTCTGTTCCTCTCTCTTCAGCAACCGGCGTCGCGGGAGGGCTCCGGCGGATCTCCCTCTCCGGGGCGCTCCTCTCCATTTCCTTCGGTGGAGACGATCCCCACCTTGTCCTCTTGCCATGGATGCCGGTATTGCCCCTGTTCCCTGTTTCCTTTTGTCTAGATTTCCAATCTAGCTTCTTAGGGGCAATAGCAGTTGCATCTCTAGATTTTTGGCCAGATCTAGGCTTGAGTAGGATGGAGAATGCTTCTAGACTGTTTGGATTAGTGTTTGGTTGGAGTATTTTTGAATTTGGTAGGACGGTAGTACCGGATCTGACCACGGCAGTAGGAAACTGCTGTTTCCCCGTCTCGAGCGGTACTACCGCTCTCTCCAGAGCGGTACTACCGCTGGCGGGTCGCGGTACTACCGCCCTCTACCAGTTTCCACCATACTCCTACCTCTTAGTGATCCTTTTTGCTCGTGTTTTGTGGCTTATGCTCATTCTTTCTGGTTGTCTGCGTGTTCTTGTGTGTGGTTCCAGGTGATGAGGTTCCTGAGCATCAGACTCGTCGTGTCAACCCCGGTCGTGCCACGTCCAAGCGCTACCGCACCACCGAGCCTGCCGGAGGTTCTTCAAGTGCTCCACCTCCACCTCAACTCCAGAAGAAGCCTGGGGTCAAGCCAAAGCCAGGCAAAACCGTGCCAGAAATGCCGCCCAAGGAGTTCTGGGCAAGGTGCCGCGCAACCCGTATGAGGAAGACCAAGATCCCACTTTGGTCAACCGTCCGTTCTAGAATAGGGTCCAGTTTGCCATCTTCTTTGATGTTCTCAAAGCCAAGAAGAACCTCTATGTCAACGTGCACTCCATCAACACCGACCATATGGAGAAAGATCCTGAATACTTTGGTGAAGCTCTTCAGATGTGCACTCAACTGAACATTCTTGGGATCATGCAATTCAACAAGGATTATGATGCTGATATTGTGGCCCAATTCTATGCCATGGTTCACCTTGGGACTGATGAGGACAGGACACTGACTTGGATGACTAATGGCAAGTTGCTTTCAGTCAAGTGGAAAGCTTTCATGGAGTTGATTGGGGTGCAAGATCTAGGTCTTGAGTCTTCTGTCGGCTTTTGCCCCCACCGCCGCACCAACGCCACTCACAAGCAAGCTCTGTGGCCCTACTGCACTTTGAGGATCAACCCTGAGACGAAGAAGGAAACCTATGAGTTGCCTGCCTATTTGGATATCCTTCACCGTATCTTCAGAGAGACTCTTTTCCCTCGTATCGGGAATCTGGACCAGGTTCACTCCTATCTCGTGGACATGCTTCTCTTCTGCCAGCGTGAGAATGGATAGAACACCGGAGAGTCCCTGGATATCTCTCATGTTATGTGGTCTGAGCTGTTATCTGCTATCTTAGAGCGCAAGTGCCCGATTTATGGTCCGTTCACCATGCTGCTCATTGAGAAGGCCTGGGATCGTGTCTATCCCCAGGTGTTACTGGAGACTAGAGAGTTGGTCTCTCACGACGTCAAGAATCTGAGGAAGAAGGATAACTGGGGCACTCAGGCCCCTAAGACTGGAGTTCCTTCGTCTGCTACTGCCATGGAGACCGAGGAGGAGACTGGGGCTGAGGATGATGATGATGACTGCGTGCCTTCTGAGGCAGAGCCCTCTTGGGCAAACAAGCTCAAGCTCAAGATGAAGAAGTTGTTCTGCATGGAGTTTCACGGTCAGTACATGACTCATGTGGCTGAGAAGAAGGCCCGAGGTCGCCGCAAGGAGCTCATGCGTCAGTTGGGTGCTACAGTTATCAGTGGATCTGAGGACCAGCTTACCGAGGAGGAGGAGTGGATTCAGCAGCACTGCCCGTGGACCGATTCTGATGCCGAGCACTTCCAGACTGACGACGGTGGCGCAGATGATCCCGCTGAGCTCTAATGTGTGTGTCCCTCGTTTGCTCTCACCTGGAGCCGTAGCAACACTCCCTCTCCTTTTTGGTGTCTCGATGCCAAAGGGGGAGAGAGTTTAGGGATTTGTGCTTTGTGTCTTCCGTCTTTTGTGTTTGTGTTTTCGTTGCATTTGCTTTGTTTGGTTTGTGTCAGTGAGACCTAAGTTCGAGTCATATGGTGTGAGACATATGCCACCTTATCTTTCCAGTATCATTATCTATGTCACTATCTAGCTTATGAGTTGCATGCTTATCCTGTTAAGTTAGCTTATGAGTTGCATGCTTATCCTGTTAAGTTATCTTTGCTACTCTCATTTACCCCACTTAGGTGGTTGGTCTCTAAAATGTAGGGGGAGCGTTGATCCTAGTATGTGTGCCATGCAGTCCAAAGCACTTATCTAGATAGCACACAACTAGGGGGAGCTCATCTTCATTTTAGGACGTTGGGGTTTTGGCGCTTGTTCTATATTCTCTCATATAGTGCAAATCCCGTATTGTCATCAATCCACCAAAAAGGGGAGATTGTAAGGGCATTTTTATCCCCAAGATGTTTTGGTGATTGATGACAATGCTTGTGCGGACTAATCGTGTGTGTTAAGTTCTTTCAGAGATTCATCCTTTGGCACGAGACGATTATCTCCCGTCGGTGTTTTATTCAAGGCGGTGTAGCTCCTTCGTTTCGTTGTTGGTGGACTAGTTTCGTAGGAGTCACCATACTATCAAGAGGGGATCCGCTTTGGTAAGGCTAGGGTGGAATCAACACGTACACATCCATATCACACCCGTCATTTTCCTTCCGCTTCATTGGAGCTGCCCTTTTTCCCCAAGTATGCTTTGTCCTGCCCCAGCGGTAGTACCGCGGTCCACAGCGGTAGTACCGCCGAAGCACCCCAGCGGTAGTACCGCTCCTAGAGCGGTAGTACCACTCCCAAGCGGTAGTACCGCTTGTGGTCTTCGGTCGTAGTACCGCAGTACTTCCGGGCTACTGCCGCCTCGATTCGAGAACGAAGTTTTTCGTGTCGGGTTTTGCGGTACTAAGTGCGGTAGTAGTGGCGGTAGTACCGCGCCTACCCCCATGGTAGTACCGCCCTGGGGTCAGAACCCTGTCTGCGCGGCAGTACCGCTGGGTAAGAGCGGTAGTACCGCCCTGCCCAAGTGGTAGTACCGCTCTGTGCGGGGCTGCTCAGTGGGATAACAGTTGGATTGGTTCCCCCACTATATAAAGGTGTCTTCTTCCCCAAAGTTGACCTACCTCTTTCCCCCAAAGCTCCATTGTTGCTCCAAGCTCCATTTTCGCCTGATCTCTCTCCCTAGCCAATCAAACTTGTTGATTTGCTCGGGATTGGTTGAGAAGGCCCAGATCTACACTTCCACTAAGAGAAATTTGATTCCCCCCACTTATCCCTAGCGGATCTTGTTACTCTTGGGTGTTGAGCACCCTAGACGGTTGAGGTCACCTCGAAGCCATACTCCGTTGTGGTGAAGCTTCGTGGTGTTGTTGGGAGCCTCCAAGTGTTGTGGAGATAGCCCCAATCTTGTTTGTAAAGGTTCGGTCGCCGCCTTCAAGGGCACCAATAGTGGAATCACGGCATCTCGCATTGTGTGAGGGCGTGAGGAGATTACGGTGGCCCTAGTGGCTTCTTGGGGAGCATTGTGCCTCCACACCGCTCTAACGGAGACGTACTTCCCTTTAAAAGGAAGGAACTTCGGTAACACATCCTCGTCTCCACCGGCTCCACTCTTGGTTATCTTGTGCCTTTACTTTTGCTAGCCTACTTGTGTTGTATCTATTGCTTGCTAGTGTGCTAGTTGTCTTTGCATTATATAGGTTGTCCACGTAGTTGCACATCTAGACAACCTATTTCGTTGCAAGGTTTAAATTGTTAAAGAAAAGTCTAAAAATTGTTAGTTGCCTATTCACCCCCCTCTAGTCAACCATATCGATCCGTTCAGTAGGAATGGAATATCTTGGCCTCAACACATGAGTAGGTAGTTCTCTCTCAGAAAATGTATGCTGGAAGTGTAGGTTTGTTCTGATGGCTCTCTCCACGAATGAAGAGGAGGTGGAGGGGTATATATAGCCTCCACACAAAATCTAACCGTTACACACAATTTACCAAACTCGGTGGGACGAATCAACAAACTCGGTCGGACCGATTTAGCAAATCTAGTGACCGTTAGGATTTTCGGTGGGACCGACATGCAACTCGGTAGGACCGATATGGTTAGGGTTAGGGCATAACGTAATCTCGGTGAGACCAATTACACAAACTAGGTAAGACCGATTTTGGAAATTAGCTAACCAGAGAGTTGGTCAGGCAAACTCGGTGGGACCGATTACTCAAACTCGGTGGGACCGATTTTGGTAATAAGTTAACCAGAGAGTTTGCATTGTAATCTCGGTAGTACCGATTGCTCAAACTCGGTGAGACTGATTTTGGTAATGGACATACACAGAGAGATTACAATCCAATCTCGGTGAGACCGAGATCCCTATCGGTGAGACCGATTTGCCTAGGGTTTGTGGCAGTGGCTATGTCATCTGAACTCGGTGGCGCCGGATAGAAAGAATCGGTGGGGCCAAGTTTGACTTTAAGTTTAGGTCATATGTGTGGAAGTGGGAAAGTAGTTGAGGGTTTTGGAGCATATCACTAAGCACTGTGGAGCAAGAAACTCATCAAGCAACACCTCACCCCTTCTTGATAGTATTGGCTTTTCCTATAGACTCAATGTGATCTTGGATCACTAAAATGTAAAATGAAGAGTCTTGAGCTTGAAGCTTGAGCCAATCCTTTGTCCTTAGCATCTTGAAAGAGTTCCCACACCCTTTAGTACATGCCACTCCAATGTTGAACTTATCTAAAACATACTAGATAAAAGTGTTAGTCCAACAAGAGATATGTTAACATTAATTAGCAAAACCACCTAGGGAGCACTTGTGCTTTCAATCTCCCCCTTTTTGGTAATTGATGACAACATACATCAAAGCTTTAGATAAAGATATAAAGAATAGCAAGTAAAGCTTTGGAAAGACATGCAACAAGCATAGGCTCCTCCTACATGTATGCAATCATGTGAATATGGAATATAGAAGCATGTGAGAGCATAACCATGATAGAGCACGCAATGTGTTACATGTATCTTGGCCATATGCATCAGAGCAAAGAATATTAAAGAAAATACCTTCATGCCCATGAGTCCTTCTTGCAAACAGTATGTACATCAGCAAGAATTCCTCATACACATGATTGTGATGCATATACTTACCTTGTAGTCTTGAGTTGGCTTAGGATGGAATGAACCTGCGTAAACAAGGTTAGATAACACAGGTACATCTACTAGCCAGAGCAAACAGAAGAAACCACAAGAATACCAAGACTGGGATGACATGTAGAGAGTGAGTACTAAGTACCACATTGGATTAGACATGTCCCCAAGAGTAAAGATATGCAATGAATTTAAATGATTTCTTTCCCTTTGATGTCTTGCTCCCCCTGAATCTAGCATGGGATACTGGGAGAAGATAGGGAACAGAAAATCAGAGCTGAAAGATATAAATGAACAGAGCTAATGCAAATAAGCACATATGAACATGTCTTTCCCCTCAAGAAGACATGTGGCATCTCTCCTCTTGAACACCAAGCATCTGGGATCCTTGAGAAATACTTTCTACTTGAGTATTCTCTCCCCCTGGAGACTCTCTCCCCCTGAGGAGGTGATACTTTGTCTCTCTGATGTGATCTCTCTAAGTGATAAGCTTTGATGTGATCTCTCTCTCCCCCTTTGACATCAATTTCCAAGAAGGGTTTGATCCTTGAGTCACAGCACAAAGCATTTGTATAAATGTGATGCTTGTAGAGGACAAGATTCATTGAGTGGAGCTGGATCAGAAGAAACACAGAATAAGTGGAAAACTGTTTTTCCTGTTGTGAAATCGGTGGTACCGAGTGGTATGCTTCGGTTGTACCGAAAGGATTCGGTTGGATCGAAAACAACAAATCGGTGAAACTGAGTTCATCGCAGAGAAAACACTTGTCACCTCATCTCACTAGACTAGTAAGATCTCACAAAGATTTGCAAGGAATTTACTGAATGATATGCAATGAATTGGATGCAGAAAATGCAGAGCAAATGGAAGGAAATCTAGATGAAGTTTTTTTGAAAGGGGAAACAAATATGCATGAGACAAATGCAAAAACACAGAAAAGAACACAAGAGAACTTCATCTAGAGATGGTCGGCGACAAAGTCACCTATGTTAGAGTATATTGACTTAGGAGTCAAGTGAGATCACTTGATCATAGGTCATACTCATCGTTTAAGCTCAAAATGGGGTTGCCATTTTTCGTTTAAGCATCTTGATGTATTCACATCTTGTCGAGTTGCTTTTGCTCATGACTTGGAGTAAAGCTTCTCTAAGATGGAATAACATACCTTGGTTGGTGGTGTAGACCATGCAGTTGAACTTGTGTGGGTTGCTCAAGGTTGATGTAGCTCATCAAGAATTGGGAGCACCACTTGGAATTTGATTCCATCTACCTACATGGGTTAGTTCTTGCAAGGAAGAGCACTTGTGTATCCAAAAATAACAATCATGAAGCTCAACATAGAATTTGTCAAAGGATATGTTTGAATGGTTCCATGCTTCCTTGTCTTCAGCCACCATAGTGTAGAAACTTGGTGATGTAGAGATTTCTCAAGATGTGAGTAGATTACAATCTCATGGAATTTGATCCAACCTAGTACCTACATGGGTTAGATAACATGCAAGATGCAAATATATCCAAGACATAAGATTTTCATCATAAGAGAAATATCAAGGATTAGTCATAAGCTCATGTCTTGCATGTATCCAATGGAGTTTCTACTCCAAGTTTGAAGCATCTATGATGTTCAATTCTCCTCTCAACCTGCAAAACACTTTCTCATCAAGAGGTTTAGTGAATATATCCGCTAATTGCTTTTCGGTGCGAACATGCTTAAGATTAATGTCACCCTTAGCAACATGATCTCAAATGAAATGATGACAAACTTCAATATGCTTAGTTCGAGAATGTTGTACGGGATTATGACTAATTTTGATAGCACTTTCATTGTCACAAAGCAATGGAACATGTTTCACATATATCCCATAATCTTTAAGAGTTTGGGTCATCCAAAGTAATTGAGCACAACATGAACCAGCGGCAATGTATTCCGCTTCGGCGGTGGATAAGGATACCGAGTTTTGCTTCTTAGAAGACCAAGACACAAGAGATCTACCAAGAAATTGACAAGTACCCGAAGTGGACTTTTTATCAACTTTGTCTCCGGCATAGTCCTAGTCGGAGTAGCCAACAAGATCGAAAGAGGCCTTCTTAGGATACCAAATGCCAAAATTTGGTGTATGGATTAAGTATCTCACTATCCTTTTCACGGCCTTAAGATGACATTCTTTAGGAGCAGCTTGATATCGTGCACACATGCACACACTTAGCATGATATCAGGACGTGAAGCACATAGATATAACAATGAACCAATCATAGAGTGATAAACCTTTTGATCAACCGGTTCACCATCTTTGGTCAAGTCAAGATGTCCACTAGTAGGCATGGGTGTAGTCATACCTTTGCATTCTTGCATATTGAACTTCTTGAATAGGTCCTTGGTGTACTTCGTTTGGGAGACACAGGTACCTTCGTTAGTTTGCTTGATTTGCAAACCAAGAAAGAATTTGAGTTCACTCATCATAGACATCTCAAACTTCTCCGACATTAGCTTCCCAAACTTTTCACTAAAATGAGGGTTAGTAGAACCAAATATAATATGATCAACATAGATTTGGCACACAAATAGTTCTCCATTAACCCTTTTAGTAAAAAGAGTAGAATCAATTTTCCTAATTTCAAAGCCTTTTTCAATGAGGAACTTGGTCAAGCATTTATACCACGCTCTAGGAGCTTGTTTTAGACCATAAAGGGCTTTGTGAAGTTTGTAAACATGATTTGGTTTCTTAGGATTGACAAAGCCGGGAGGTTGCTTAACATAAACTTCCTCCTCTATTTCACCATTTAGAAAAGCACTTTTAATGTCCATTTGGTACAAGGTGATATCATGGTGATTAGCATAGGCAAGTAAGATGCAAATGGACTCAAGTCTAGCAACGGGAGCGTAAGTCTCACCATAGTCCATACCTTCGACTTGTGTGTAGCCTCGGGCGACGAGACGTGCTTTGTTGCGAACTACTTGTCCATCTTCATCTTGCTTGTTGCGAAACACCCATTTGGTACCAATGATGTTGTGGTTGTTGTCGGGCTTCTCAACCAATGTCCAAACTTGGTTCCTCTCAAAGTTGTGTAGCTCTTCATGCATAGCATTTATCCAATCCGGATCTTCCAATGCTTCTTCGACCTTCATAGGTTCAATGATAGAGATGAAAGAACAGTTTTCACAAAAGTTAGCTAAACGAGTTTTAGAGCGAGTGATTCTCCCAGTTTGAATATCATTGTAAATTTGCTCGACGGGATGGTCTTTAGCAATTCTTGCTCGAACTCGTGAAAGCTTTTGCTTGGTTCTTGGTTGAACTTCTTCTTCATCTTGTTCTTCTTCTTGGCCTTCTTCATTGTTGGCGTTGTCGTTCTCCTGTCGTGGTGGAGAAGGAGGTTGTTGACGTTCATCTTGATGCACTTCCTCATTTTCTTCATCTTGGTGTGTCCCACTTGTGGATGCTTCCGTATCAACTCTTGGTTCACCTTGTCATGAAGTAGAAGCTTCCACTTGGACGGATGAGGTACTCTCCTTCACCTCCGTTGGACGGACCTTGCCAATAGACAAGTCTTGGAGTGCTTCCGATGGATCTTTGTCTCCTCCATCAATTGGCAATTGCTCTACTTGCGAGTTGTTAGATTCATCAAACTTCACATCTACCGTCTCTTCAACCTTTCGGGTGAAATTGTTGTAGACACGGTAAGTGTGAGAGTTTGAGCCATAACCTAGTAGGAACCCTTCATGAGACTTAGGAGCAAATTTAGAATGACGATGCCTATCAAGAATGTAGCACTTTGAGCCGAATACTCAAAAGTATCCAACTTGGGGTTTGTTAGTGGTGAGGAGCTCGTATGCCGTCTTGCCGAGTAGCTTGTGAAGATACAAACGATTTGTTGCATGACAAGCTGTCTCAACCGCTTCTGCCCAAAACTGCTTCGGCGTCTTGTACTCATCAAGCATCGTTCTCGCCATTTCGATGAGCGTCCGGTTCTTCCTCTCAACAACTCCATTTTGTTGAGGTGTGTACGTAGCCGAGAACTCGTGTGAAATCCCTTCTTCGTCAAGAAAGGTGTCCACATTTGCGTTCTTGAACTCCGTTCCATTATTGCTGCGAACCTTCTTGATCTTCACTTCAAACTGATTTTGAGCCTTCCTAGCAAAGTTTTTGAAGATCTTTTGGACTTGCGATTTATCATCGAGAAAGAACACCCACGTAAATCTTGAAAAATCATCAACTATAACTAGACCAAAAGAATTTCCACCAAGACTCTTGTAAGAGTTAGGACCAAAAAGATCCATGTGAAGTAGCTCGAGTGGCCTCCTTGTGGTCATGATGTTCTTCACGGGATGCCTTCCTCCAACCTGTTTACCTGCTTGACAAGCACTGCAAAGTCTGTCCTTATCAAATATGACATCATTAACACCAAGGATATGATTCTCTTTAATAAGCTTGTCAAGGTTTCTCATGCCAACGTGACCTAGTCGTCTATGCCATAACCAACCTTTTGAGGATTTAGCAATGAAGCAAGTTTTAGGTTGAGCCTTTTTAGAAAAATCAACAATGTAAAGATCACCTCTACGTATACCGGTAAAGACCATTTTATGATTGTCTCGACGAAACACTTGGCAATCTACTTCAGTAAATAGGACATTGAAACCGAAATCAGCAAGTCTAGATACTGAAAGTAAGTTGTAGCCAAGAGATTCAACGAGCATAACATTCTGAATGGAGCTATCATGTGAGATGGCCACCTTAACGAGGCCAACCACCTTACCCTTTGAGTTGTCACTGAAAGTGACATACTTTCGAGGACTATCATTTTCAGCAAGCTCACGAAACATGTCTTTATCTCCAGTCATGTGATCGGTACATCCACTGTCAATAACCCATTCCTTTCCTCCTGACATATATCCCCTAAGATTTGCCATAAGACCAAAATGTCTCATTGCATCGTCAAGATCGAAGTCACTATCATCATCCTCATCATAGTATCCATGTCCAACATCATCATGTGGTGGATCAAGTCCTAGAGAGGGTAATTCGTTAGAGTGAGTTTGACAATGATCTTGCTTATGAATTCTTATAGCTTCGGAAATAATATCACCAATAATTCCAACATCTCCGTTGGCACGCATAAGGTTTGTAAGTTCAAATAGACGATCACTAAACATAGGATCACTAGTATTCATCTTACTCAAGGCAATAGACTTATGGAGAATTTCATCTAGATTTTTCAAGGAATAATTTGGAAAGCGTCCCTCAAGAAATTTCCATATAGTGTAGGCACACTCAAGAGTAGGCAAGTTTCTAATCAAATTCCTAGGCAAGCCTCTAGTGATAAGATTAACAGTTCTAAGATTCCTAATCATGTCAATTGACTCATCAAGAGTAGGATGCATAGGATCAACATGAGGTGCATAAGGGCTAGCAATGTGATTGTTCAAATGATATTGATTGAGAATTACAAGCATCTCATTTTTCCACTCATGAAAATACTCTCCATCAGGCAATGGAGACCAAAGCTCTGATACCACTTGTAGGACCTTAAGAAGAGGTGTCTAGAGGGGGGGGGGTGATTAGACACTAAGTATCAAAGTTGTAGTTTTTAACTTCTTTAAGTTTAAGTGGAGTTTAGGCACAAGTTTAACATTCACAATACATAACAAGCAAGCATGCAAAGAGTATATGAGCAGCGGAAAGTAAAGCATGCAACTTGCAAGAATGTAAAGGGAAGGGTTTTGGAGGATTCAAACGCAATTGGAGACACAGATGTTTTTGTCGTGGTTCCGATAGGTGGTGCTATCATACATCCATGTTGATGGAGACTTCAACCCACGAAGGGTAACGATTGCGCGAGTCCATGGAGGGCTCCACCCACGAAGGGTCCACAAAGAAGCAACCTTGTCTATCCCACCATGGCCGTCGCCCACGAAGGACTTGCCTCACTAGCGGTAGATCTTCACGAAGTAGGCGATCTCCTTGCCCTTACAAACTCTTTGGTTCAACTCCACAATCTTGTTGGAGGCTCCCAAGTGACACCTAGCCAATCTAGGAGACACCACTCTCCAAGAAGTAACAAATGGTGCGTTGATGATGAACTCCTTGCTCTTGTGCTTCAAATGATAGTCTCCCCAACACTCAACTCTCTCTCATAGGATTTGGATCTGGTGGAAAGAAGATTTGAGTGGAAAGCAACTTAGGGAAGGCTAGAGATCAAGATTCATATGGTAGGAATTGAATATCTTGGCCTCAACACATGAGTAGGTAGTTCTCTCTCAGAAAATGTATGCTGGAAGTGTAGGTTCGTTTTGATGGCTCTCTCCATTAATGAAGAGGAGGTGGAGGGGTATATATAGCCTCCACACAAAATCTAACCGTTACACACAATTTACCAAACTCGGTGGGACCGAATCAACAAACTCGGTCAGACCGATTTAGCAAATCTAGTGACCGTTAGGATTTTCGGTGGGACCGACATGCAACTCGGTAGGACCGATATGGTTAGGGTTAGGGCATAACGTAATCTCGGTGAGACCGATTACACAAACTCGGTAAGACCGATTTTGGTAATTAGCTAACCAGAGAGTTGGTCAGGAAAACTCGGTGGGACCGATTACTCAAACTTGGTGGGACTGGTAATAAGTTAACCAGAGAGTTTGCATTGTAATCTCGGTAGTACCGATTGCTCAAACTCGGTGAGACCGATTTTGGTAATGGGCATACATAGAGAGATTACAATCCCATCTCGGTGAGACCGAGATCCCTATCGGTGAGACCGATTTGCCTAGGGTTTGTGGCAGTGGCTATGACATTTGAACTCGGTGGCGCCGGATAGAAAGAATTGGTATGGCCGAGTTTGACTTTAGGTTTAGGTCATATGTGTGGAAGTGGGAAAGTAGTTGAGGGTTTTGGAGCATATCACTAAGCACTGTGGAGCAAGAAACTCATTAAGCAACACCTCATCCCTTCTTGATAGTATTGGCTTTTCCTATAGACTCAATGTGATCTTGGATCACTAAAATGTAAAATGAAGAGTCTTGAGCTTGAAGCTTGAGCCAATCCTTTATCCTTAGCATCTTGAAGGAGTTCCCACATCCTTTAGTCCATGCCACTCCATTGTTGAACTTATCTGAAACATACTAGATAAAAGTGTTAGTCCAACAACAGATATGTTGTCATTAATTACCAAAACCACCTAGGGAGCACTTGTGCTTTCACCCCCTAGGGCGCGCCCCCCTGCCTCGTGGACCCCCTGTTGCTCCACCGACGTTCTCCTTCCTCCTATATATACCTACGTATCCCCAAATGATCAGAACAGGAGCCAAAAACCTAATTCCACCGCTGCAACCTTCTGTATCCACGAGATCCCATCTTGGGGCCTGTTCCGGAGCTCCGCCGGAGGGGGCATCCACCATGGAGGGCTTCTACATCAACACCATGGCCCCTCCGATGAAGTGTGAGTAGTTTACTTCAGACCTCCGGGTCCATAGCTAGTAGCTAGATGGCTTCTTCTCTCTTTTTGGATCTCAATACAATGTTCTCCCCCTCTCTCGTGGAGATCTATTTGATGTAATCTTATTTTTGCGATGTGTTTGTTGAGAACGATGAATTGTGGGTTTATGATCCAGCTTATCTATGAATAATATTTGAAGCTTCTCTGAATTCTTTTTTGTATGATTGAGTTATCTTTGCAAGTCTCTTCGAATTATCCGTTTGGTTTGGCCAACTAGATTGGTAGTTCTTGCAATGGGAGAAGTGCTTAGCTTTGGGTTCAATCTTGCTGTGTCCTTTCCCAGTGACAGAAGGGGCTGTAAGGCACGTATTGTATTGTTGCCATCGAGGATAACAAGATGGGTTTTTTTATCATATTGCATGAATTTATCCCTCTACATCATGTCATCTTGCTTAAGGCTTTACTGTGTTTTTAACTTAATACTCTAGATGCATGCTGGATAGTGGTCGATTAGTGGAGTAATAGTAGTAGATGCAGAATCATTTCGATCTACTTGTCTTGGATGTGATGCCTATATACATGATCATTACCTAGATGTACTCATAACTATGCTCAATTCTGTCAATTGCTCAATAGTAATTTGTTCACCCATTGTAGAATATCTATGCTCTTGAGAGAAGCCACTAGTGAAACCTATGGCCCCCGGGTCTATTCTCATCATATCAATCTCCATTACTTTATTACTTGCTTTGTTTTTACTTTTCCTTTTACTTTTTGCTTTGCATCTCTATACCAAAAATACCAAAAATATTATTTATCATCTCTATCAGATCTCACTCTCGTAAGTGACCGTGAATGGATTGGCAACCCCTAATCGTGTTGGTTGCGAGGAGCTATCGTTTTGTGTAGGTACGAGGGACTTGTGTGTGGTCTCCTACTGGATTGATACCTTGGTTCTCAAAAACTGAGGGAAATACTTACGCTACTTTGCTGTATCATCCTCTCCTCTTCGGGGAAATCCAACGTAGTGCTCAAGAGGTAGCACGATACATGGAAGACATCGTGAACCTCGGATAACTCTAGCGGCAACTCTAACTGATAAGCCACTTTACCAACTCTTGTCATGACTAGAACGGACCGATGTATCTTGGTGCGAGCTTTTCCTAAGTGAAACCTCTTAATTCCATTCACGAGGGTAACTCGTAGATAGGCTCCTGGTTCAAAACTGAGCTGCCTATGCTTTGGATCATAATAGCCCTTTTGGCAAAATTTTGCTACTTGCAATCTATCCCGAATTTCCTTTACTTGATGTTCTGCCTCCATCATCAAATCAGTCCCAAAGATGCGGCCGTCTCCTGTCCGAGACCAGTTCAGGGGTGTGCGACATTTGCATAGAGAGCCTGAATCGGTGACATCTTGAGGCTGGTTTGGTAGCTATTATTGTAGGAAAAATCGGCATAAGGCGGGTTTTCTTCCCATTTGGGTCCATACGTAAGAGCGCATGCCCAAAGCATGTCTTCCAAGATTTTATTAACCCATTCTATTTGTCCATCTCTGTGGATGATAAGTAGTGCTATGCTTCAAAGCGGTTCCCAAGGCTTGGTGAAGGCGTATCCAGAATGCCAACATTAACAAAGATCCTCAGTCAGAAGTGATGGTCATGGGTACTCCATGTAGACTGGAAATCCTGGATACATATAGTTGACTGAGTTGGTCTGCATGGTAGGTGGTCCTTACTGGAATAAAAGTGAGCCACTTTCACAAGCATATCGACCACAACCCATATAGCATTATTTCCTCGTGGTGCCTTTGGTAATCCCACGATGAAGTCCATACAGATGTCATCCCATTTCCATTAGCAAACTGTCAAAGGTTGTAGTAGACCGGCGGGTTTCTGGTGTTCAGCCTTTACTTTGTTGCATATATCACAGCAGGCAACATAATATGCTACGTCGTTCTTCATACCATCCCACCAGAATTTTTGCTTGAGATCTTGATACGTCCTAGTGCCTCCAGGATGAATAGAGTATGCGGATTCATGAGCTTCCTTCAATATCTGTTGCTTTAAATCCCCATGAGTAGTTACACAGACTTGATTCCGGAAGCGAATTGTACCTAGATCATCTATGTGGAAGCCTTGTGTCTTCCCTTCTCTCACTCGAGCGATTACCTTGAGAAAAAGTGGATCCTCAAGATGAGCCTTGCGAATCTTGTCTTCTAAGGTAGGAGTGATTCCCAGTGTAGCTGCGCATGTTGCATCACAAATGACCATATTCAGCTGAGCTATCTCTTCTTGAAGTGATGGATGCAAGGATTCGACAAGTGAGTTTGATGTGGTCAGTTTGCGACTGAGAGCGTCGGCGACCACATTAACTCTTCCCGGATGATAGTTGATGCCAAGATCATAATCTTTGATCAATTCAAGCCATCTTCTTTGTTGGAGATTTAAGTCCAGTTGGGTGAATATGTACTTGAGACTCTTGTGGTCGGTGAAGATTTGACATTTCTTCCCAATGATATAATGCCTCCAATTTTTCAAGGCATGCACTACTGCAGCCATTTCCATGTCATGTGTAGGATAGTTCTCTTCAGTCGATCGTAGTTTCCTGGATGCATAAGCGACGACCTTTCCATCTTGCATGAGCACACACCCAATGCCATGCCTGGATGCGTCTCAATAGATGTCAAAGCTTTGACAAATATCTGGTAGCGTTAATACTGGAGCGGTGGTCAAACAAGTCTTCAGCTCATTGAAACTGTTCTCGCATGCTTTTGACCATATAAACTTCTAATTTTTCTTGAGAAATTCTGTCATTGGCTTAGCAATCTTTGAGAAGCCTTCAATGAATCAACAGTAATAGCCTGCTAGACCCAAGAAGCTTCTGATTTCTGACACTGTAGCAGGTGCCTTCCAGTATAATACTTTGATGACCTTTCTTTCGTCCGTGGCCACTCCTTGAGCAGATAGATGTGCCTGAGGAATCCCACTTTCTTGAGAAAAAAAAATTCACATTTGCTAAATTTGGCGTAAAGTCGGTGGTCTCGTAGTAGTTGCAACACTACACGGAGATGTTGTTTATGCTCCTCTTCTCCTTTGGAATATATGGGAATATCATCAATGAATACCACAACGAACTTGTCCAACAAGTCCATGAACACCTTGTTCATCACATGCATGAAGAATGCGGGAGCGTTAGTCAGTCCAAATGACATGACCGTGTACTCATATAGCCCATAGCGAGTAGTGAATGCGGTCTTGGGAATGTCCTCTTTCTTGATCTTCAGCTGATGTTACCCGGTTCGCAAATCAATCTTGGACAATATTTGGGCTCCACTTAATTCATCGAATAAATCATTGATCTCGGGAAGCGGGTATTTGTTCTTGATGGTGACATCACTAAGAGTGCGGTAGTCAACACACATATCGAGAATACCATCTTTCTTGCCCATGAATATGGTAGCGGACCCCCAAGGAGATGAACTGGGGTGAATATATCCTTTTTGGGGCATCTCGTCCAACTGTTTCTTCAACTCCACTAATCGGACGAAGGCATGCGGTAGTACTTCTTGTAAAATGGTGTTGTCCCGGGCACTAGATCAATTGAAAATTCAAGCTCATGATCTAGTGGCATGCCTGACAATTCTTTTGGAGACACATCTGGAAACTCACTAACTAGTGGAATCAAATCCATGTCTAAGGCCAGCAATGGCTGCATAAACCATTTCTTTCTTTGGCATGGTTCTATAGGCAAACAACCGAGTTGGCTATCCTAGAGGTTTTATTAATGTGAATTCCCTAGTTGCGTAGTTGATGTAGACTTGATGCTTTGTCAACCAATCCATCCCCAGAATAAGAACCAACTTTGAGGATTCAATGGATACTAGAGTTGCGGGGAAGATAACACCATTGATTGCTATTTCCAATCCTCGACATAGCATACAATATTTGTTCTGAGCATGGATCCTGGGGATTGTACCACCATAAATTTTCTAGAAGAGTGCAATAAAGCCGGTGCTGGGCAACAAAAATCCATGAAATAAAAGAATGGGAAGCCCCGAAATCAAATAAAATTGTTGCAGGTATGTTATCAACAGGAAACATACCAATGACCACCTCAGGTGTTTCTTAGGCTTCTTTCACGGAGAGATGACAAACTTGCCCTTGAATAACTTTCTGGTTGGGGAAGTGTCCCATATTGCTGACTTGGGGCTTGAGAGTTGGTGGTGGCTTGACGCTCTTGGGACACTGTAGGCCGTAGTGCCTAGTCTGACCACAGGTGAAACAGGCGTTGCTGCACCGATAGTCTTCCCTCACAGGGCTGGTAACAATATTCTTGACTTGATTCTTAGTCTTGGTGTTACCCTGCTACATGTTGGCTTGAACACAAACTGTGGTTGCTACCAGGTGCGAGCCTTCTGAAAAGCTTGTCCACCTTTCTTGGGTTCAAACTTGCTTTTGCGATCTTCATAAGTAGACTTGTGATCATTGGCAATCTTGTGCTCCGTTTCCATGATGAGAGCTTTATTCACCAAGGTTTGGAAGTTGGGGAAATCCAGCATACTGAGAGTACATCGGAGGGTATGATTGTGCCCTCCAAGAAACCAGTCTATCTTCATTTCTTCAGTGGCTACATCTTAAGTGGAATAGCGAGCCAAATGATTGAACTTGTTCAGATATTCACTTACTGACAAATTTCCTTGAATAAGAGTAAGGAACTCTCGCTATTTGACATACATGATACCGGACTTATTTGTGGAATTTATCCCAAGTAATCTCATCTTCAGCAGGCCACATGATTTTAGCATTGTCCCACTGGCCCTTCAAGATAATGAGTGGAAAATAGAACGGGGTCTTGATTACGAGCAATCTCTAGCTTCTCCTCAATGGCCCTTAACCAATCATTGCTACTTCTTAAGCTTGCGTTGGTTTTTCCCTTGAAGAGCAAAGGGTGATGCGGCAAAGTAGAGATAAGTATTTCCCTTAGTTAGAGAACCAAGGTATCAATCCAGTAGGAGACAACGCACAAATCACCAAGACATGTACAAATAATCAAACAACTTGCACCCAACGCGATAAAGGGGTTGTCAATCCCTTCACGGTTACTTGCAAAAGGGAGATCTGATAGAGATAAAATAAACTAAACAAAAGATAAAGTAAATATTTTTGGTATTTTTGGTTTATAGACCGGAAAGTAAAAGATTGCAAAATAGTAGATCAGAAACTTATATGATGGAAAATAGACCTGGGGGGCATAGGTTTCAGTAGCGGCTTCTCTCAAGATAGCAAATAATACGGTGGGTAAACAAATTACTGTCGAGCAATTGATAGAAAAGCGCAAAGTTATGACAATATCTAAGGCAATGATTATGAAATATAAGCATCACATCCATGTCAAGTAGACCGACTCCTGCCTGCATCTACTACTATTACTCCACACATCAATCGACTCTTGTCTGCGTCTAGAGTATTAATTTCATGAAGAACAGAGTAACGCATTAAGTAAGATGACACGATGTAGAGGAATAAACTCAAGAAACATGATGTAAACCCCATCTTTTTATCCTCGATGGCAATAATACAATACGTGCCTTGCTGCCCCTACTGTCACTGGGAAAGGACACTGCAAGACTGAACCCAAAGCTAAGCACTTCTCCCATTGCAACAAAAACCAATCTAGTTGGCCAAACTAAACCAATAGTTCGTAGAGAATTACAAATATATGAAATCATGCATATAAGAATTTAGAGAAGATTCAAATAATATTCATAGATAAGCTGATCATAAATCCACAATTCATCAGATCTTGACAAACACACCACAAAAGAAGATTACATCAGATAGATATCCAAGAACATTGAAGAGAACATTGTATTGAGAATCAAAGAGAGAGAAGAAGCCATCTAGCTACTAGCTATGGACCCGTAGGTCTGAGGTAAACTACTCACGCTTCATCGGAAGGGCAATAGAGTTGATGTAGAAGCCCTCCGTGATCGAATCCCCCTCCGGCAGGGTGCTGGAAAAGGCCCCTAGATGGGATCTCACGGGTACAAAAGGTTGCGGCGGTGGAAAAGTGTTTTAGTGGATGCTTTTGGTTGTTTGGGAATATATGTGAATATATAGGGCCAATGGTTAGGTCAGAGGAGTCCCGAGGAGGCGGCAAGACAGGGGGCGCGCCCTCCACCCTTGCCGCTGCCTTGCGGCTCTTCTGACTTCATCTCCAAGTCTCCGGAGTATCTTATGGTCCAAGAAAAATCATTGCGAAGGTTTTATTCTGTTTGGACTCCGTTTCGTATTACTTTTCTGCGAAGCTCAAACACAAGGAAAAAACATAAACCGACACTGGCCTCTATGTTAATAAGTTAGTCCCAAAAATAATATAAAACAACATATTAATGCATATAAAACATCCAAAACAGATAATATAATATCATGGAACAATTAGAAATTATAGATACGTTGGAGATGTATTAATCGTCTACTTCCATAGGATCTGCGGCTTGGCAGAAACATGGCGATTTGGTCCTCTGAAAATCTGACAACTTGGAGTGGTTACCATTATCGCTCACTACTGCAGGATGTTGGTAGCACGACAATATGATCACAGACCCTTCGATGAAACTGTGTGCGATGCAATAATCACACACGATGGTGTAAAAACTATCAAAAAAGATGCAAAACATTTGCGATGACGGAAGCATCAAACAGGGTTCAGAGTTTGGTTGCATGTGCGATGCAAGGCATACGATACGGTTCAGTTCAATTAACTATTTACGATGAGGAGGAACAAAAGAAACATGCTGCCAGATGAAGGCGTGTGCGATGTAGAGCATATGATTCACTTAGATGAACTATTGGTGATGAGGCGGAACAACAGAAATGGGCAGCCAGATGAAGGTGTGTGTGATATACGACATACAGTTCACTCGGATGAACTGTTTGCGTTGAGCCAAGAGAACAGAAATGGTTCAACTTAACAAGATATGTGTGATATGCGGCAAACATGTCTGTAATCGGAAATGTGTGGGAAGACCGATAACAACATAGACGATTCCTGTTAACAATCCGTGTGTGTTGTGAGCAAACGATTGCAGGTATACAATTGTCAGTGATTGATGAAATCATCACTGACGGGTTTCATTGTTTAGTCCGTGTGCGATGTGATTTGCTCTGTATATAGAGCATCAACATATATACTTAGAAAGTAAGCATTGCGTAACCAAATTAAGCATACAATTACACAAGTGACTACACACATAACATTTTCACACACCAAAGTAAGCAATTACATGCATACTAAACTAGGATAAATGAGGATCTAATCATCTACTTCTTGTTGCAGTGACGCTTTCCATTGTGCTGCTTCCAGCTGGATCCCTGGCCGTTTTGGGGAAGGAGGCACTTCCTCATGTCAACGATCTGCCTGTACATGTCGTAGCTCGTGTACGCCTCCTTGGCCGTGTACACGAAGTGAGCTTTTTCGAGTTTCTCCATCCAGGTCGAGTGCCAGGCATGCTTGTCCTTGTTGCAGGAATCCTTCATGTCTCTCTAGTAGGGGTCGATGATGGCCTCGGCAAGGTGAACTAGTGAGTCCTTCTCATGCTCCTTGCTGCCCCAAATCTTGTATTGGCCCTAGATGTCGACAAGATTCTGGCAGGCGATGCCTGAATACTTGAGCACCTTGACATCGTTGGTGATGTCCACCATAGCGAACATGTAGTGGGGGCTGTTGAAAACCTGGTGAAATGCTCGCAAGGCCTTGTGGCCAGGCAGTAGTGGTAGACAAGGACATGGTTGCGCATGCACATATGGGCGATGACGACCTCGGGACAAGACCCAGCACGAGCGCAGGTGTACTCGAGGTCAAACCCGACCACCTTGTACTTCTCCTAGGAAGCAACATCTCCATGATGTGGATGGAGTGCTCAACCCAGACCGGGTTGTTTGTGTACACCACCGAGAGCTCCGTGAACCTTCGGTGGGTGTCCACCACGGCATGCATGGTGAACTGCTGCTCGTCGTCAGCAGCCGCTCGGAGCGCCATTGGAGCCGCGCATGATACCCTCTAAGAATTTGTCATGGTGGCTGTGCTTCTTGCAATGGTGGGGCGCGATCGAAAGGTTGAAGAGACACAAGGGTTAAATGGATGCTATAACAAATGGGGGCCAGCTAGCTAGTAATCGTCACGTCATGTCACAGCGTTCATAACGGAGGATTCTAGTGCATGCTTGACAACACCGCACTGCACGAATTTCATTTGACCACGTGTGGGCTCGAAGAGGTGCCAAATGTATCATCGGTGAGCCTGTTCCCGCGCTACCGCGCAGTTTACTATGCAAGCTTCCCGCCCGGCTAGTTTGGCTACATGTCGGCTAGAAGGGGGACAAATCGTGGGCGTTTATTGGCAAAAAGCTTTGTAAAAATGAAGTGTGTGGAATGACTTCAGTCATAAGTTTACCCGTGGGTCATGAGGTCAAAGTTACACAGAAGGGTGATGATGGACACTCGAGTGCGATAATTAATTCTGCACTCTACAGGGCACACGGTGAAAGAAACCAACTATGTGCAATAATGTCCAAGATCACAACCGAGTTAGCTATATAGATCGTGTGCTGTGAGATCGACAAGGTAAACAGATTCGAGAATGGTTAATAAAATCTAAGACCATTGCATATTAAGGTCAAAATAGTGCTACCAATATACGAGTCTCGTACGATGCCATTTCAATGATTGTACCACAAAAGCTCAAAATATTACAAGGTTCAAATTCTAGAGTTGTATGGCTCAAATTGAAAGATTACAAGGTTCAAATTGAAATTATTAATGAAATTCAGCTCATCAGCTGCAAACGCCCGTGTTGATCCGCTGAACATGGATATCAGAGAGGTTCAAACTAATATTACCACTTCTAAGTCTGGTTTCGAAACCTCACAATTTTTGCAAAGGGGTCAACCACTGAGAAGTCATGTATGGGTTTGACACGATGACTTTCGGTTACTCTGTCATCTGAAGTTCCAAAATGAAATTTAGCATTTTTGAAGCCTATTCCATTTTGCCGCAGGCACCAGCGCTGGTCAACAAACCATTCATTTTTGCGAAATAAATGTAGGGCAAACCTCATTACCTTCAGCACCCTTGATCTGACAACAAAGAACCTGGCGAATATAATCTCCGGTAAGGTCCCTCGATAGGAGTTCAAAGTAATTTCTGAGAGATGCAGATCTAGGCATTCGACGTGATTGTTATATTGTATCACATTATCCCCCACTGGGCCTAATCTTATCTGCAAAAAGAAGAAAAATGTGTTAGTGCCTACATGCAGTTTTGAACACTACTACAGACCTATTTGGTTTGCAGGATTTGTAAAATGCAGCCACATGCCATCTTCGATCTAACATGATTAACATGGGCATTAACATGTCATCTTCGATCTTCACAAGAGGTTGGAGTGGATGAAAAGTTCCCTAAGAAAACTAGTACATATGAATCCAAAGGAGAAATGCATATGGATTGTAACCATATGGATCAAGCAACCAATATGGGGGGGGGCATGTATGTACTGAAATCCTCCAAAAGCACCCTTCAGAAATCGTAGTACATTGTCATTGTGAACTTGGAAAAAGGTGTCACAAATTGAACTCCCTTATGGTTAACATTTAACAGGAAAGGAACATCACCTCGATATATAGCTTCTCCAGGCACGGAAAGCATCTTAGGAAACTGACAACTTGGTCCAGGTTGGGGCCGATAGATTCTAGTGCCAAGACCTTCACTGTGCGCATTTTTGGGGTCAAGCTTGTCAGAATCATTTTTGAATGATAGACGAACAAACATCTTAAAAATTAGAAATAATGTTCATTTGTAGAAGGAGAGGTAGAAGGCGGCTGTTGTACCTAAACGGGTGTGGATCCAATAACAAGTTCGGAGTATTTGTCAGACAAGTAGCCCACCACTGTCAATTTCAATGCAGAAATGGCATTGATTCTTGTTGGATCTACTTGATCAAGTACAAGTAATCTCTCATGTGTAGGTGTGTCCTCAGTGAGCATACCATGGTACACATCTTGTGATGTCTTCCTGCCGAACCAGCAACACACATAAATAGTCCGAGAGCCATGGAGGTGATGTGGAATGTACTCAACCCATTGATCGCTTGAAGATGAAGGTACTCGAGTGCAGTACAGCCACGGAGTAGGCGCTCCATGTCACCATTTGAGACACAGACGATGACGAGCTTGAGGTGCTTCAGTCACGGTAGAATAAGAGCGGGCACATCATTAAGGGGGGGTGGCAGTTCCTGAACTTGGCGACACGCAACATGGGCGCGAGACAGAGCGCGAATGTTGGCAGCGAGCACATATGCCCATCATCAAAAGTGAGATCCTCGAGCTGATCTAGGGCGGGGGATCGGAACCAGTCGTCAAGCTTGGCTCGGTCCTTGCCGTTGGAAAAGAACTTGCCCATTCCAAGGCCTCTGGTTGGGCCAAGGTGACTGCCGAGGATCTTGGAGAACGTATCCAAGCTTTTCTAATAGCCATGGTAGAGCTCGTGGGTGTCGATGAGGTTGATAGGGGTAGAGTTCCATAGGGGGCGCCACCGCTGGGAAAGGACGGTTGTCCGCGCCCCATATTTGATTGGGAGGAGGGAGATGATGACTGTGAACATATCATCAGGGAGGCTGTTGACGAAGTCTAGGCCCGCTGGAGTCGCTTGCGGTTCTAGCTCGCCCCGCCTCCGCTTGTTGGCAGCCCCGTTCTCCACCTCCGGAGTCTCCTTATCAGCGGCGCTTTCTGATAGAATTGGGAGTACACGGTATATTTAGTTAAAACAGGGCAATAGAAAAGTGTATTAGTAAGTAGAAGTTATTAGGTAGGAATATAGTAAGAAAAGGGAATAACAATTGGTTGCTTAAATACTACACAATTCATTTGACATTGTTGGGTAAGTCAACATGAAGATACTTGAAAATAAAACTTACTTCAAACAAAGTCTGGACGGATGATTTTGTCGTTGAAGTTAGCATATATCTCATGACCAGGCCCTTTTATGTGCAGTGCAATTTTAGTGCCAGCTTTTAGTACATAAAACTTAGAAATTTCTTTCCAAAACCCAGTGCCAAAATAGGAGTCACCACGTTCATCAAGTCTTACAGTAGCAATGATTGCAAATCCATGGTTTGTGTGTAGTATGACATCCTTGCAGTCTTGATTTATGTAAAGGGAAAGATTGTGCACTACATATTCTGTTGCATGGCAAGGGACGCGCTGCAGAAAATGTTAGGATTGTTGAAGAAAATATGTAACATGCAAACATGGGCCCAAATTGAAAGAACTGTACATCAGTTGAAATCGAAGGACAAAAATCTATAATTAAACAAATAGGGTAAACATGATGTCATGGAAATATGAGAGTAATCAAAAGAACAATACATCATTATTTGCCTAATATAGAAAGAAGAGGGGGGGGGGTAAATCCTCTTTTTGACGCATATGGTGCATGTGGCACCTTTTATCCAAATGTAGCAATATTTAGAATATGTTCAGGAAAGTAGGCCATGCCAATCGATCTAGGGTGAGATTGAACATACCGTGCGCATCCTCAAGTCATCTGGTACGGTGAGATGGAATCTCTGGCAGAGACCACAAAGTCTTGATGTGTCGGTGCACTATACACTCTATGAATGAAAGAAAACCCTCAAATTAGCTCGAAAAAAATTGAATTTACGGCAATTTTCGTCGGGTGATTAAAGGAGGCAGATGAACTAGGATAAGAGATGAGATAATATCTCATTTAAATTAGTTACCTTGTCGTCCATGAGAAAGAACCCTTAGTACGATAGATTCCCCAACCGAGCGGAGCTGGGTCGACCGCGAGCAGCGTCGAGAAAGTCGATGGTGATAGGCCGCGGCAAGCAGAAGTGGCGAAATGCGGTGGGGTTTGCCGGTAGCCTGGCGGCGGCAGGCGTCGAGCTAAGTGGTTACCGCCATGATAGGCGGTGCCATGCATAGACGCGGAGGAGCTTGTGCAGGTGTGAATGGGGACCGGAGGGGGTGGCGGGCGGGGGTGAGGATTTTGTGACGTGGGGATGGCGAGGGTTTTCTTTTTTCTTTTTTGAATTGGGTGGTGAGGGTTTTCTGTCCCACAAAGAATTTCGGAGGCAACGGTTTGCTAGAGCCAACCGTGTGTGATTGATGCAACAGGCAAAATGAAAGTCATTTCACACGGTTCCAATTTTGGGAACCGCGTGTGATTGAAGCAACAGGCAAAATAAAAGTCATTGCACACAGTTCCAATTTTGGGAACCGCGTGTGATTGATGTACTACCTCCGTCCTGGTTTATTGGTCGCCTTTGTAATTTGTACCAAATTTCGACCAAATATTTAACTAAGAAATGTTTATGCATGTCACCAAAAATTATATCATTGAACACTATGTTGAAATACGCATCCAACGATATAACTTTTGCTGACCTGCACTAACATTGTGTCAGTTAAATCTTTGGTCAACATTTAACACAAATTACAAAGGGGACCAATAAACGAGGACCGAGGAAGATTCCGTCAACTGAACTGATTGCATCCATATCCCATAGTTAGACATAAGTAAACATAGATTAAACATACTCAGACATAGATAATAAGTGTACACATACACAAGCATAGTTCAACCGTCATTAAGCATGGTCAAGCGTACATAGTTCGATCCCACATCTCATCTCACATGCCGGCACAATCCTTAAGCTTCTCTAGGTGTTCGAGGTACGCACCATGTGCCACCCTGCGAGAATACTTTTGCTTGAAGGAGCCAACGACCGTCCTCTTGCATGCGCCAAAACACTTTGATACGCGTCATAAAGCTTGTGGTTGCAGAATGGGCATCGATAGCCGCTGTTCCAGGTCCTAATACGCCTGTTATGCATTCCCGCATAAAGCTCCCTCGGGATTTGCCTCTTGTACCTCCTCTGGACATCTTCATCCCCATTGTCCACATCGTCAGATAGCACCTATACAAATAGTAAAAAATGTGGCGTCAAATTAGTGGTTACAAACTAATCTCTAGCGAACATTTGGAAGTTGCCAAAAATTGGTATCAAATCAACGGTTACATGCCGTGAAGTAGGATTAGGAATTTATGACTATTTATTTATACATATCCAGAAATTATGGTTCAATTTTTAAGCACATTTGTCTATGTATAGACCAATCTTGAAGAAAATAATGGCACAAACATTTGTAGGTCATTCAAAATCAATTGTCAAGTCCTGTCTAGGAATTATTAGCACGAACACTAACCCTAGTCAAATTACTAGCAAAAATCATTTCCACAAATGAAACAACTAATCACTTATCACTTGTACCATTCAAACAATCAATACACTACACGGATCTAATGAAACTTACTCAGATTTCATGGATTGGGAGAACATAACCATAGGATTTCTATTCCAAAAAGGGGGATGTAGGAGTAACCATAGAAACCCTAGGATCTATTTGACACATAAATGGGTATAGATGACTAACCAGTTGTCCATCGTCGTCGGAGTCATCGCCGGAGTGGTCGTCGGAGTCGTCACTAGAGTCGGTGTGGAACTCCGCCTCCGGCTGTGGAAGATCGACGTCGTCGACGATGTTAGGGTGCAGCAATAACTCGCCGGTGGTGAAGGCAACCTCTGTCTCCATCTCCACGCCGTGCTCCGGTGCTTTAGCAGCCCCGACGTCGCCACTCCCTCCGATGGGGCGCTTCGCCGGCATCCACATACACTGACGGCTTAGAGGACTGAGAGCGGCATCGTGGATGCAAGCAGAGAGAGAGGATTGTGTGTGCGACGAGGATGGGGGGTGCGGCCGCACGGGCACACCATTAATATGGAGTAGTGGGAGAGAGGTGGGCGGCGGTCAAACCGCTGGCTCGCCTCCTGGTGAGCCTACACACCGGACTGCTCGCATGCCTACCATTGTTTCACACAGCTACTCGCACGCCTCCTGATGACACTATGCAGTGAGCATGCCTCCGTCAATTCACATACCTGCACACACGCCTCTCGGTCTGCCTTTGCGGCAGACTGCTTGCATGCGTCCCATCAACTCACGCCTGCTCGCACGGCACACGGGTCGCGTGGTGGCACATATATTGTTTTTCTATTTGGATGATTAATGTTGCCGCTTTATTGCTTAACCGAAGCATGGCACATATCCATTGTTGGTCTAACGCTCACGGTTCGAATAAATAATCCGTTTGGGATATTGGTTCCCAATTATTAATAATCTCTCATTTGTAATTAGATAAAGATTACATCAAAACTGGTCTCAAATTTGACAAAAAAAGGACAATGCAACTTTGTATTGGTGTCCATATGACAACACGATAAGTTTCATGAACTTCAAATAAGTTTTAGATGTACTAGAATTTAAAAATCAAGATTCTCAATGTTTGAAATTTGTTGCACGGGAAGTAAACATGCACCCAGTGAGACACATGTGTTTTTGCAATCCATTTAGGTGCATTGTCGCGTGTGCATGTAGCTCAAATTTGATTTTTTTGCACATTATACCCGTAGAAAATCAATCAATTAATGTACTAAAACGTCTTAATGATCTCTATTTTTTTCAAAATTAAAATATCCCTCCTTTGGTAACATATGTTCATTGCGGGATAATTAATTTAACATGCATCATAGTTGTGGTGGATTCGCGGTGTGTGTGTGTGGGTGTGTGCGTCTGGGGGTGGCGGGTGGCTCGCAGTACACTACAAGTTGCGAGCCACCATGTGGGTTGGCCGTTTTGTTAGGCAGGCCGGTGCCACATCAGAGTCGTGAATTCGTTATTTAAAATATTACACAACCCTTTCATACATACATGTTTTGGCCACATGCAGTCGATGGCTGTCCTACACGACACTCGATACTCGCGTGTGACGCTTTCTGTGGGCCCGCGAGGTCGTCGTCCATCACTTGACGAACAGCCGGCAGTGAGGTTAATTTGACCAGCAAGGTAAAATCTTTTTTGTTTGTGTTATGGTGGTATATAGTACGCATCGAAGAGGTGGGAGGGGACTAGCATATATACTATACGTACGCGTCTATGAACAAGTACACCTCACTCAGTGTTGGGACTTTTCGGTTTTCGAGGCACGTGCCACATCAAAACTGTGAAATTGGCTATTCAAACATCACACAACACCTCTTTGGGCCACATGCATGCAGGCGGTGGTTATCCTAGCTAGGACACTCACGTGTGACGCTTCCATCTGTGGGCCCACAAGGCTATCGTCGATGCATGCCTCACTTTGACCTACAACGGGAGAGGTTAATAATTTCACCATTGATCATGATTCTTTTTGGGTTGTATTACTGTAGGAGCATATAGTATGCGTCGAAGAGGGCGGGGAAGGGGACCATTATATGTAGTACGCTTCATGAACCTCACACTGTGTGGGTGCATGGTTTACGGTTTTTGAGGCATGTGGCACATCAAAGTTGTGCATTTTGGGTATTCAACATATGTTTGGCCCACATGCAAAGTGATGGTGGTTGTCCTCTCGCACCCACTTAAGCGGTTATCAGCGATATCGATGCTTTCCATCTATGGGCCTGCTTGGTCCATCACTACTTTTTGCTTGACAACAAGAGAGGTTAATTTGACTTATGAGGGGATTTTTTTTGCTTGTAATACGGTATATATATATATATGTAGGTCATGTTTTGGGATGAAATGCATGATACATTTTGAGCACACACACATGAATCTGTACGCATGAATCCCTCCCATCGAGTCGAAGTGGCTAGTACAAGGACACATCATGAACCGATCTCGCTCTGTGTGGGAAGTGTATGATTTTCGACGCACGCGCCACATCAATGTTGTGAAATGGTATTCAAACATGCATGCACGCATCATCTCCATACATATGCATGTAGTGGTTGTCTTCGAACGTTACACTCCCTCGCGTGGTTATCAGCGACAAGCCTATATATTTGTGGCCCCGCGTGGACATCCATAATCACCTTGACTGACAACAAGATAGGTTACCATGGCAGATTCTTCATTTGGTTCTTGTTATCGTAGTATAGGTCATGGTGAGATTCAGACCTAATTAAGTTTGAGCGCATATACTATGCACACATGCATGCATGAATCCCCGTCGTCGTCTTGAAGTGTGGTGTAACATACATATGCATCGTCAACCTAACCCTCACTTAGTGTGGGGATTTCTAGTTCGAAATCACGGTGCCACATCAAAGTTCTTCCATTGTGTACTCAAAAACACACCTCTCCATACATATGTTTGGGCCACACGCATGTAGTGGTTGTCTTTGAGGACTAGCTACTTGCATGATTATTGGCGAGCTAGACTATCTCCGGGGTCGCATGGACGACCATCACTTTGACCAACAACAATAGAGAGGTTGTACGACCAAGGTGGATTATTCTTGGTCTGTTTTACGGTCAATCTTAGTGAGATGCCTCTCTGGCCCGCTGATTGAAAGTGTGTGTGTGTGTGGGG